>NC_071600.1:2400000-2735497 GCF_024509145.1 Vidua macroura | reverse complement strand
CCCAGTGTCACCGTGGTGTCCTTGGGCCTGCATTGTCACAACTGACCCACGGTTCCATGAGGTTCCGTGCCGCAGCGCAGCAGGAGCTGCCGAAGCCACCACCTTTCCAAGAGTGTCTCAGCCAGGAAGGATGGACAGCTCTGCACACCAGACGCTCACGCTGCGCTGTGTCATTTGAACGTCGGCGGGGAATGAAAAGGCAGGAGGGGTTTTTTGTGTGGAGTTCCAGTGGCAGTTTATTTCAACTACACGCTGAAGGCGTCCAGGGACAAAGAACACACAATACAGGAGGGTCCAGGGCTATATAGGGAGACAGTGGGGCAGAGCATCAAACCTGAGGGCCAGTGGGTTGAGGGAGCAGGGGTGGCACAGAGGAGGGACTGAAGAGCAACAACCAACAGAGATTCAGGGGAGGAAAAGCAAGGGACAGGGGACCAATAGGGAAAGCAGGAGCGGGGAACATTCTGGAACTGGGGAGGAGACAAGGGATGATGTAACTAAGGAATGTAGAACTTTCGAGAAGTGGGGAGGGTAAAGGAATAACACAACTGAAATGATTAACATAAAGGTGCAAGGGACTGTGGGAGAACACGTCTCTATACCATTATAACTTAGAGGGGAGCTTCCTCCAAGGCATCCCAGCCTCATTGTCCCCTTCCTCAGCTTGGGATGCAACAGCTCCGTAGTGTCACCATGGTGTCCTTGAACCCTCACTGTCACCACTGACCCATGGCTCCATGAGGTTCCCCAGTGTCACCGTGGTCGCTGTCAGAGGCTGGATGAGATCGATGTCCCGAGACCCCTTGGGATGCTCGGAATGCCCGTGTGGGGCCAGGGCCGGGTCAGGCCTTGGCTTGTGGTGGGACAGAGCCCCGCCCCCAGCCCTGGCCTGGCACAGCTGTCAATCACACAGCAGGGGCGGTGCTAACCCAGCTCTGATTGGCTGAGCTGCCAATCAATCACACAGCAGGGGTGGTGCCAACCCAGCTCTGATTGGCTGAGCTGTCAATCAATCACATGCCAGCAGTGCCTACCCTGACTCTGATTGGGCAATCAGCTGTCAGTCCCACCCCAGGGGCGGGCCCGTGGAGGCCCAGGGGGTTAAAAGCCGGAGCTCAAGGCCAGCCCATGGTCTGGATCCTGCCTTCTCCTGGGGTTCCTCTGTTGGCGACGCTGGAACCCGAGCAGTTGGTGCCTGTGTGTGTCTTTCTACAGATCTTCTGTCTTTCTGTTGTTCTCAATTTCTTCTCCTTCTAATCCAACTTACCTGGAACATTTTTGGGTAACTTAACATCTTAAGGGTTAAAGGTTTTTAGGTTAAATGGGCTAAGTTAGTGAAGTTAATGCTATGATAAGAGGTTTATGTTGAAATGGATGTTGCAATAAACCCTTTGCCAAAATTGCTTGATTGTCTATGTTTTGCCAGTAAAATTTTGTGTCATTTTGACCTCTTAGCTCCGTTGGTTAGAGCATGGTGCTGGTATCACTGAGGCTGTGGCTTCAATCCATGTATGGGCCATTGACTTAAGAGCTGGACTTTATGATCATTGTGAGTCCCTTCCTGACAAGAATATTCTTTGCATCTGGCCGTGGTGAGAATATCTGGTTGGTGTTTCTCCTGTGCACCAAACTCAAGTAAAGGAGCCTTTGGTTCCCCCCAGCATTTCAGTGTTCTGGGGTGTTACAGCCCCGCAGGCTCACAATGGCCTCTTGTTTCCATGAGGCCCCACAGTGTCACACTGGCCCCTTGGTTCCATGGCCCCAACAGTGCCACAGTGATCCCTTGGTTCCACAAGTTCCCACAGTGTCACACTGGCCCCTTGGTTCCATGAGGATCTGGAGTGTCACACAGGTTTGTGACGTTTGTCCTTGCTGCCCCTCACATCCCACTGCCCCACAAACAGCCCCGAGCCACCCATGAGGGACAGGCCCTGCTGTGCCAGGCTGGGCTCAGGGCTTGGCCTTTCTGCTTCCCCCAGCCAGCCCAGGCCTTGCTCAGCATTGCAGTTCCCTGCTCTGAGCCTTTGGCTCCCTGCAGTCCTGGCCTCAAGGATCTGCTCTCACCAGTCCCTGGGGAGCCTTTGGCAGTGCCTGCCCTCAGTGGGGCCCAGTGATGCTCCAAGGGACTTGGAGTTTTGCTTCTGACTCCTTGAGCAGCTTCTTCAGCCTTCTCAGTGTCTGAGTGTCCTGGATTCAGCCCCAAATCCAATGTAGGGCTCATTAAAATACAAAAAGTCTTTGGGGGCTCTTTGTCTTCCTTCAATGGTCTTCAAGTCTCCAGGGCTTGTGCTACTGATTGGAGTCAGTTTAGAGTTCTGTTAAGGAGGAAGTTTTCAAAGTGCACCTCGTGAACTTTTTTCTTTAGTCAAGTGAGTATTTTTTTATTTTCCAGTTCAGAGAAGAGCTGATAAAAGCATTCCCCAGGTGATCTTGATGCTGAATGTCTCCTTAGGAGGTCTGAGCATGTAGAAGAATGAGCCCCTTGAGGGCTGACCCTGTTTGGACAAGCTGCTCCTCAGCCCCAGCCTCACCACGTCTGACATGGCCCACCTGGCACTGACATCCCTGTGCCCTGCACCAGAACCTTGTCCCTGAGCTCTGCAGCTCCATGTCCCAGCCCACTGCACCGTGTCCCACCTGCTCTCCTCAGGGCTCTGCCTGCACACAGGCCCAGGAGAAGTTTTCCTCTTGGTAAGGAAGGAATGGAAAAGCCTGAGCAGGCTTCCTGAGCAACAAACCCCACTCAGGAAGCACCTGCTCAGTACAGGCTGCCTGGAATGGTGTCACCTTTCTACAAGGGACAGTGTGACCAGAAATGATCTCTGGAAGCAGAATTCTCTGAGTCTTCCAGCTGAATTCTCTGTCCCTGTCCTTTCCCTGGATCTCTGTGGCAGATGGAAGCTGCTGGTGCCATCCTCACCTTTAAGCTCTCTTTTGAATGCAAACAGATGTTCCCAGCTGTGTTAAGCAGGATTTGCTCAATGTTTCTATAAATCTTTTGTGTTCCCCGTGCAACGAAGGGGCCATTTTGGCACTGAGGGGGTGACGTGGAAGCAAGGAGTCAATTCTGACCCTGGGGTCCCATGGAAGCAAGGGGCCATGGTGACACAGCAGGGCCACGTGGATCCAGTGGTCCATTGTGACACTGTGGATCCAAGGAGACCATGGAGACACCCCCAGAACCTCATGGAACCAAGGAGCCCATGGTGACCCAGCGGGGCTGCATGGAGCCAATGGCTCATGGTGACACTGCCCACCCACGGAGGCCATTTGGACACTGCAGAAGCTCATGGAGCCAGGTAGGCCATTGTGACACTGAGGAACTTCATGCCACCAAATATCCATGGTGACACAGCAGGGCACCACGGGAACCCAGGAACTGCTGTTGGCAGTGCGGAAACTCATGGAACCAGGGGCCCTTGTGGCACTGCAGAACCAACACAGCTGCTGCACCTTGTCCCCTGGCCCTGCACAGCTCCTTGGGAGGCACGGCAGGAGCAGCACCCTGGGAGCCTCGGGAATGCCCCTCTGGCATCCATGGCACACGCTCCCAGGGGCTGGAATTCCAGTTCCCAGCCAGGAAAAGATCTTCCTGCCCCTGAAGGCGAAGCTCTTAACAAGGGGCCAGAAGCCAAGTGGAGCAAGATCCTACAGTGACATTTCACTGCCAGCCTTCATAACTTCACCCATGGTGGTTGTAGCTCCTGGATTGGGAATGAAAACAGGGCAGGGCTTTGGTGGGAGCTGCCCTGGCTCAAGGGAGACACTGAGAGAGAAACAGAGCAGGCAGAGAAAGGCAGGGGAGAAAGGAGGACACAAACACAATCAGCTGAGAAGGTGGCACTCTGAAAAAAAAAAAAACCAACCAAACCTGACTCAAAATTAATGAGATAGAAATAAATCATTCTGAAAGCTTTATTTGTTACTAAAACACATCCCACCCACCTAGTCCCACACAACCCCAATCCCACCCCTCCAAAACTGGTTCCCACTTCTCCCAATCTTCTTCCAACCCCATCTCACCCTAGAGGCGAAAGAATGGAGTAATTTTGAGGGTTTTTTTTTGAGGTTAGAACAAGGCATATTTAGATGGGACTGAGCTTTTTGGGGTAAGATTGCGTTGTTTTCAGTGGGACTGTTTGTTGTTTGGAATGCAGAGAGATGAAGAACACTGCCCAAAATCCCCCAAGGACCAACAAGTCTTCCATACTATGTCCCCAAACCATAAATTCCCCCTCAATTAGCTGTGAAATGGTGAGACTTTAGACATCTCTGACAAATTTCTTTCTTTTTGGTCCTATTTCAGGTGTTTTTAAGGGATGAAGATAGATCAGACGAATATTAGGGCCATACCAAAATGATAACCAGCCAAGTGTCTTCCCAACATGGATCACAGGGAATGTGGGTCACCGGGGCTCTGACCAACGTGGGTCCTCCCATGGGGGATGGAGTTGGAGCATGATTTCAGAAATAGATTAAGAGAACCTTTGCTCTTAAATACCTCATCTATAAACTAATACCCCATAAGCTGGCATGGCCCATAAACACAGCTGTGGGAAAAGCTGTGAAAAAAATGGGAGGGACTTGATGATTTCAGTTTTTCTGAGTGGCTGCTATTTGTGGAAATAAAAAGCCATAAGAGAACTGTTTTCTTGTGGAGAAGTCTCCATAGCATGAAAGAGAGACACCTCTCCCTAAGTGAATTGAAGAAAGACAATTCTAGAGGTGGAAAACTGACTGAAAATTTTAGGTTTTGTCTCCTTACATTGTCAGTAAGTGTTGTAGGGAGAAGTTTTCTGAAAGTTTTGTCCTGATTCTTATTACTCTTTCTTTTTCTGACTATTGTAAACTTTTCCTTATACACTTTTAAAATTTTGAGCCCACTTTGGCTTTCTCCTAATCCTACCTCAGAGCAGGAAATGAGTAAGTATATTCTAGTGAGTGCACTGGTAATTAGCCAGCAATGAACCCACCACACTAATTGATGCATTGGCCGAGAAATCTCAAATTGGTGAACCAAAATCACTACAGAAACTTCCTGATGAACTGCACTAGAGCAGAGGGAAATCAAGGCAGAGCCATGGTTTGTCAGGACTTGCTTGATCCTAATGAGCCCCGTGGTGCATTTGGAGCTGAGCCCTGGAACCTCAGGGCCTGAGAGGAGATTGCACAAACCTTTCCAGGAGTCCAAGGCAGAGGAAAAACCCAAGGTGTCTCAAAGCAGTAATGGGTCCCACTGCGGTCCATCCCCAACACAGGCTCCTCATGGACTCCTTGGAGGAGAGAATTGGAGAAAAGGATGGCACAAAAATCGCTCAGAGACTGAAAATGGCACAAAAACCTCTCAGTGTGGAAAGGAAAATCCAAAGTACCTTAAAAACCTTGAGTATCTCAAAGTATTAATGAGCCCCACTGAGTGTCAGTACAAAGCTCTCCAGGGACTCGTTAAAGCAGATAATTGGGGCCATGATTGCACAAACCTCTCACAGAGTCTGGATCCAAAGGGAAACACCAAGTACCTTAAAAGAACTGAAGTACCTTGAAGCATTAAGGAGCCCCACTGAGTGTTGTTCCTGACAAAGCCTCTCCAGGGACTAATTACAGCAGATAATTGGAGGCCATGATTGCAGAAAGCTCTCAGAGACTGCAAGGCAAAAGCCAAAGCCAAAGTCCTTTGAAAAACCTGCAGTGCCTGGGAGCACTGTGGAGCCCCCAGGGCCATTGCTGAGCAAGGCTCCCCAGGGACTCCTTCCAGCAGATCCTTGAGGCCACTGGGATGTGGGCTAGGGGGGGATGCTGAGGGCAGGACAAGGGGCTGACAGTGCCCAGCCTGGCTGGGGCTGTGCCAGGAGGCCCCAGGGCCTCAGGACAAGGTGTCTCCTGACAGCCCTTGGTGGCACAGACCCTGCTGTGCCCCAGGCCACCAAGACTTGGCTTCTCTTTGTCCCCACCTGTCATCAGTGCCTCCAGTTCTCTGCTCTGCCTGGGGCCTGGGGACACTTTCTCACTCGTGTCCCTCACTGGGACCCATTAAAAGTCAAAGCAACTTTGGAGTTGGATTCTGACTTGGAGCTCTGGAGAGGTTTCTGCAGCTCCCTCTCAGGGCCTGATGTTCAGGGCCTGAGCACAAAGCCCCAGAGGCTCATTCAAGTCCTTGTGCTGTGTCTGTGCTGCTGAGCTGGGCCGGGCTCCTGGCACAGAGGGTGATGCTGGTAAGCAAGCAGAGCTTCAAAAGCACATTTCTCTGGATGAGCAGCTCTTCTCCCAGCCCAGCAGGGCTGGGGCACTGCCTGCAGCCAGCGCGGGCACAGCCCAGAGGCACAGAGAGCTTCAATCAGTCAGGGCTGGGAAGGTGCTGAGAAGTGCCTGGGGCAGAATCACTGCCAGCCCTTGGCACAGGAACCTCTGGCTGCAGGACAGTGCAGCTGCAGCTCCTGCAGTGATCTCCTCAAGCTGGAACATCCCAATGCCCACAGCCCCTGTGAGTACATTCTCTGATGGTCTCTTGTGCAGAGCAGCCAGGGGTGCCCAGGGCTGTCCTGCAGAGCAGGGTCCTGCAGCCCAGGGCGCTGTGCTGGCCCAGGGACTCTGCTGCCTGCCAGGGACAGCTCTCAGCCGGCCCGGGGAGCTGCTGCCAGCGCTGGCCAGAAGCTGTGGGGGGAAGGAGCCACCCTGAGCAGGGCAGGTGCTGCTCCTGAGAGCTGCTGGCTGGGGCAGGGCTGCTCCCAGCTCCAGACCAGCGTGGGCACAGCTCCGGAGGACACTTCCCAAAGAAGGAAAGCCTGGGATCGCTGTAAAGATCAGGAGCTTTCCTGAGACTGTTTTCAATTTCCTGCTTCGAGCAGGATGGGAAAGCTTGGGCGATGACAAAAAGATTTTTGCTTTTGATATATTTTAATATATTCATAGCTGTAAAAATTACTATAATATAGTTATAAAACTATAACCCTTACTTTATGCTATTAAACTCTTAATTAACTCTATTAAACTACTGTTATATACTTCTATAACTATAATCCTTAATTAACTCTAGTACATTTCCTAACCTTTTCCATAGATTTTAGAACAATAGCCTGTCTAAATACATTCCTGAAATACTGTATAGTCTTATTATCAGGAAGAGGACCTACAAGAAGAATATTTTGGGTTTTGACCAGAATATGAGCAGTCATAACAAAAAGTGTGGCAAAGTAGCCCTTGGACCTACACCAATGGGTTGAGCCAGGAGTGTGTAACTGGGACAACTGAATCTCCTATTGGATGTTCCTGTTAAATATCCCAATTAATCAACCTTTAGAAATTGTTGAAATCAGGAGCCGATTGTGCCTCACCGCACTGGGACACCTGGAAGCTTCCAATAAAGGTCTGGTTTTTACTTTACTGTTCTAACTCTGTTAAACTTTTTTTTTTTTTTTCTTTTTTTCTCTTTTGATCATAGACAGCAGGGGGATGAGAGAAGCAGAAGAGGAATTGTAATCCCAGAATGACAGAACATTCTGAGTTGAAAGGAGCACAGGATAATCAAAGGAATGTTTGAACATTTACAGAGACTCCAGAACTGTGACTTTGGGTGGTCAGTCTCTCTTCTGGCAGCCTCCCAAAGGGCCTGCAGCCACTGCTCAGCCCTGGACAGCAGCAGCATCACCTTGGCAGGGCCCAGCAGGGCTCTCCTGAGCTGCCCTTGCCCAGCTGCACACAGACCCTGCCCCAGCCAGGGCCCTGCACACAGGCAGGTTTCTGTAGGGCCGGGCCGAGGGCACAGGGGGTGGGATGGGCTCTGTGAGCGCTGGCAGGGACAAGGCACCTCTCAGGAGGGAATGTCCAGGCCCAGGGAGATGCTCGGGGAAGGAGAGGGGGCTGAACAGAGCAGTGCTGGGGAAACAAGCCCATCCAGCCCCTCACCTTCCCTCAGCCACAGGGAATCCTTTGCCTCTCCCATCTCTCAGTGCCAAACTCTGAGTGCAGCAGGAATGCTGGGGATTTCTGACCTCAGAGAGCCAGCAATGATGTGTGGCTAGGAAAACAATTCCTAAAACCTTCTCCTGCCATCCTTTAGACCTGGAAGTGCAGATGCTACCAACCCTTTCTGAATTAGAAGTGATTCCCCTGACAATTCCTGAATACCCAGCGTTGTCCCTCTGCCACATGGCCACAAACCCAGGGCAGCAGGGCAGGGATGGCTCCTCGAGAGCCCCCACGCACAGCCCTGGCTGCTCCTGGCACACGCAGCCAGCACAGCTGGAGCTCAGGCAGGGACCTGGGTGAAGGTTTGCCCAGAGCAGGAACAAGGGTGGGTGAGTCCCAGCAGGACAGGCTACAGGGAATGGCCCAGGTTTGGCTCCAAGCAGCCTCTCCTGACTTGTCACTGTCCTTTCTCCATGGACAGGTGCCCATGTGCAGCCACAGCAAATGTCCAACAGCAGCTCCATCAGCCACTTCCTCCTGCTGGCACTGGCAGAGACGCGGCAGCTGCAGCTCCTGCACTTCTGCCTCTTGCTGGGCATCTCCCTGGCTGCCCTCCTGGGCAACGGCCTCATCATCAGCGCCGTAGCCTGCGGCCACCACCTGCACACGCCCATGTTCTTCTTCCTGCTCAACCTGGCCCTCAGCGACCTGGGCTCCATCTGCACCACTGTCCCCAAAGCCATGCACAATTCCCTCTGGGACACCAGCACCATCTCCTACACTGGATGTGCTGCACAGCTCTTTTTCTTTCTGTTCTTCATCTCAGCAGAGTTTTCCCTCCTGACCATCATGTGCTACGACCGCTACGTGTCCATCTGCAAACCCCTGCACTACGGGACCCTCCTGGGCAGCAGAGCTTGTGCCCACATGGCAGCAGCTGCCTGGGCCAGTGGCTTTCTCTATTCACTGATGCACACGGCCACAACATTTTCCTTGCCCTTGTGCCATGGCAATGCCCTGGGCCAGTTCTTCTGTGAGATCCCACAGATCCTCAAGCTCTCCTGTTCTAATTCCTACCTCAGGGAAATTTGGCTTCTTGCTGTTAGTGCCTTTTTGGTATTTGGTTGTTTTGTGTTCATGGTTTTCTCCTATGTGCAGATCTTCAGGGCTGTGCTGAGGATCCCCTCTGAGCAGGGACGGCACAAAGCCTTTTCCACCTGCCTCCCTCACCTGGCTGTGGTCTCCGTGTTTATCAGCACTGGTACATTTGCCTACCTGAAGCCCCCCTCCATGTCCTCCCCATCCCTGGATCTGTCAGTGTCAGTTCTGTACTCGGTGGTGCCTCCAGCCCTGAACCCCCTCATCTACAGCCTGAGGAACCAGGAGCTCAAGGCTGCAGTGTGGAGACTGATGACTGGACGGTTTCAGAAACATTAAACTGCTGGCCAATTTCTGCAAATCACTTGAAATAAAAGTTATCTTTGATAATTGTTGCTTTGGTTGTGGGCATTTTTTCCTTTGTTTTACTTTTTTTATCTTCTCCCCAAGGAAATGTCATTGTTTGTGCCATTTTTTTGTTTCTCTCCACATTCCCTGTGGCCACAGACTGTGTCAATGAGGGGCTGCACTCTCAGTGGCATTAAAGGAACAAAAGCATCTCCCAGCAGAGTTTTCAGCAGAGATGGCCTTTTGTTGCCTTCTCTGGAGCTGCAGCAGCAATGTCTGTGTGCAGAGCTGGGGGCAGATCAGTGCTGGCACAGCAGCTGTGCCCAGCAGCAGCAGCAGCACTTGGTGTTGGCAGTGCTGCTCCCGTGGCCCTGCCCCGCTGCCCTGGTGGCCCTGGTGTTGCTGCAGGGCCTGAGTGCTCTCGGGGCCGGGCACAGTCCTGGGGGTGGCAGTGCCGGGGCTGCAGCAGGGACAGGCCATGGGCACTGCTGGGGCAGCGCTGACGCCTCAGGCCAGGGCCTGGGGGCTCCAGGCTCCTTGCCCAGGCTCTCTCAAGAACACGGCCAGGCCAATGCTCAGCACAGAAAACCCCCATGAGCAGCCCCAGGCTGGCCGTGGGCAGGCTGGGGGCAAACAGCACGGCTGGTGCTCTGCCAGGGCCCTGGGGGAGACGGGAAGGAGCAGCAGAGCAGGGGCTGATCCATCCCCAGTGCGCTGCACAGCCCAGGGCAGCGTCCCAGAGCGTCCTCATGGAGCTGCCAACAACATCCCCCCTCTGCAGCCCTGGCCTCTCCCCCAGCTCACACAGGTGCTGCATCCTTGCAGGCACAGACACGGCAGCGCTGGCTCAGGAGCCCCTGTTTGCATTGCACACAGCAGGCGGGAGCACCCCCGTGCTGGGGCTGTGGGGACATCAACCTGAGGCAGCACAAATGCCATCAGCCCCTGGGGCCAGGAAGGGCTGGGGGACGCCAGGGAAACCACTCAGCTTTGTCCTGGCCTCTGCACTCAGCCAGAAAGTTTGTTCCCATCAGCTGGGACTTTCCTGTCCCACTGCAGATGCTGTTGCTCAGACCCCCAAACTGCGCTGAGCATTTCCTTGACTTTACCTTTACGTTCTTTATTCATCCTCCTATAAATTTCTTCCTCTTGCCCAGCCCTGTTCCCTGCCCTGCACACAGCCCATCCCTGTTTGCCCTGGGCACCACTCCCCATTGCAGTTCCTGACTTGGCACCATGGAAACGTCCCTTGGGGAGCAAGATCATCCCACAAGTGCTGCAGGAATTGTCTGCAGGCTCCTGCAGTGCCTCGTGCTGCTCCCTTGCCAGAGGCAGCCCAGGCCAGGGGGGCACATCTGGGCTGCTGTGTCTGCCTGTGGGGCTCCCTGTTCTGGGCAAGGAGGAGGAGCTGCAGAGGCTCTGCAGGACTGACAGGATGGGCTTTGGGGCTGTGAGGAGAAGCTGAGGGACCTGGGCTGCTGCAGCTTCTGAAGAGGAGGCCCAGGGCTCCTCCTGCAACTGCTCCAAGGGTGGTTTCAGAGAATCCCAGAATCAGCAAGGCTGGAAAACACCTTGGAGATCATCAAGTCCGACCTGTGCCCTGACACTGCCTTGTCTCCCCTGAGCCTCCTCTTCTCCAGGATCAACAACCCCAGCTCCCTCAGCCGCTCCTCACAGGACTTGTGCTCCAGAGCCCTCACCAGCCTTGTTGCCCTTCTCTGGACACGCTCCAGCCCCTCCATGTTCTTCCTAAATTTGGGGGGCCCAGAACTGGACACAGCACTCGAGGTGCTGCCCAAGCAGTGCCCAGCACAGGGCAAGAATCACTGCCCTGCTCCTGCTGGCCACACCATTCCTGATCCAGGCCAGGAGCCATTGGCCTTCTTGGCCACCTGGGCACACGGCTGGCTCATGTCCAGCCTGCTGTCCATCAGTCCCTGCAGGTCCCTTTCTGCCTGGCTGCTCTCCAGCCCCTCTGTCCCCAGCCTGGAGCGCTGCAGGGCTTGTTGTGGCCAAAGTGCAGGACCCGGCACTTGGACTTGTTCAACCTCACCTTGTTGGATTTGGGCCCTGGATCCAGCCTGTCCAGGGCCCTGTGCAGAGCCCTCCTACCCTCCAGCAGATCCACACTCACACCCAGCTTGGTGTCATCTGCAAATTTCCTGATGGTGGACTCAATCCCCTCATCCAGACCATCAGTGCAGATATTGAAATCCACGCTGGCTGGCTCTGAGCCCTTGGCCATCCTGTGGGTGCCCTGTGATGGCTCTCAAGGTGATCTGTTCCAGAACCTTGCCGGGCACCGAGGTCAGGCTGACAGGCCTGGAGTTCCCCAGATCCTCCTTCCAGCCCTTCTTGGGGATGGGCTCACACTGGCACCTCCAGTGCTCTGGCACCTCCCTGCTGAGCCAGGACTGATGGGAAATGATGGAGAGCAGCTTGGGGAGCTCATCCACCAGCTCCCTCATCCCCCTAGGATGGATCCCATCCCATCCCATCCACCTGTGAGCATCTGAGTGGCTCAGCAGGTCCCCAGCTGCTTCCTCCTGGACTACAGGGGCTGTTCTGCTCCCTCTCCCCATCCACCAGCTCAGGAGGACACTTGTCCTGAGGACAACCTTTCTTTTCATTGAAAAACTGAGGCAAAGAAGGGTTTAACTACCTCAGCCTTTTCCCTATCTTTAGTGACTGCATTTGCCACCACATCCAATAGTGAATAGATCTTGTCCTTGCCCTTCCTTTTACCACGGATGTATTAATAAAGATATATTTTTATAGACCTCTACAGAAGTGGCCAGATTGAGTTTTAAGTTGGCTTTTGTCTCTCTAATTTTTTTCCTATGTGGCCTAGCAACCCTTTGAAGGGTTTCCTGCAAAACCTGACCCTCCTTCCAAAGATGATACACCCTCTTCTTTGCTCCCTAGTCCTTGCAACACTCCTTGCCCATCCAGGCCGGCTGTTTCCCTCGTCGGCTCATCTTTCAGGACACTGGCATAATCGGTTCCTGTGCCTTCAAGATTTCTGTTTTGAAGCACACCCACCCTTCCTGGACCCCTTTGTTTTTAATGGCTGCTTCCCAAGGTACTCTCAAATAAGTCTCTTTAATAGGCCAAAGTCTGCCCTCTGGAGATCCAGTGTGCAAGTTGTATTGATGCCCCTCCTTTTTTCACCAAATACTGAAAACTCTGTAATTTCATGGTCACTGTGCCCCAGATGGCCTCCAACCCCCACATGTCCCACCAGCCCTTCTCCAGTTCACCAGTTTGTGAACAGCAGGTCTGGGTAGTCCCTCCCCTGGTGGGGTCACTCACCAGCTGTGACAAGAACTTGTCCTCATACACTCTAGGAACCTCCTGGACTGCCTCTTCTCTGCTGTGTTGAGATCCCAGCTTATAGCTGGCAGGTTAAAGGCACCTACAAGCACAAGGTCTGGTGGCTTTCAAACAGACTCTGAACTGTTCAGTTCAGAGAAGAGGTGACAGAAGCATTCCCCAAGTGATCTTGATGCTGAATGTCTCCTTGGGAGCTCTGGGCACAGGGAAGAATGAGCCCCTTGAGGGCTGACCCTGTTTGGACAAGCTGCTCCTCAGCCCCAGCCTCACCACGTCTGACATGGCCCACCTGGCACTGACATCCCTGTGCCCTGCAGCAGAACCTTGTCCCTGAGCTCTGCAGCTCCATGTCCCAGCCCAGTGCACCGTGTCCCACCTGCTCTCCTCAGGGCTCTGCCTGCACACAGGCCCAGGAGAAGTTTTCCTCTTGGGAAGGAAAGAATGGAAAAGCCTGAGCAGGTTTCCTGAACAACAAACCCCACTCAGGAAGCACCTGCTCAGTACAGGCTGCCTGGAATGGTGTCACCTTTCTACAAGGGACAGTGTGACCAGAA
The DNA here is from genome assembly GCF_024509145.1 of Vidua macroura. Classification (NCBI taxonomy): domain Eukaryota; kingdom Metazoa; phylum Chordata; class Aves; order Passeriformes; family Viduidae; genus Vidua; species Vidua macroura. The sequence continues at coordinate 2,722,259 of NC_071600.1, read as the reverse complement.
ATGATCTCTGGAAGCAGAATTCTCTGAGCCCTTCAGCTGAATTCTCTGTCCCTGTCCTTTCCCTGGATCTCTGTTGCAGATGGAAGCTGCTGCTGCCATTCTCACTTTAACCTCCCTTTTGAATGCAAACAGATGTTCCCAAGTGTGTTAAACAAGTGTTGCTCAATGTTTATGCAGAGCTTTTTGGTTCCTCATGGAACCAAGCACACCCTTGTGACACAGCGGGGGCTCATGGAACCAGTGGTCCATTGTGACACTGCCAATTCAAGAAAACCATGGTGACACCATGGAACCTCATGGAACAAAGGATCCATGGTGACACAGCAGAGCCACAGTTGCAGCAGCAGCAGCGGCAGCAGCGGCTGCAGCAGAAAAAGAAGCGACTTTGTCGAGTCCCTCTTGCTCTTCCTCTCCTTCTTCCGCTGTCCCGCACCTTCTCCCGCTCTCCCTTTCCCGCTGTCCCCTCCTCTCCCAGTCTCCCTCTCCCCCTGCCGGGCCGGGCCATGCCCCCGGCCCACCCCCGGCCCCGGGCGGGGCTGCCCCGTCCCTGTCCCTGTCCCTGTCCCTGTCCCTGTCCCTGTCCCTGTCCCCGGCCGTCCCGCCGCGGTCTCGCCCCCGCCCGGCTCTGGCCGTGCTGGCGCTGGCGCTGCTTGGCGGGCATCAGTGCCTGGGGCTGGGGCGGCATCGCCGCCCTTTGGCTCCGCCTGGCCCGAGCCCGGCCCCGGCCCCGACGTGGGCTCCAGTCCCGGCCCCGGCCCCGGCTCCTCCCGGGCCCCGCGGAGGACACAGGCGGCGCGGCCGCTGCCGCCGCCTCCGCTGCGGCTTCCCCGGCCCGAGCTCCGCCGCTCGGCAGCGCGGCCGCCGGCCCCGAGCCGCCGCTGTCCCGTTGCCAGCAGAGAACGCCTGGGGATGGCCGGCCCGGGGCGCTCGGGGGGCGCTCGGGGGCCGCTCCTGGCCCCGGGCCGAGCGCTGACAGCCGCGTCCCGCCCGCAGGGAAGGCGCAGGAGGCCCTGCAGGAGCGGTACCGGCTGGGTTCGCTGCTGGGCAGCGGCGGCTTCGGCAGCGTCTTCGCGGCCACGCGGCTCTCGGACGGCGCCCCGGTGAGCGGCGGGGCCGGCGGCGGGCGCAGGAGGAGGAGGAGGAGGAGGAGGATGGGGCTGGGCTAGGCGGGGGGCGAGCTGAACCCGCTGCTCTCCCTTGCTCGCAGGTGGCCATCAAAAGGGTGCCGCGGGATCGCATCCGGCACTGGGGCGAGCTGGTGAGTGAGCGGGGCCAGCGGCAGAAGCCGGGCCGTGCCGGGCGGGGATGAGCCGGGGCCCGGCAGGGTGGGAGCTGCCGGGAGCCCTGCAGGGAGAGCGGGCGTGGGCTGAGCGGGGCATGCAGAGCATCCCGGGCTGGCTGAGGGCTTCCCCAGCCCCGGCACGGCCTCAGCCCCACTGACGGCATCGCGCTCCTCCCGCAGCCCGACGGCACCAGAGCACCCCTGGAGATCGTGCTGCTGGCCAAGGTGTCCACTGGCTTTCCTGGTGTCGTCCAGCTGCTGGAGTGGCTCGAGCTCCCCGACAGCTTCTTGCTGGTGCTGGAGCGCCCGGAGCGGTGCCAGGACCTGTCGGGTTTCCTGGCGGAGCGGAGGTTCCTGCCGGAGGAGGAGGCGCGGGGGCTGTTCCGCCAGGTGCTGGAGGCCGTGCGGCACTGCACCAGCTGCGGGGTCCTGCACAGGGACATCAAGCCCCAGAACATCCTGCTCGACCTGGCCACCGGGCAGCTGAAACTGATCGACTTTGGCTGTGGCGCCTTCCTCCAAGACACAGCCTACACCCAGTTTGCAGGTGAGCCCTGCCAGGGGATGCTCCTGGGCATCTCATGGCCCAGCCGGGGTGCAGCACCGGGGCTCCCCCTATTGCAGCTGGGATGGGATTAATGCTGGAGCCAGGTTGATTTGGGTGGGGATGTGAGGGGGTCCAGCTCCCAGCCCTGCCGACAGCCTTCAGCACCCACTGTGCCCTGGGCTGGGGCTGGAGCTGGGGCAGCCAGCCCGACAAAAACCCCCATGGGGGTAGCAGAGAGGGGGGTCTGACCCCGTGCCCTGGACGGTTTGGTGTGCAGGCGAGGAAGGGCTTGGACTGCTCTGCTCCCCTTGTTTGCCTTGGCTTATTCACATTTTTGGGGGGCTGTGCAGGCAGGTAGTCGAGTGGGTTTCTCCACCACTGGATGAGTTTTTCTTTTGTGTGTCATTGTTGGGCCTTCCCAGGGTTTCTGCTGCCCTCTTCCAGCACCAGTGGCTTCTTTTCCAGCCCCGAGTCTGTACACAAGTCCCAGGTGCTGGCGAGAGGGCAGCGGTCACCCCGTGTGCCACTGGGGCAGCCCCCACATGCCCAGGGGTGCTGGGGCCAGGCTCTGGCAGCAGCAGCATCCCCCTGCTGAACTCTGTCTGTGTTCCACAGGAACCCTGTCCTACAGCCCACCAGAGTGGATCCACCACCGACGCTACCACGGCGAGGCAGCGACCATCTGGTCCCTGGGCCTCCTGCTGTGCCACCTGGTCATGGGCAAGCACCCGTTCAGGAGGGGCCAGGAGATCATCTGGGGGCGGATCTTGTTCCCACGACGGCTCTCTCAAGGTGGATCCTCATCTCTGGCCACGGGGGCAATACCAGTGCTGGGAGACAGCAGCAGCTCGTGGGCATCCCGCTCTGGCAGCTGCTGAGGAGGTGGCACAAGTCCTGCTCTCCTGCTCTCCTCCAAACAGAGAATCCATGGGGAAGTTCAGGCCCAGCTCTGGGCACACCCAGCATGGCCTGGGCATGGGAACTGGGGGGCAGCTTCTCCAAGTGACTGGTGATTCCTGGTTTCCCTCCCCAGAGTGCCAGGATGTCATTAAGAAGTGTTTGTCCATGCAGCCCTTGGACAGGCCGTCCTTAGAAGAGCTTTTCCGTGATCCTTGGGTGTGGGGTGTTCCTCTGCCCTAGAGGATGGGAGAGATCCACGTGCACAGTTGGATCCAGGGGCCTGGCAGGTAACAGCTCCACACATCTCTTGGCAATCAGTGGCAAAGCCAACCCGACAGGTTTTGTGCTGCCTGTAGCTCTGAGCAGGGGTCAGCAGAAGGGAACACGCAGCTCTGGGCTGGAGCTGAGCTGGACACCTGGTGTGGCAAGCACTGGTGGCCACCATCCCCCGGGTTTTGCTTGTCTGGTTCCCTGACAGCTGGGGCCCTGGGCAGAACCCTGGCAGCCTGGTCTGGCCCCAGGGAAAAAGAAGGAGCCCCTGCAGAAGCTGCACCAGGTGGGGCTGCTGCTGCTGGAGACACCAAGGACAACCTCAAGGATGATAATCTCTTCCTCGGCCTGGCCAGCTGAAGATGATGGACTTGGATTCTGGCACCTTCTCCAAAGCCAGGCTCCACAGGGAATTTGCAGATGAGTCCACACACAGGGGGATGCTCCCAGATTTGGGCATTGCTCAGCCTGGCTGGGAACCAAAGGTTCCCCCTTTGCTGGGGCGGATGCAGCTGATCCTTCAGTCGGCTGCCAGGCTGCTTTTGGCAGGGCTGGGGGCTTGGGCTGGGGTGGGTACGAAATGGGAGTGGGCTCCTGGCCCTGCCAACAGCCCCCAGCACCCACCGTGCCCCGGGCTGGGGCTGGGGCTGGGGCAGCCAGCCCGACACAAACCAACCCCCATGGTGGGAGCAGAGGTGGGACTCCAGAACCTGTGCAGGGGCTGCTTTGCTTTGCAGGCAAGGAAGGGCTTGGGCTGCTCCACTGCCCTTGTTTGCTTTGGGATCAGCGTTATTTTGGGGGGCAGTGCAGGGATGAAGGGAGAAAGCCTGGGCTTCCCTGTCCTGTAGGTAGGTTTTTCCCTGGCATGCAGGGGTTGGGCCTTCCTCAAGGCCCTGACAAAGATACGATTTTTGACCTTTTTTCTTGTTCCCCTTTTTGTCTGTAGTCTATTTTCAATCATGTGTTGTGTGTTTTTCTAGAGGAAGCGTTCCAGGTGGGGCCCAGTCTGGATGGGGAAGTGCTTGGGAGCAGCTGCGGCGTGGATGGGCCATGCCCTTGGAGAAGGCTGAGGACATCGTTTGGGACCAGCTTTTCTTCCAGCGGTGGATGGCGTCAGGTGGGTCCCGTCTGCTTGGCATGGTGGGATCAGAGCTTTGGGGAGATGGCAGCGAGCACAGGAGCATCCTGCTCCGGGCAGCTGCTGAGGGCTGGATGTGCCGTGGCTGGCTGCAGGCTGGGCACATGTCCTGCCCTCCTGCTCTGCTGCCAAAGGCAGCAGTGATGGGCAGCTCTGGGCACCGCTCTGGGCACGGCCAGCATGGCCTGGGCACCGCGGGCGGCTGGGACAAGGGGACAGGAGCCTTCAGCTGACGGGCGCTTTCTGCTTTCTCTCCTTGCAGCCGGGCTCTGCGGGTGCTGAGGCTGCTCTGGGCTCTGCCAGGGCTCTGCTGGAGCTCAGCACCGGGCCAGAATCAGCCAAAGAAGAAATGGTGTGCCCTGCAGCACAGCCTTGCTTGAGTATTTCAGCAACACAGCTCAAGTTTGCAGAATGTACACCTCCAAGGGAAAAGATGCCACCACCCAAAAAATAAACTTGTTCAATAGCTTCTGAAATTAAATCAATCTGGGATGACCCCAAATGACATTTTGCAGCTTGCTCAAGCTGTAGCTCAGCCCTTCTCTGAACAGTTCTCTCCCCCACCTGCCTTTTACTTCCCAACTGCTCCCTCTTTTCCCCCAGTGAGTTCCCAGCCCATGGCAGTCTCCATCACACTGCTGCCTTCCTTGGTGCCCCTCACCACGGGGAAGGCTGAGCCCCTGGCTTAGGGACTCATCCTGGCACTGGCTGAGGAGCAGCAATGTCTCAAAGGTCTGGTGGGATTTTAGTGTCCTTCAGAGCTGCTCTCCAGCCCTCAGCTCTCCTCACTGCTGAGTTCCCACTCCCTTTTCCTTGTCTTTCCAGCAGAAGGAGCTCTGTGAATCCCCTTGAGCCTCCGCACTCTTCCCAGCCCACGCACCCACCTCAGTTAGGCTGAAGCTGCAGCTTCTCTGTCTCCTCTGGCACACCAGTCCAGTCCCCTGTGCGGGGAGCCCCAGCCCCAGAGCACAGCACTCAGCAGTGCAGTCCGGGCTGGAGCAGCTGCCCTGCAGCCCTGGCTTGGCTCTTGGTGGCAAGGGAATGCTCCCTGTTTGCAGCTGTCCCTGCAGGATGGCCCCAGGGCAGAGCCCAGCCGGGCTCCCACTGCAGCCCCTGAAGCTTGGGGCAGACAGGGGTCCCAGAGCTGAGGTTTACGGGGAGCACCTGCAGCTGTGCCTGGCACTCTGTTGCCGTGTGTCACAGTGCAGGCTGCCTTGTACTGGGTGAATGCACCAGCCCCTGCTTTGACTGACAGGGGCCTCACCCATCACATCTCTCCCGAGGCTGCAGGCATTTCTCAGGCCAGAATCTGAAGGGGTGCAGCCAGAGGGCCCTGGGGACTCTCTGTTGGTCAGACACCTGGCACAGGCTGTACAGATGGGCTGGGGAGCCCTGAGCCCTCTGGGCAGGTGGCCCCATACCTGTCACAGGATGGGGCCACACGCAGGAGCGTCATTACTACGTCAGCGGGCTGTTCTTTGGTGAGATCCAGCAGGGCACTGTTCAGCCTGTGCTCAGCAAACTGATTGTCCATGAGCCACTGGTGGATGTACCTCACCATGGCGGGCAGCTGGAGAAGGCACGGGGAGACTTGGAAAGCTGCCAGAGGGAGGAATGTCCCCAGCTTCCCCAGAGAAGTGCTTCCCTCCCCACCACACTGCCATGGCCTCAAAGGCTTCCAGTGAACAGCGGACGTGGCTTGGAAGGCCAAGCAATTCCTGGGAGGATCAAACCCTGGGCCACAGGCTGCTTATTTGCTTTGGATTGCAAAACCCGCCCTCTACGAGCATATCCAGCAGGGCAGCACAGGTCTTGGCTTTGAAGGTGTGTGAGTATGCTCTGAGCCCTGTGCCCATGGTGCTGGTCTCTTCCTCCTGAATCCTCTTGATGAATTTGCAAACCAGGTGTAGGAGAAGGGCAGGAAGCCAGGGATGTTCCACGGAATGCTCCAAGCGCGGTGCTCGGCTGAGCGGTGCCAGCAGGCCCAGCCCAGGTGGGGATGGCTGCAGGTACCTGCGCTGTTCTGCGGAAGAGGCCACGGGCAGGGTCCTGCTCTTGTGTGCGGTCCACGGCTGCATCTGGCAAAGAGCGAGCGCAGCCAGAGCTGAGGGGCTGCGGGAGAGCCTGGAGAACACAGCCCAGCCCTGAGCTCCCCAGGCAGGGACAGCCCCGGGATGCCCCAGGGGATGGAGCATGGCTGCTGCGGGGTGTCTGCCCGGCCCCTCTTCCGTCCTGTCCGTGGGCATGTCCCCAGGGGATGGGATGGGATGGGATGGGATGGGATGGGATGGGATGGGATGGGATGGGATGGGATGGGATGGGATGGGATGGGATGGGATGGGATGGGATGGGATGGGATGGGATGCCATGGGATGGGATGCCATGGGATGGGATGCAGTGGTGCCAAGCTGGCTGCAGGCACCAACCCTAAGCCCAGCTCTGCCACTCACCCTCCTGCAGTGGCTCAAATGGCACCACCTCTTTGATCTCCTCTACTGGGGCAGCTCCAGGGCCTTCTTCCTCCTCCTGCACCCAGGCCAGCTTGGGCCCTCTCAGGGATCTCTGCTCCATGGCAGTGACTGGATTTGTGGCTACTTGCAGGAGAGATGCCTTGGAAAAGCTCCGAGTCAGCAAGTCCTGCAGTCGTGCCTGGAAGGCACCTTCAAGAGAGAAGCCTCAGGAAGGCTACAGGACAGCAAGTCCTGCACTCTGGTCTCGAGGGCTCCTGCCACAAGGACAGGAGACGCCTGTCAAGGATTGATTGTGGTCAGGCCTCGAGGGCACCGGTGGCAGGGATGGGAGATGCCTCCAGGGCACCAAGTCCCACGGTCTGCCCTCAAGGGCACCTGCAGAAGAGAAGCCTCGGGAAGGCCACAGGTCAGCAAGTCCTGTGGTCTGGCCTCGAGGTCAGCTGCAGGAATAACGCCTGGGAAAAGCTCCGGGTCAGACACGAACGAGTGCGCTGTGCGGGGGCTCCTCACAGCACCGCTCTGTCCCGTCCTGTCCCGTCGCGTGCTCCAAGCACTGTGGCGCGGTCTTGTCACCGCCAGCTCCTATGTCACCCCGTGTCACAAAGGGCCCTTGGACACGCTGTCCCGTTTCATGCCATGAAGGCACAGAGGAATCTGGCAAGTAAGAATCCTCACTTCAGGAAAGCTTTACTTCCCATTGTTCAACTCAAGTAGTTCCAAATATTTGCAAACTTCCCAAATTAATTTGGATGGCCTGAGAAGGTGAAGATTTGGAATTTTGCTTCCCATCTCAAAGTAGCAACTCGTTTGCCTTAAGCTCATCCACTTAGGATCACTTTACAGAACGTAACACTGCACAAAAAAAGGGCAAAACCAAGGGCCATTCTTTGGTTTTCTCTGAAGGGATGATAATATCCTAATTCTCTTAAGGAACAAGAGCTCTCAAGAAATGAAAGTCCACTCAGTGGTACTGTGATAAACTGTGGTAACTTGTTTGTTCATCAAAAGAATTGGAATATTAAAGGAGGAAATATAAAAATTAAAGTATAAGGGACTAGCCTTATACTAGCTTGTAGCAACTGCTACAAACCGCAAGGCTATAGGCATATTGCAAAACCGCAAGATTACAAGTATGATTAATCACCATATAGGGAGCTTTTCGTAGCTTTTTTGCAGACACAGGCTAAGGATGTCGGGGGATGGCCGGAGCTGATTATGAAATCAGCGACCACCAGGCAACGGCCACCGGACTAGACAACGTAGGAGTGCTCCGGGTACGCCCATCACTGTCCGGAACCGATTGTGAAATCAGCGATCACCTGCCTCGACACAACGCAGACACGACGCAGAGAGATGATCAAGCTACGCACACCGCTATCGCAAAAGACAAGAATGAAGAAACCTCCAAGAAACTATAAAAAGAAACTGAATAAGGGAGTGGGGTGTGGGGCACTGCAGTGTGGGACACTGCAGGAGGGGCGGTTTGGAGACCCCTACCCACCCAGCGCTGTTTTGCTTGCTACTGCTTGCTGTAATTAATAAAATTCTAATTGACCTTAAAAAGGCTGAATCAAATTATTCGCCTCAATTTATCACAATTTGGTGCCGTGACTCGGATAAAGGAAACCCGGGAGGGAGGCCCCACTAGGGTGGGGTGCCCCACCGCCTTTTTGCGGTGGACCTAAGGGGGGGCTTCCTCCTTGGGCCTTTACCGACGAACCTAAAACTCAGTAGCAAGCAAAGGTACCCCCATTAATCTTTGTGCACGAAGAACCGCGGAAGAGTGAACACGCAGGAAGCGTAAGTAGCCCCCGGTGGGTGGTGGGCCTCTTTTCCCGGTGGGTGGTGGGCCTCCTTTTTCCAGGGTTGATTAAAACCTGCTGGATTGAGGGATTAATATTCCAAGAGCATCCAGGGTTGATTCAAACCTGCTGGATTGACGGATTAATATTCCAAGAGCATCCAGGGTTGATTCAAACCTGCTGGATTGAGGGACTAATGTTCCAAGAGCATCCAGGGTTGGGGGACGTAGGAGGGGGGGAGCTGCACCCCCCTCGGCGTCGAGTTACCCTCGGTGGGGAGGCTCCTGGGTTAGGAGGAGAGCAAGCGGGCCTAACCCAGACGCGGAGGTGGACTGCGTCAAAGTTCCTGGGGCGGGGGATCCCCGGAGAAACTTCCCCAAGTTTCGGCTTACCAATTTAGTATAAGTGTATGTGATCGGTGGGCCCCGTACAAACGGGCTCCGGAGTATGTGTGAAAGGGACAAAGCCTCGACCCCGGAAACGGGGTCTTTAAGAGTCGTTTAGGGGTGTGTAGTCCCGGGGTGATTGAGGTGAATAAGAAGACACACAGGGCGAAGCCCCGGTCGAGAAACGGAGGCGCCGGAAAGACGTGAGTAGTCCGGTCCGGTCCGCCCGGTCGCTCGGTCAGGGGTGGGAGTCCTGGAGTGCAGCGAATGCGAACGTGTGTGTGAGAGGGGAACTGGCAGCTCAGATTCCCCAAGTGAGTGTGGACCCCATAGTAGTGCGTTTCCCATATCCGGCGACGGAGTGGGCCACGAATTGGGGGAAGCGACTGTCGTATTGTTTGTGTTGAGTGTGAGAAGGCACTCTAGAAGATGGGTCAGAGAAAAAGTAAATCTGCTGAACCCATGGGTGGGAGAATCTCGGTAAAACTTCCTCAGATCCCAGAGGAAAGTCCACTAGGCTTAATGGTAAAGTATTGGGATGCCTTTCCTTCTAGAAAAGGAAAAGACAGGGTTAAAATGATCCATTATTGTATGGAAATTTGGGGAGGTAAACAAATAAGGGGAGACCAGCTATATTGGCCCGTATTTGGGTCGTTTGAGGATTGGATCTGCCAAGCTCTAAATATATATGTTAACTCCAAAGAGCCCTTTAACCAAGAGGAGAGCGAATATGCAGCTCTTTGGATAATGGGAGAGACAAGAACAAAGCTATTTGCTCTCAATAGTAAAAGGAAAAAGAAAAGCATACGGGAGGAGGAAATACCCCCAGTTATCCCTCCTCCCTATATACCACCACCTCCTCCAGTACCTCCACCCCTGCTACAATACCCAGACCCCTCAGCCCCCGTTCGAGAATTATCTGATGACGAGGGATCAGAGGTTAGGGGGTTGGAGGGGAATACCCCCAGGATGTCCCAGAGAGTCACTAGGAGTCAAACCCGACAAAGGGAGAAACAAGAACTGGGCATATTTCCTCTTAGGGAACATGGGATGGGAATGGTACCCAACCCAAATGCAGCACAACCAGGGCAGCCAGCCCAAATTTTGGGAGTGGGATATATATCTGTCCCACTAAGTCCGGGAGATGTCCGAGATTTTAAAAAGGAAATGGGACATCTGTTGGAAGACCCCTTGGGGGTGGCGGAGCGATTAGACCAATTTTTAGGACCTAACATTTACACTTGGGAGGAGCTGCAATCTATCTTGGGAATCCTATTTTCTGTGGAGTAAAGGAGAATGATTAGGGAGACGGGTATGAGGATCTGGGACGATGAACACCAGCAAGGACCATTAGCAGACACCAAATGGCCCCTCCAGAATCCTCAGTGGAATAACCAAGACCCGGTACATCGCATACACATGAGCGATTTGCGGAATATAATATTACAGGGAATAAGGAGGGCTGTTCCTCGTGGGCAGAATGTACAAAAGGCATTTAAAGAGCACCAGAAAAAAGATGAAGATCCAACAGAATGGTTGGAGAGACTAAAGAAAGCTTTCCAGTTGTATTCAGGGGTGGACCCCAATACCCCAGAGGGTGAGACACTTTTGAAGGTGCATTTTGTAGTCAATTCTTGGGAAGATATTCGGAAGAAGTTGGAGAAATTAGAAGGATGGCAAGCGAGAGGATTGGATGAGTTGTTGCGAGAGGCTCAAAAGGTGTATGTTAGGAGAGAAGATGAGAGTTTTAAAAAGCAGTCTAAAATCATGTTGGCAGCAGTAAGGGAGGGACAACAAAATCCCCAAAGGAGAACTGGAGGTCAGTCCAGAGGTCAGACTGAAGTCCAGCGAAGTCGGTTTGAAGGAAAGTTGGGAGGTGGAGAGCAGCGAAGTCGGTTTGAAGGGAAGTTGAGAGTTGGTTTGAAGGGAAGTTGAGAGGTGGAGAGAGCATTGTCTGTTTCTATTGTGGGAGGAAGGGACACATGAGGAGAGAGTGTTGGCAGAGGATTGCTGATGAGGAACAGTTCAAAGAAGATTAGGGGGGTCGGGGGCTCTATCTGCTGGGGACAAGGGAAAGAACAGAGCCCCTAGTAAAATTAAAGATAGGTCCCCAGCAACAAGAATATGAGTTCCTTGTGGACTCAGGGGTGGAGAGATCAACCATCCAGACCCTTCCCCAAGGGTGTAAGGTTTCACCTGAAATAATACAGGTGATTGGGGCCAAAGGGGAACCCTTTGGAGTACCTGTAATTAAGGATGTACTTTTAGAAAGTGATTCTAAATTAGGAATTGGGTCATTTTTACTAGTTCCAGAAGCAGATTATAATCTATTAGGGAGAGATTTGATGGTTGAGTTGGGGATAGGGATAGAGGCAAAAAAAAGGAGAACTAACAGTAAAACTATATCCTCTCCGGGCTGAAGACGAGAAAAAGATTAACCCAGAAGTTTGGTATACCCCCGACAGTGTGGGGAAATTAAATATTGAACCCTTTGAGGTAACTATCAGGAACCCAGAAATCCCTGTCAGGATTCGGCAATATCCCATACCCAAAGAGGGGAGGGAAGGACTAAAAACAGAAATAAAGAGACTTTTGGAAAAGGGACTTTTAGAACCCTGCATGTCCCCTTTCAATACCCCCATTCTGCCGGTAAAGAAACCGAATGGCAGTTACAGATTGGTGCATGACTTGCGGGAAATTAATAAAAGAACAGTTGAGAGATTCCCGGTCGTAGCCAATCCACATACTATTTTAAGCCAACTTGGCCCAGAAAACCAGTGGTATAGTGTAATAGATCTTAAAGATGCTTTTTGGGCCTGTCCCCTTAAGGAAACCTCTAGAGATTATTTTGCCTTTGAATGGGAAGACCCGGATACACATAGAAAACAACAATTGAGGTGGACAGTCCTTCCCCAGGGGTTTACCGAATCCCCAAATTTGTTTGGGCAAGCTCTGGAACAAATATTGGCAGAATATTCACAGGGGGAGGGGATTGTGCTTCTACAATACGTAGATGATTTATTAATTGCAGGGAAAGAAGAAGAAAAAGTAAGGGAAGAAACTATAAAACTCCTAAATTATTTAAGCCTTAAGGGACTCAAAGTTTCAAAGTCGAAATTACAATTTGTGGAAGAGGAAGTTAAGTACCTCGGACACTGGCTGACTCAGGGGACTAAGAAATTGGATACTGACAGAGTCCAAGGAATACTTTCCCTGGAAGCTCCAAAAACTAAAAGGCAGGTTCGGCAGTTACTGGGACTTTTTGGGTATTGCAGACAATGGATTGAAAATTTTAGTGGGAAAGTTAAATTTCTGTATGAAAAATTAACAACAGACGGGCTATTAAAATGGAGCTCCGAGGATGAGACCCGGTTAAAATCATTAAAAACCGAATTGGTCAGTGCCCCGGTTGTCAGCCTCCCGGATTTAAAAAGACCATTTTTTTTATTCATTAATGTCAATGAAGGGGTGGCGTACGGGGTGTTAGCCCAGGAATGGGCTGGAGGAAAGAAACCAGTGGCATATCTCTCAAGGCTTCTCGATCCTGTTAGCCGAGGGTGGCCTGCCTGTCTGCAATCAATAGTGGCTGCTGCCCTTTTGGTAGAAGAAGCAGGAAAGATAACTTTTGGGAGTGAACTGAAGGTTTTATCTCCTCATAACATCCGTGGAGTACTACAACAAAAAGCGGATAAATGGATAACAGATGCCAGACTCCTGAAGTATGAAGGCATCCTAATTTCTTCTCCTAGGTTAAGTGTTGAAACCACAAGCTTACAAAATCCAGCCCAGTTTCTATACGGGGAACCAGTTGTGGGATTAACTCATGATTGTCTTTTGCAAATAGAGGAACAAACAAAAATAAGACCAGACCTCAAAGAGGAGGAATTAGAAGAAGGATATCGATATTATGTAGATGGATCCTCTCGGGTCCTTGAAGGGAAAAGGAAATCTGGGTATGCTATTGTGGATGGGAAAATTTTTAAGAAAATAGAATCTGGTCCTCTTAACCCCAGCTGGTCAGCACAAGCATGTGAATTGTATGCAGTGCTCAGAGCTTTAGAACTGCTAAGAGGAAAGGTTGGGACCATTTATACTGATTCAAAGTATGCTTATGGGGTGGTTCATACATTTGGTAAAATCTGGGAAGAAAGGGGACTTATCAATTCACAGGGAAAGGGGTTGATACATGGGGAATTAATTCGGAAAGTGCTCCAGGCCTTGAGAGGTCCGGAAAGAATAGCTATTGTTCATGTAAAAGGACATCAAGTGGGGATGGGAAACTCAGTACAGGGAAATAACTTAGCCGACCAGGAGGCGAGAAAGGCAGCTCTAATGAATTTAAAACCATATAAGGGGGGGGGTTGCACAAAGGGAAAATTGCTCCACTTGTGGAGCTGACTTAGAGGAAGAACCATGTTGGGCTTGTTGGGATGCCTACGGGATTGATTTGATACAGTGTGCCTGTGATAACCCCCAAGAGAAACATTGCCGGTTCCATGAACCCATTAACCATGTGTTAGCCTTCACGGTACAGGAAAAACAAAAACTAAACCAAATGGGGGTGAAGGAAAAAGAGGGAGGCAAGTGGATACTACCGGATGGGCAAGAGGTACTCCCAAAAGGAATGGCAATGAGGGTCCTGCAAGCAATCCATAGGAAAACCCACTGGGGAATTCAAGCCCTGGTTGACCAATTTGCAATTAAATATATGTGTATAGGGGTCTATAATCTTGCAAAACAGGTAACCCAACAATGTTTAACCTGTCAAAGAATAAATAAACAACAATTAAGAGAAAGACCAATGGGCGGAAGGGAACTGGCACAACGACCCTTTTCACATATACAAATAGATTTTACAGAATTACCAAAAGTGGGGAGGTATAAATATCTATTGGTACTGGTAGACCACTTAACCCATTACATGGAAGCTTATCCTACGGCCCGAGCTACTTCGAACACTGTGGTAAAAGTATTATTAGAGCAAATTATCCCCCGGTATGGAGTAATTGAGTGTTTAGACTCGGACCAGGGACCCCATTTCACCTCTAAAATTGCAAAAGATGTCCTGACAGCTTTGGGGACTCAATGGAAATATCACACCCCATGGCATCCACAGAGCTTGGGGAGGGTGGAAAGAATGAATGGAGAAATAAAAAAAAAAAACAACTCACAAAGTTAATGCTGGAAACAAAAATGTCAGGGGTTAAGTGCCTACCTCTTGCCTTATTGAACATTCGAACTCAACCCCGAACTGATGTGGGGATCTCCCCATTTGAAATGCTATTTGGAATGCCTTATGATATGGAAGCCCCCACAGATCACCCCTGCCTAAAAGATTCTCATATTAAATTCTACATCACTCAAATTATGAGCAGAAGGCAGGAATTGAGGAAGAAAGGAGTGTTGACACAGAGACCACCTCTGGATATCACAATCCATAAGATAAAACCAGGGGATCAAGTACTTATTAAGTTTTGGAAGGAAGATTCCTTAACTCCATGTGGGGAAGGTCCCTTTCTTGTTTTGCTTACCACAGAAACGGCAGTCAGGACGGCCGAAAAGGGGTGGACTCACGCCAGCCGAGTGAAAGGCCCGGTTGCCACAAATAACCAGTGGAGAGTGACTAGCCAGCCTGGGAACTTGAAAGTGACTCTTAAGAAAAACTAATGAACTCTGTGGACATCATCCAAATCAACCATAAGGGGAAGCAAAGGGATACAATTACAAACTAGCTAAAGACTATATAGTGATTTGTAATAGGAAAGTTGTGGAGATTGTTATCCTTTTGTGTGCTTTATATGTAAAATTTGCCAAGAACGGTGGTGGGTCCATTGCCAGAGGGGAAGACCACCAATTGGGGTTTGTACTGAGTGCTATAAAACTCAGCGAAAACTAACTGAAACTGTGCTAAGGATAGGAGAATTGGAAAATCGGTGGGTCAGTTTTGGATCTGAGTGGTGGGAAATATTCTTGTTTTCATACTAACGAGCCCACTCCATTTGCTGCTCAGATAATAAAAGGGTGTTGTCAAAAGGAACTGAAGGGGATTCCTTGCAACCCACCTCTGGTCAAAGATAAGAACTGGGAACAGAACAAGGCTAGGCAGGAGCGGAAAAGGGGACGCTCAGGCGAGTCCCGCTGCTGCCGAGAAGATGGTTTACCTCGCGGCTCGAAGCACCTGAGTCGGCGAGCGAGGCAGAGAGGAAAAGGCCAAGCCCCCTCTAAGTGGAACAATGCTGAAATGCTCCAACCACTGCCAGCCGAGTACTAGGCTCCCTCAAAGGACCAGTCTAAGTGCCTCCGAAACACCAAGGGAGCAGCAAGCCAAAAAAAGGGGAAAACAGGATATTACAAAACAAAAACAAGGCTAGGACTCCACCCTTATTGGCAAATTATTAGTTTTCTATTGCTCTGTCCTAGTGGTGTTTCTAGTCAGGACAATGCTGAACACTTTACTTCTAGCCTACGAAGCAGCAAAGCGATTTGATGAACAAAATGGTAAAAGAGAAAATGGGGGATTGTGATAAACTGTGGTAACTTGTTTGTTCATCAAAAGAATTGGAATATTAAAGGAGGAAATATAAAAATTAAAGTATAAGGGACTAGCCTGCTTGTTAGGAGAGAGGGGAGGACAATAAAAAAGCAACTGCTACAAACTGCAAGGCTATAGATATATTGCAAAACCACAAGACCACAAGTATGATTAATCACCATATAGGGAGCTTTTCGTAGCTTTTTTGCAGACACAGGCTAAGGATGTGGGGGGATGGCCGGAGCTGATTATGAAATCAGCGACCACCAGGCAAAGGCCACCGGACTAGACAACGTAGGAGTGCTCCGGGTACGCCCATCACTGTCCGGAACCGATTGTGAAACCAACGATCACCTGCCTCGACACAACGCAGAAACGACGCAGAGAGATGCTCAAGCTACGCCCACCGCTATCGCAAGAGACGCGAATGAAGAAACCTCCAAGAAACTATAAAAAGAAACTGTATAAGGGAGTGGGGTGTGGGGCACTGCAGTGTGGGACACTGCAGGAGGGGCGGTTAGGAGACCCCTACCCACCCAGCGCTGTTTTGCTTGCTACTGCTTGCTGTAATTAATAAAATTCTAATTGACTTTAAAAAGGCTGAATCAAATTATTCGCCTCAATTTATTACACCTGCACTCACACAACACCTGGGGCTGCAAACAATGAGGATTCATTGGGCACAATTGCAGGAAAAGCAGGTTTAGGACAGGCTCTCAGCAGAACTGTTCTCAGCTGAGCCAAAAAGGCCCCTTTGGCAGCTGCAGGGCCATTGGAAATGCAGAGCCTCAGCCCACAGGGGAGAAAAGGGCTCTGAGTTCCTCTGCCCTGACACTAAACTCTGTTCCCAGGCTGCTTCACACACAGGATCCTTCTGGAGGACTGCACAAAGGTGAGAGTGGGCTCTGGCTTCTCCATGTTGCGTGTCCTGAAGCTGCCTGGGAGAAGAAATTTGGGGTCAGTTCTGCTGGCACAATCCCTCCAGGCGCAGGGCACAGCACCGGGAAGGGCTTTGTGTGCCGAGGCTTTGCTGCAGCCCAGGAAAGCTCCTGGCTCAGGCTCACCTTTGCTGCTCAGCCAGAGCCCCAAGTGCCCCAGCAGCAGCAGCAGCAGCAGCAGGGAATGGCAGCATTGCCAGGGGCTGGCAGACGAGGGGGAGATTTCCCCTGGAGAGAGGCTCATCTTGCAGCTTTTGCATTCAGGCAGCTGCAGATGCCTCAGCTTTGGCTGCAGAGCAGCTGGAAATGCAAGCCCAGGATCTCTGTTCATGGCCAGCCCCAGCAGGTGACAGCAAGGACAGGGCCCTGGCAGCTGCAGGACATTTGCAGGGAGCGCCTTCAGCAAGCGCTGGAGGCTGGGACTGGGTGCAGAAAACGCCCTGGGGGTCTCTGCAGCGAGGCAAAAGGAACAAAGTTTCAGTTGTGGCCTGGCTAGGGAGCAGCAAAAGCGGTTCCTTTCCATTGCCGGCTGTTCCAGGAGCCCCAGAGCAGAGCCCAGGGGGCCAAGGAATGGAGAGCGGGGACTGTGCAGGAGCCGGGAGCAGCGAGAGAGCCCGGGCTGCAGGCCTGGGAGGGGGCACAGCCCGGGGGTCCCGCAGAGCCTCTCTGCTCCAGAGCCGCAGCTGCGACAGCGGGGCAGCTGCCGGGATCTGTGTGCCGGGACGAGCCGCTGGTGGGGGTTCCGAGGGGCTGGGCTGGAGCAGCTTTTTGTCCCGGTGCGGGGCCATTGCCGCGGGGCTGGGCTCCCTGGCAAGGTGCAGCAGCACAGGGTGGCGGTGGTTGGTTTGTGGATTTGTTGTTGGGATGTTTTGCCGGCGGCCCCGGGCGGGCTGTGGGAGCCGGGAGCGGCCGGCCGGGCCCGGAGCCGGCCCTGGGGCCGGGAGCCCCCGGGCAGAGCTCTGTGCTCGGGGCCGAGGCCCGGGCGGCCCGGGGAGCGCTCGGCGGCCCGTGGGCCCCCGGCGCAGGCGGGTCCGTGTGGCCGGGCCGGCGCCGTGTCCGCAGCGGGCTCCGAGGGGAGCGGCCCGGCCCGGCCGTGGCCGTGCGGGGCCTGGCGGGGCTCGGGGGGCCGGGCCGGGCCGGGCAAAGGCTGAGGGAGAGCGGGGCAAGCGTTGGCACAGAGGCGCCGGGCTCGCCGTGCCCCCCTGGCCACGCAGCCGGGCTCGGGGGCCGCCTCGCTCAGAGGCAGCCCCGGCCGCGGGGGTCCCCGGGGGTCCCCGGGCAGGGGGCGGCGGGGGCTGCCGGAGCTCTGTGCCCGGGGCTGGGCGCGGCTGCCGAGGCAGCGGAGGATGCAGGGTCCCCCCGTGCTGGGGCTGCCTCTGCCCGGCCCAGGGGCTGCGCTGTCAGCCCAGAGCCACGTGGGGATCGCCCGGTACCGGCAGGGCTGGCAGGGAAACCGGCATTGGGGGGAGCAGAAACGGGCAATACGAGATCTGCGGCTGCTCCAGGAGCCTGGACGTGTTGGGAGCATGGACAGGGGGGACCCATGGATACCCCAGGACCCTGAAACAGGGACCCCAGACAGTGCTGAGTCCTGGGACACCTGTGATGCCCAGCTGGTGAGCCCAGAGAAGGGGAACCTGCGGGAGTGCCAGGAGCCCCAGCAGCCCAGAGAGGGGGAGCACCAATGCAAACTTGATCAGCAGCAACCCAGACAGGGGGGGCCTCCAGGAGCCCAAAGTGGGGAGGCCAGAGAGGGGAAACTTGGGGTTGGGTGTTTTTGCTGAATCTTGGTCATTTGTGTATATTTCGGGGGACTGAATCTTTGTCTTTGAAGGTTTTTATGGGCAGCAGGTGGCCGGTGACTTTTAGAGATGGACTTGGGCAGTAGCAACCCCCTAACCCAATGTGCCCATACATCGTTTTCACCAAACCAGAATTTTTTATTCCCAAAGCTTGACTGGATGGAGAAGGAGGCTGTGAGGAAGAGGAAGATGCCCCAGGACACCCAGGCAGGTGAGGAGGAAGTCAGTGCCCCTTTCCCCCTCTCTCCTGCTCCATCTCCCAGCCCAGCACGGCCCCCAGCTGCTGGACAACCCCGCTGCCAACGCCGTCCTGCTGGGGACGCACTGGGGGGATCTCCTTCCCCCTGGCACGGAGGTAAATCCCATCCTCTCCTTGTCCTTCCGCCCCCAGACAGGGAGCTGAGGATGGAGACCAGGGAGGACAAATCCCCACAGCAGAACCTCGTGGAAGAGGCCATTTTGAGCAGCTCCACAGCGCAGGAATCCAACGGGGAGGAAAATCCCCAGAGATCCCACAGAAGGAGGGGCTGCAAACCCAGCCCAGGGTGCTCTGAGGAGGAAGAAAGACCCACCCTGTGCCAGGAAGGTGGACAGAGCTTCAGCCAGATCTCGGAGCTGGTGGTCCATAAGCAGGTTCATGATGGGGAGAAGCCCTACAAGTGCTTGGAGTGTGGGAAGAGCTTTAGGCAGAGCTCCCACCTGATCAGCCACGAGATGATCCACACTGGGGAATGGGCCTACGAGTGTGGGGAGTGTGGGAAGGGTTTCAGCTACAGATCCAACCTCGTCATCCACCAACGCATCCACACTGGGGAGAGGCCCTACGAGTGTCACGAGTGTCAGAAGAGGTTTCAGACCAGCTCCCATCTCCTCCTGCACCAGCGGATTCACACCGAGGAGAGGCCCTTCCTCTGCCCTGACTGCGGGAAGGGCTTCAAGCACAACTCCACCCTTGTCAAGCACCGGCGCATCCACACCGGGGAGAGGCCCTACGAGTGCCCCACGTGTGGGAAGAGGTTTCAGAGCAGCTCCAGTCTTCTCCTGCATGAGCGGATTCACACTGAGGAGAGGCCCTTCCTCTGCCCTGACTGCAGGAAGGGCTTCAAGCACAACTCCCACCTCATCAGGCACCGCCGCATCCACACCGGGGAGAGGCCCTACGAGTGCCCCCAGTGTGGGAAGAGCTTCACCCAGAGCTCTGCCTTGACCAGACACCAATGGAGGCACCGGTAAGGGAAGCTCTGCGAGTGCCCGAACTGCAGGAGGAGCTTCATGCACTGCTCCAGCTTCAACTCCCATGGGAGAGCCCACATTTTGGAAGAGCCCTGCTGATTCATGTTCCCTGTGATCCATGCTGGGAAGACACCTGTACCTTCTCCTGGCTCTGCCAATGACCTGATGTGGGATTGAAGAACATGAGGGTCTGGCCATGGCCCTGTCATTACATTCACTCCCACCTCAGGTCATTGTCAGGGGCAGGAAAAAGGTTCTCTCTCTCTCCCTGAGGAGAAGGGCGTCCTTTCTAGGTAGGAGGAAATATGTAGCCAAGAAGAGCCAGTCAGTGGTGATGTAGTTTTCCCTGTAAATAGTTTTCTTATCCCTTCTTTTATCAATATTGTTACTGTTCCTGTTTGTTCCTTGTCTCATTGCTGTTCCCAGTAAATTGTTCTTATCCCAGCCCGGGATCTTTGCCTTTTGTGCTTTCCATGGGAGGCGGGAGGGCAGCGAGCGGCAGCACGGTTTTAGCGGGAGCAGGAAATTGGGGAATCCCATTCCTGAACCCCGGCCCGTGGAAACCGAGCATCCCAGCTGGTGCCAGCCCTGGTGGCCACGGCAGCAGCCTTGGGAGCGGGTCCCTGGCTGGGGCTGTGGGAACCTCTTCACTCTGGTGCCCAGGGACAGGAGTGGAGGGAGCGGCTGCAGCTGAGTCGGGGCAGGCTGGGGTTGGATGTCAGGAAAAGGTTTTTGCCCAGAGGCTGCTGGGGCACTGCCCAGGCTGCCCAGGGAAGGGTCACAGCTCCAGGGCTCTCTGAGCTCCAGCAGCGTTTGGACAGCGCTGCCAGGCCCAGGCTGGCATTGTTGGGGTGTCCTGTGCAGGGCCAGCAGTTGGACTCGAGGATCCTGATGGGTCCCTCCCAGCTCAGCCCATTCTGTGGCTCTGGGATCCCATGACCCTGGGGATGGGACTGCCAATGGTTGCCATGGCAACGGGCTCTGGCTCCAGGCCTGAGCTGGTGTCCATGGCAACCACCCCTGGCCTGGGGTCTCCATGGAGCTGCCCAGGGACTGACCATAGCAACAGGGGCTGGTGATGGTTGCCATGGAAACTGACCATAGCAACAGGGGCTGGTGATGGTTGCCATGGAAACTGACCATAGCAACAGGGGCTGGTGATGGTTGCCATGGAAACTGACCATAACAATGGGTCCTGATGGTGTTTGACTACTAAGGATCTGATTTTTTGACAGGCACTCAGAGGGGTTCCGTGGGGAATTTCTAAGTGTCTCCAAGCTGCCAAAGAGCCAGGATGTCACAGGCACTCACAGGGGTTCCTGTCTTGGGCAGAGTGGGAGCTTTAGGCAAAGTTTATTAGAGAAGCTCCTGTCGGGTCAAGAGGTACAGAAAGGACCCCCAATAGCCCCTATAGATCCCCAAATACCTCCAAGGACTTCCAGGCTTTCTAAACTCCTTTTTTGAGGGGAGCCTTGAAGTAGCAGGTTCCAGTCCCTGCCCCTGACTTTTCAAGAGCTCGTATGTAAACAATTATAAAGGTGGAATTAAACCTTTATAGAATTTGTCCCACAGGATTAAGCATGGCAAACCAGTGTTGGGGGTGGGGTTTTTCCTTTCTGTTCGTTCCTTATCATTGGCTGATGATTATCAGCTGATCCCTTATTTTGGGAGGAGGACGATCAGAGCCACTGCTCTTAGGAAATGCGGGCGCCCTGGACCTTGGTCCTGCAGGGAAGCCCGCGGCTGGCCGGTCGACAGGAGCCCAGATAGCAAAGAGGGTAAATCCACCAAAAGACGGGACGACACCCAGAGCACTGTTGTTCTCGAGGGTTTATTGCAGGTTAGATGAAGGCAGGGAAAGCCGGGGAAGATGCAGGGAGACCACCTCTCGAGAGGGAAGCTGAATCTAAGAGCCCCCTCCTGAGGAGGGGTCAGGGATTATAACTGGGGGAGGAGAGGCGGGGTCAGGGTACATAGGGACCAGTGGGATAGGGGCCCATGGGAGGAGTAAGGATGGGATAATCCAATGAGAGAAAGGGGAAGGAGTGGTTTTGGGGAGAGAACCAACCACAGAACATAGAACTGAGAACTTTCCAGAACTGGGGATGGCATAACTGGTTGATAGGCATTTAACCGGGGAGGGTGCAACTAGTGATGAACATGGGAAAAGGCGGGAACCCTAGTACAATGCCTTTCTTTAGACTACTGCGGTTTCCCAGGGCATTCCTGGTAGATCCCCCCCAGGACCGCCTCCCACAGGGAAAGGGAGTTTCCACTGCTGCTGACGGAGCCCAGCCCAGAGCTGCTTCTTCTGTCATGGGGTGAGCTTCTGCTCGTGAGAACAGCCCCTAAACTGGGACCTTATTAACACCTGCCCCACTAAAAGAGAGACCTATCCCCGTCTGCTCAGGTGCCCGGGATCCTGAGCTCGGCTCTCCCTGCCCTGCTGGGAGCCCCTCACCCCCTGCCTGCTGAGACATCCTGCCGGCCCAGCTTGCTGCTTTCCCAGAGTCCTGCTGGGGCCCCGGAGCCGGCTGCCCCCAGGGTTTGTGAAGCGGAGCCTTCTTCCAGCCCTTCCCGCCTTGGGACAAAGCCGCCATGGCCGCGTGCTCCCCGAGCCCGCGCCGGAGCGCCCCCTGCAGCCGCGCGGGGATCACCGCACCTGCCCTGCCCCCCGGGAGCCACCAGCGCCCCTGCCGGCCGTGCCCGGAGCTGCACCGCAGGGAAAGTGCCGCGGCCGAAAGGCTGCACTGGGCTCCTGTTCTGTTTGCTGCCAGCGCCGGAGGTGCTGCTGTTTGTTTGCTTTATTGTACACACTAGTGAAGAACTGTTATTGCTATTCCCACATCTTTGCCTGAGAGCCCCTTGATTTCACGATTCTAATAATTTGGAGGGAGGGGTTTACATTCTCCATTCCACAGGAGGCTTTTTTCGGCCTTCTCTAGCAGACACCTGTCTTGTAAACCAAGACCAGTTTTGGCACTCAATTTGCAGCCCAAAGGCATCAAGAGAAAAGTGTGAAATGAGAATAACAATTCTTGAGTAACATAATTTTTTTTTTTTTTTTTTGGTGTACTGGATATAGAAACCTTGTTAGGTGTCACCATGTGGTCTGGCTTACCCTGCTTTGGGTGGCACATGGTTGTGGCTACATTTTTCCCATCCTATAACTATGGCTACTGTGGCTGCTATCCAATTTGTTTCATGGGTTAATGTGGTGAGGAACTTATGGATTTTTAATTTCCTCTGGACGGTGGGCACATGGATTCAAGGCTCCCACACACTAACTTTATGTGTTTGGAATTATTTTAATAATGGCACCCACTGTGAGGAAATGACACCGGGGGAAATTTTCTCCCAACCCCTCAGCCAGCTCTTTGGGTCTACAGTGGTTGGTGTTGCTGATGTGCCTGTTAAGCCTATTCTATTTAGCATTCAGAGGTAAGGGAAGATTGACTTGGATAACTATCGTAGCAGGGCGTCCCCGGAGTGGTGATAATTAGCATTGACTCCATGATTCCAGAGGGCTGATCAATCGCTTTATTATATTATACTATACTATACTACTAAGAAACACTCATCGCTCTTGCAGACAGTCCAATACAGACAGACCAGATTGGTTAATTGAAATCCAAACACCGTCACCATTGGCCAGTTAAGAAATCACCCTTTGGTAAACAAATCTCCATAACACATTCTAAATGTGCACAACAACAGGTGCAGCAAGTGGAAATAAGAATTGTTTCTCATTCTTTTCTCTGAGCTTTCTCAACTTCTCACAGCTTCCCAGGAAAATCCTGGGAGAGCTCTCTCTCTCTGTTCAGAGGATATGTGATTACCAGAGGTCAGTTGTGGCAATGCAGGTCCAAGGTGTCACCACGGTGACACTGGGGAACCTCATGGAACCAAGGGGCCATTGTGACACTGTGCTGCCTCATGGAATCAAGGAGACCATTGTGGAACTCGAGGGCCCCAAGGAACCAAGGGTCCGTGGTGACCTTGTGGAGCTGCAGTGTCACAGAGGAGCCGTTGTGACACAGCGAGGGCGCATGGAGCCGAGGGGCCATTGTGACACATCAGGGCTTTGTGAAACCACAAAGCCATTGTGACATTGCAAGGCCTCATGGAAGCACGGGGCCATTGTGACACTGCAGAAGCAAGGGGGACATTGTGACACTCCAGGGCCTCATGGAACCAAGGAGACCATTGTGACACTGTGGGGTCCCACGAAAGCAAGGGAACATGGAACAGGTCTGGCTGGCTGGGGCTCCTGGGGATCACCTGATAGGTCTGGATGACCTTGGCATGTCAAGGGCTGCTTCCCATCTGCCCCTGAAGCACTGGGGCTCTGGGCTTTCCTTCCTATGGGAGAGAACTCTCCTTCTCCTCCAAGGGCCTATGGCCAAAAGTGGGATTCCTTCTCCAAGTTTCCTTATATACAAGGATTGTTCCCAGGTGAAATCTGCCAGGAGAGACAGGTCTGGCTGCCTTGGCCACCCAGGGGCTATTGCTCATCTGCCCTTCAAACACTGGGACCATGTGCTTTTCTTTCTTACAGGAAAACCATCCATCTCCACCAGGCACCCATGGCCAAAATTTGGCATCTGCCTCCAGAATTCCCTATATCCAAGGACAGCTCCCAGACAGAAGATGCCAGGACTGACAAGTCTGGCTGGCCTTGGCTTCCTCAGGGCTGGCACTCATTTGTCCCTGAAACACTGGGGCTCTGTGCTTTCCTTCCTAATGAAAAGAACTCATCTTCCTGTCCAGGCACCCACAGCCAAAACTGAGATTCCACTTCCAAAATTCCCTATGCCCAAGATTAGCCCCTAGACAAAAGGTGTCAGGAAGGACAGGTCTGGCTGGCTTTGCCTAAGTGTGGCCACCTCTCATCTTCTTCCAGAACACTTGGATTTTGTCCTTTTCTTTCCTATAGGAAAAAACCATCCATCCTGACCAGGCACCCATGGCCAAAACTGGGATTCCACCTCTAAAACTCCATACAGCCAAGGATTGCTCCCCATTAAAAGCAGCCAGGACAGACAGCTCGGGCTGCCCTTGGCCTCTTGGGGGCTGCCTCTCACCTGCCACTGGGGCTTGATGCTTTCCTTCCTATGGAGCCGTCCTTCTTCTCAAGGGGATCATTGTGGTCAAAACTGAGATTCCTCCTCCCAAATTCCTTATATCCAAGGATCCCTCCATGACAAAAGCTGCCAGGACAAACTGGTCTGGCTGGCTCAGCCTCCCAAGAACCCCATCTCTCATCTTTTACTTTTGAAACACTTGGGTTCAGTGCTTTCCTTGCTATGGAAAAGAACCATCCTTCTTATCCACACAGAAATAGCCGAAATTGGGGTTCCACCTCCAAAATTCCCTACATCCAAGGGTTGCTTTCAGACAAAAGCTACCAGGACAGAGAGGTCTGGCTGGCCTTGGCCTTTGGTGGCCACCCTTCATCTGCCCCTCAAACACCAGTGTTCTGTGCTTTCCTTCCTTGGAAAAGAACCATCCTTCTCCTCTGGGTGCCCTAGTCTGAAATTGGGATTCCACCTCTAAAATTCCCTATATCCAAGGGTTGCTCCCAGCCAAAATCTGCCAGTACCGTCAAATCTGGCTGGCATTGGCCTCTGGTGGCTGCCCCTGCCACACTGGGGCTCGGTTCTTTCCTTCCCATGGAGATCCCTGTGACACTGTGGGCACCTCATGGAACCAAGGGGATCATTGTGGCACCACTGGAGCCCATGGAACCAAGGGGCCATGGTGACACAGCGGGGCTTCATGGACCCAGAGACCATTCTGACTCTGTGGGGCCTGATGGAACCATGGAGACCATGAGGACCCTTCAGGGCCTCGTGTCACCAAGGGGGCATTGTGACACCTCAGGGCCTCCTGGGAGCAAGGCACCATTGGGACACTGTGGGGCCCCATGGAACCGAGGGAACATGGAACAGGTCTGGCTGGCTTGGCCTCCCAGGGGCCACCTGACAGGTCTGGCTGATCTTGGAATGCCAAGGGCTGCCTCTCATCAGCTCCTGCAGCACTGGGGCTCCGTGCTTTCCTTGCTATGGAAAAGAAATATCTGTCTTTTCGGATACCCATTGCCAAAATTGGTATCCTCCCTAAAACATTCCCTATTTTTAAGGGTATCTCTCAGAACAAAACCTGCCAGCTCTGGCCAGCCTTGTCCTCTGGTGGTCACCTCTCATCTGCCCCTGAAACACTGGGGCTCTGTTCATTCCTTGCTATGGCAAAGACCTGGCTTTCAAGTCCAGGGACCATGGCCAAAATTAAAATTTGACCTATCAAATTCCATATATCCACTGATTGTTCCCAGACAAAAGTAGTCGGGACAGACAGATCAGTCTGGCCCTGTCCTCTGGTGATTTTCAATGCGCTGAATGTTTTCATTTGAAAACACCTTGGAGAGTGCCCAGAGATCTCCCAAGGTGGGGTTCTGAGGCCTCAGGCACATGACCACTACATATGGACAAAGGAGCTCTGTGCTCTGTGCTGTTGTGGTGGTTTTGCATCATGGAAGTGATGTCCTGAGAGAAGCTGCTAGCAGTTTCCTCCGTGTCTGACAAAAAACCAACCAGTAATTAGCTTTGAGAACTGACAATCTGTTAAAGCACTAAGGAAACTGCACACGCCTCTGTGAAGACACAAGTTAAAGAGGAAGAAGCCTGGCTGGGTCTCTTTCCCTTCTGGCCAGCACAGAGGTGCCAAGGCCGGGCCAGCCCCCGTCTGGGCCGGGGCGGGCCGGGCGGCTCCTGCCGTGGGGCCGGGCCCCTTCCCAGGGAGCCCGCCAGGCCCCATCGGCTGCCGGGCAGGGGAGGGGAGGCCGCGGGGCCGAGGCCGGGCCGGGCCGTGGCTGCGCTTGCTGACATCTGGCCGCTGCCGAGCCCTGCCCCGCCGCCAGCCCGGGCCCAGCCAGGATCCGCCGGGCCCCGGGAGCAGCCCCGGGCCGGGCCGGCTCGGCCAAGCTTCTGCCGCCCTTGGGCTTGGCCCGCAACCAGCGGGCAGGGCCAGGAGAAGCCATCGGCCCCGGCCGTGCTGCTGCTCTGCTCTGGCCTGGCTGCTGAGATCCTGGCCCTGCCCCCAGCGCCGCCCAGCCTGACACAGCCCCAGCGCAGCCGCTGCACAAACCTCCATGGCAAAACAGCTCCGGCCGCAAGGACCCAGCCCGGCCGGGCTCACGCAACCATCTGCAGGCCCCGCCTCAGATATTGACTCTTCCCGTGCTTCCATCCTCCCTCCAGTGAGAGAAAAGGACAAAGTGCAGGCACACACAGGAGCAACGTGAAGACACCGAGGTCAGTGAAGAGGAAGTTGAGTCCCAGATGGGAGGGATGAGGAGATGCCTTGATCTTGGGGCTGAAATCCTCTGCTAAAGCTATGGAGAAGGATGGAATTGATACATCAGACTCTCTTTTTCCCTATAACGCATTGAAAAGAATGGGGAGATGCCTTGTTCAGCAAAGGCCTCCATGCTAAAGTAAGCAAATGTTGCAGTACCTGTGATCCCATGAGAAGTTTGAACAGAGAAAGAGACAAGAGTGATGAGACCCTGTGCCCTCAGGGAGAGAAGACCTCTGTTCCCAGAGATGAAGATGATTTCAGAAATAGCTCCTTTGCTGTTAAACAGGTAATCTGGAAACTAATACCCCATAAGTTGACATGGCCCATAAACACGGCTGTGGGAAAAGCTGTGAAAAATGGGATGGACTTGACAATTGCAGATTTTTCGGGGCAGCTGCTATTCATGGAAATGAAAAGCCATGAGATAACTGTTTTCTTGTGGAGAAATCTCCATAACATTAATGAGAGGAATACTCTCCCTAAATGAATTGAAGAAAGACTATTCTAGAGGTGCAAAACTGACTGAAAATCTTAAGTTTTGTCTCTTTACATTGTCAATAAGAAAGAATAGTTTGTAGGGAGAAGTGTTCTGAAAGTTTTGTTCTGATTATTATTACTCTTTCTTTTAGTTACTCTTAATAAACTTTTCTTTATACTGTTTTAAAGTTTTGAGCCCACTTTACCTTTCTTTTAATCCTATCTCATAGCAGGAAATGAGTTAAGTATATTCTTTTGTGTGCACTGGTAATTAGCCAGCACTGAACACACCACACTAATTGATGCATTGGCCAAGAATTCTCAAATTGGTGAACCAAAACCACTGCAGAAACTTCCTGATGAACTGCCCCGGACAAGAGGGAAATCAAGGCAGAACCATGGTTTGTCAGGATTTGCTTGATCCTCATGAGCCCCGTGGTGCATTTGGAGCTGAGCCCTGGAACCTCAGGGCCTGAGAGGAGATTGCACAAACCTTTCCAGGAGTCAAAGGCAGAAGAAAAGCCCAAAGTGTCTCAAAGCAGTAATGGGTGCCATTGAGGTCCATCCCCAACACAGGCTCATCATGGACTCCTTGGAGGAGAGAACTGGAGGCCAGGATGGCACAAAAACCTCTCAGAGACTCAAAATGGCACAAAAACCTCTCAGTGTGGAAAGGAAAACCCAAAGTACCTTACAAAAGTTGAGTATCTCAAAGTATTAATGAGCCCCACTGAGTGTCAGTACAAAGCTCCCAAGGGACTCGTTAAAGCAGATAATTGGGGCCATGATTGCACAAACCTCTCACAGAGTCTGTAGCAAAAGGGAAACACCAAGTACCTTAAAAGAACTGAGTACCTTGAAGCATTAATGAGCCCCACTGAGTGTTGTTCCTGACCAAGCCTCTCCAGGGACTAATTACAGCAGATAATTGGAGGCCATGATTGCAGAAAGCTCTCAGAGACTGCAAGGCAAAAGCCAAAGCCAAAGTCCTTTGAAAAACCTGCAGTCCCTGGGAGCATTGTGGAGCCCCCAGGGCCATTGCTGAGCAAGGCTCCCCAGGGACTCCTTCCAGCAGATCCTTGAGGCCACTGGGATGTGGGCTAGGGGGGGATGCTGAGGGCAGGACAAGGGGCTGACAGTGCCCAGCCTGGCTGGGGCTGTGCCAGGAGGCCCCAGGGCCTCAGGACAAGGTGTCTCCTGACAGCCCTTGGTGGCACAGACCCTGCTGTGCCCCAGGCCACCAAGACATGGCTTCTCTTTGTCCCCACCTGTCATCAGTGCCTCCAGTTCTCTGCTCTGCCTGGGGCCTGGGGACACTTTCTCAGTCGTGTCCCTCAGTGGGACCCATTAAATGTCCAAGAAACTTTGGAGTTGGATTCTGACTTGGAGTTCTGGAGAGGTTTCTTCAGCTCCCTCTCAGGGCCTGATGTTCAGGGCCTGAGCACAAAGCCCCAGAGGCTCATTCAAGTCCTTGTGCTGTGTCTGTGCTGCTGAGCTGGGCCGGGCTCCTGGCACAGAGGGTGATGCTGGTAAGCAAGCAGAGCTTCAAAAGCACATTTCTCTGGATGAGCAGCTCTTCTCCCAGCCCAGCAGGGCTGGGGCACTGCCTGCAGCCAGCGTGGGCACAGCCCAGAGGCACAGAGAGCTTCAATCAGTCAGGGCTGGGAAGGTGCTGAGAAGTGCCTGGGGCAGAATCACTGCCAGCCCTTGGCACAGGAACCTCTGGCTGCAGGACAATGCAGCTGCAGCTCCTGCAGTGATCTCCTCAAGCTGGAACATCCCAATGCCCACAGACCTGTGAGTACAACTCTGAGTATTTCTGGTGCAGGGCAGGTGAAATGCTCATGAAGCTCTGACATGCTGAGGGGTTCTGATCAGTCATAGAATATTTCCAAGACCAGGATTATGATAAATATGAGGACATTTCCAAAGACTTTGTACTCAGTTTCCTAATATTTGAAAATGTCTGGGATAGGGGGATGGATATTAAACGTTGATTATGAATTATTGATTATGAATTTTGTCAAGTGCCTGAGACATCTGAGCTGTTACTTTTAGTGATCAGTAGGTTCACAGGAGATCCCTAATGTGCTTTCAGCCACTCTGCCCATGGACAGCAGCAGCATCACCTTTGCTGGAGCCATCAGGCTCAGTCTGAGCTCTCCTTTCTCCAAGCTGCAAACAGAACCTGCCCCCAGCCTGTGCCCTGCAAACAGGCAGGGTTCTGTCAGGCCAAGGAGAGGGCACAGAAATTTGGGGTCTGTGAGTGCTGGCACAGAGAGATCAGGCACAGGTAAACACCTGCAGGGGGAAAATCTCCAGGAAGCAGAGAGAAGATCAGGGAAGGAGAGAAAACAAAAGCCAGAAATGCTGTGGCAGGGAGAGTTCAGAGATGTGCAGAGGATCCCCTCCAGTGCAGCCCCTCCCTCTGCACAAGCCCCCTCCCTCCTGTGCCCCCAGCCAAGCCTCTGCCCTCAGGGCCGGGGCTCCAAGGCATGCAGCCCCTCCTGTGCAGGCAGAGCTGCAGCAGAGCCGTGGGGCAGCTCTGCAGCCCCGGGCCCAGTTCCCTCTGCAGAGCACAGGGCTGGGAGCAGCTGCCCGGCACTGGGGGCTCTGGCAGGGGGCACAGCTGGCTCAGGGTGACACAGCTGTCCCCAGTGCCCGGCTCTGGGCAATGCTGGCACTGCAGCCAGGGAAGGAGCTGCATCCCCCTTCATCCAATGCCATCAGAAGGACACTTGGAAGTCTCCCTGAGATTCCAGTCCAAGCTGGGAGCTCCAATCCAGGGTGCAAACCTGTCCTAGAGCATCTCTGAGTTAGAAGATTGATGGGGAAAGGCAGAGGTGTTGTGACACTGAAAATGCTGCTGGGTTGGTGAAATGAGCAACATGAGTCCTTGGCTACAAATGTGAAGCTGGGCTGTGATGGCTCCACCTGCGCTCAGCAGTGCCTGGGTGTTTTTTAGGGAAAATGTGGGAAGATGATCATCCTCCCCTGGAGAAAGGTTAAACCCAGAGAAATTGTGAACAGGTCAGAATGACAGACCATCCCCCTGCACTATCCTCTCATCACTTTGCTTCACAGAACTTTCTGTATTCTACCTGAGGGCAGCAGAAATGCTGCGGGTTTCTGATATCTAAGAATACAAGGACAGATATAGGGGGCCTTATGAAAAAAACGCCAGAACTCATGAACACCAAATGCTATCTTTGTGTGGTCCAGGGAAAGGTGTATGGGAAATGGCTTTGATTTTGGTTACAGGTACCTCCTCTGACTCTTCCCTGTCCTTTTTTCCATGAACAGGTGCCCATGTGCAGCCACAGCCAATGTCCAACAGCAGTTCCATCAGCCACTTCCTCCTGCTGGCACTGGCAGAGACGCGGCAGCTGCAGCTCCTGCACTTCTGCCTCTTGCTGGGCATCTCCCTGGCTGCCCTCCTGGGCAACGGCCTCATCATCAGCGCCGTAGCCTGCGGCCACCACCTGCACACGCCCATGTTCTTCTTCCTGCTCAACCTGGCCCTCAGCGACCTGGGCTCCATCTGCACTACTGTCCCCAAAGCCATGCACAATTCCCTCTGGGACACCCGCACCATCTCCTACACAGGATGTGCTGCTCAGCTCTTTTTCTTTCTCTTCTTCATATCAGCAGAGTATTTTCTCCTGACCATCATGTGCTACGACCGCTACGTGTCCATCTGCAAACCCCTGCACTACGGGACCCTCCTGGGCAGCAGAGCTTGTGCCCACATGGCAGCAGCTGCCTGGGCCAGTGCCTTTCTCTATTCACTGCTGCACACAGCCAATACATTTTCCCTGCCCCTGTGCCATGGCAATGCCCTGGGCCAGTTCTTCTGTGAAATCCCCCAGATCCTCAAACTCTCCTGCTCCAAATCCTACCTCAGGGAACTTGGGCTTCTTGCTGTTAGTGCCTGTTTGGTATTTGGTTGTTTTGTGTTCATGGTTTTCTCCTATGTGCAGATCTTCAGGGCTGTGCTGAGGATCCCCTCTGAGCAGGGACGGCACAAAGCCTTTTCCACCTGCCTCCCTCACCTGGCCGTGGTCTCTCTGTTTGCCAGCACTGTCATATTTGCTCACCTGAAGCCCCCCTCGATGTCCTCCCCATCCCTGGATCTGGCCCTGTCAGTTCTGTACTCGGTGGTGCCTCCAGCCCTGAACCCCCTCATCTACAGCCTGAGGAACCAGGAGCTCAAGGCTGCAGTGTGGAGACTGATGACTGGATGCTTTCAGGAACATTAAACTGCTGGCCAATTTCTGCCAATCACTTTGAATAAAACTCATCTTTGATACTTAAAGGAACTGCCGGATCTCCCAGCAGAGTTTTCAGCAGAGCTGCCCTTTTGTTGGCTTCTCTGGAGCTGCAGCAGCAATGTCTGTGTGCAGAGCTGGGGGCAGATCAGTGCTGGCACAGCAGCTGTGCCCAGCAGCAGCAGCAGCACTTGGTGTTGGCAGTGCTGCTCCCGTGGCCCTGCCCCGCTGCCCTGGTGGCCCTGGTGTTGCTGCAGGGCCTGAGTGCTCTCGGGGCCGGGCACAGTCCTGGGGGTGGCAGTGCCGGGGCTGCAGCAGGGACAGGCCATGGGCACTGCTGGGGCAGCGCTGACGCCTCAGGCCAGGGCCTGGGGGCTCCAGGCTCCTTGCCCAGGCTCTCTCAAGAACACGGCCAGGCCAATGCTCAGCACAGAAAACCCCCGTCAGCAGCCCCAGGCTGGCCGTGGGCAGGCTGGGGGCAAACAGCACGGCTGGTGCTCTGCCAGGGCCCTGGGGGAGACGGGAAGGAGCAGCAGAGCAGGGGCTGATCCATCCCCAGTGCGCTGCACAGCCCAGGGCAGCGTCCCAGAGCGTCCTCATGGAGCTGCCAACAACATCCCCCCTCTGCAGCCCTGGCCTCTCCCCCAGCTCACACAGGTGCCGCATCCTTGCAGGCACAGACACGGCAGCGCTGGCTCAGGAGCCCCTGTTTGCATTGCACACAGCAGGCGGGAGCACCCCCGTGCTGGTGCTGTGGGGACATGAACCTGAGGCAGCACAAATGCCATCAGCCCCTGGGGCCAGGAAGGGCTGGGGGACGCCAGGGAAACCACTCAGCTTTGTCCTGGCCTCTGCACTCAGCCAGAAAGTTTGTTCCCATCAGCTGGGACTTTCCTGTCCCACTGCAGACGCTGTTGCTCAGAGCCAGGGCTGCCTGCCAGCCACCCCCAAACTGCCCTGAGCATTTCCTTGGCTTCACCTTTGTGTCACCTTGTCTCCCCTGAGCCTCCTCTTCTCTAGGATAAACAACCCCAGCTCCCTCAGCCGCTCCTCACAGGACTTGCACTCCAGACCCCTCACCAGCCTTGTTGCCCTTCTCTGGGCACGCTCCAGCCCCTCCATGTCCTTCCTATACAGGGAGGCCCAGAACTGGACACAGCACTCGAGGTGCTGCCCAACCAGTGCCCAGCACAGGGGAAGAATCCCTGCCCTGCTCCTGCTGGCCACACCATTCCTGATCCAGGCCAGGAGCCATTGGCCTTCTTGGCCACCTGGGCACACGGCTGGCTCATGTCCAGCCTGCTGTCCATCAGTCCCTGCAGGTCCCTTTCTGCCTGGCTGCTCTCCAGCCCCTCTGTCCCCAGCCTGGAGCGCTGCAGGGGTTGCTGTGGCCAAAGTGCAGGACCCGGCACTTGGACTTGTTAAACCTCACCTTGTTGGATTTGGGCCCTGGATCCAGCCTGTCCAGGGCCCTTTAATCCTCTAGCAGATCAAGATTTGCATCCATCTTGGTGTCATCTGCAAATTTGGCGATGATGGACTTTGGTGATGGTGGATCTCCTCATTCAGATCATATGTTAAGATATTAAACAGGGCTGGGCCAAACACAGATCCATGGCAGACACCATTGGAGACTGGACACCACCTGGATGCAGCACCATCCCCACCACTCTCTGGGCCCAGCCTCCAGCCAGCTCTTTACCCTGTGGAGGGTGAACATGTCCAAGCTGTGGGCTGTAGGTTTCCAGGGAATTCTGTGACTCATGGTTTCAAAGGCTTTGCTGAAGTCCAAGCACACAACGTCCACAGCCTTTCCCACATCTACAGCTGGGTCACCTGGTTATAAAAGGAGATCAGGTTGCTCAGGCAGGACCTGCCCCTCTCAAATCCACGCTGGCTGGCTCTGACCCCTCGGCCATCCTGTGGCTGCCCTGTGATGGCTCTCAAGGTGATCTGTTCCAGAACCTTGCCGGGCACCGAGGTCAGGCTGACAGGCCTGGAGTTCCCCAGATCCTCCTTCTAGCCCTTCTTGGGGATGGGCTCACACTGGCACCTCCAGTGCTCTGGCACCTCCCTGCTGAGCCAGGACTGATGGGAAATGATGGAGAGCAGCTTGGGGAGCTCATCCACCAGCTCCCTCATCCCCCTAGCATGGATCCCATCCTATCCCACACACCTGTGAGCATCTGAGTAGCTCAGCAGGTTACCAGCTGCTTACTTCTGGATTACAGGGGCTGTTCTGCTCCCTCTGCCCATCTGCCAGCTCAGGAGAACTCTTGTCCTGAGGACAACCTCTACATATATTGAAATTTGAGACAAACAAAATGTTAAGTAGCTCAGCCTTTTCCTTATGTTTAGTTGCTATATTCTTCGCTGCATCCAATAAAGAGTAGAAGTTCTCCTTCCCCCTCCTTTTGCTATAAATTTTTTTATAAAAACATTTTTAATTCTTTTTACAGAAGCAGCCAGGCTAAGTTCTAATTGAGCTTTTACCTCTCAACTTATATTTCTGAATGACCTAACAACATCCCTAAACACTTGCTAAGTTGCCGGTCCTTTTTTCCCATGAGTTCCCACAAAAGCTCTATGGGCAGCCAGGGCAGTCATTTTCCTCACCAGCTCAACTTTTGCCACTCTGGGACAGGCTGCTCCTTCCCCCTTAAGATTACTTTCTTGAAATGTGTCCATTCTCCCTGGACCCCTTTGTTTTTAAGGGCTGTTCCCTTTAAAAAATCAGTACCTGTCTCGGTACTCCCCAAATCAGCATCCTAAATAGGCCAAAGTCTGCCCTTCCTAATTCCAGTGTGGAAGTTTTGTTGCTGCCCCTCCTTCTTTCACAGAACATTGAAAACTTGATCATTTCATGGTCACTGTGCCCCAGGCAGCCTCCGACCCCCACATCTGCCACCAGCCCTTCTCTGTTTGTGAGCAGCAGGAGACAGAGCTTTCCTTGGGAGTGGGAGTTACCAAAAATTTGGAAAAATAAAAACTCCTTCACACCAGTGCAGCATTAAGAAGCAGCATTCTTTATTCAGCCCGATGCTCCTCCCAAAGCTGAGCATGCTGAGTGCAGGAAAGTTTCTGTTCATATTCTGTATTTTGCACACATATTCATTGATTGTGCTGGACTAAACACAGATGATAACCATTTTCCCAAAATAATTAACATATTTCCCCTCCCCTTTACCCATGCTCTCTTCTGTCCTGGGGGTCTCTCTGGTGGTCCCTGGTGGTCGTGGACCCCAATATTCCCGTGGGCCTGGCTGAGCTGGCAGGACACTGAGGCTGGTGAACTTCCAGCTCCCCTTCTCACACAACGGGAATTGTGTGGTTTCCATAGGCCTGGGGTTTTGGAGAACAAGCTCCAGGTGTCAGCTCACCTGGTGGAGACAATTTATCATCTGGTGAATTGAGGTCACAGAGCTGGCTGTGACATCCCAGAGGGGCTGTGTGACATCCCAGGGGGGCTCTGTGAGGTCACTGGGTTGGTCACCCCGCCCCAGCTCCCCCTCACAGTTTCTCCCAACAAGTCCAATGCTGTTCATGCCCAGCGGGGTCCCTGTCCCCCGCTATCCCCCCGGCCCACCTGGAGCCACAGCCTCCACCAAAGGATGTTCCACAGGATCCACCCCAGAGCCTGACACAGGGAAAAGGGGCCAGGGCTGTGTGACCAGGACATCAAGGACGTGGATTATCCAGGTCCCTGTGGCCTGGGTTGGGTTCCCCAGGGCGGGAAAGATGTCTGGCAGCTGGAGCAGGCTTAGGGAAGGGCCTCCAAGGTGGGGCTGGAGCCCTTGGGCTGTGAGCAGAGGCTGAGGGAGCTGGGCTTGTCCAGCCCGGAGCAGGGAAGGCTGAGGGGCTCCTCATCCCAGCCTGGCAGTGCCAGCCAGGAGGGGATGGAGAACACAGAGCCAGGCTCTTCACCGGGGGCCTGATGGGAGACAAAAGCCAGTGGGTGGAAGGGGAAAGAGGGGAGATCAGCCAGGCCAGGAGGAGATGAAATGAGTCAGGCTGGTTTCAGCATTTCCTCAAACACCTGCCTGACCTCCCTTCTCCATCCACCACTGACAGCTTTGCAAATCAGGAACTGTTTGAGCTCTTTTACCCCCGCTCCAGGACGAGCATCCTGATACAAGAACTTAATTCTGTTTATATCTACCACAGAACCACTTTTCCATACTAAAATCCATTCTAGTATGGAAATCACTTGTGGCTGGTGGACTCATCAGACCCTGCTGGGACGTTGCACATAGCTCAGGGAAGAGCGTGGTTGTTATTAAATTGTGTCCTGTTCAACCATGGTCTGTTGGCCCTGAAGAGAAACTTTCTGTGTCTCTGAGTGCCACCAGTTCCTGACCCCCAAAGGACACAAACCTGATGAGTTGTGGTTCCCACTCCAGTGGTGGCACTTGGAGCTCCCTCCATCCCCAGAGCAGAGCTGCCTTGTCCCAGAAAGTCCCTGGCAATGCAGGGATGAAGGAAACAGGACAGGCTGTAGGGATCAGGGGCAGGGCACGGCCAGGGATTTGGGGTGGTTGTGAGCCCAGGGCAGGACCTGGCCCTTGGCCTTGGTGAACCTCATCCCATTGTCCTGGGCCCATGGCTCCAGCCTGTCCAGATCCCTCTGCAGAGCTTCCTGCCCTCCAGCACAGCCACACTCCCACCCAGCCTGGGCTCACCTGGAAATGACTGAGGGTGCCCACGATGGCCTCGTCCAGATCAGCAATAAAGAGATTTCACTGGCCTGGCCCCAGTCCTGAGCCCTGGGGACAGCCCTGGATGTGACTCCATTCCTC
The DNA here is from genome assembly GCF_024509145.1 of Vidua macroura. Taxonomy (NCBI): domain Eukaryota; kingdom Metazoa; phylum Chordata; class Aves; order Passeriformes; family Viduidae; genus Vidua; species Vidua macroura. Next base: position 2,686,058 of record NC_071600.1, on the reverse strand, counting down.
AGCTGCTCTGAGTGCCAGGGCTTGGATGAGGGAAATGGTGGGGAGGGGGTGGGGAAAAAGTGTTATTGATTGTCAGCCATGAAGGGACTTGCTTTTCATATCTCTTCAGACTGCATTAGGAGGTGCTGGGAGTCAATATCAATTGGACATCGCTGATATCAATCTATAAACAGGAAAAACCAGGAAAAGGACACAGGACAAAACAGTTCTCCCTGCATAGTCTTCAAAACAGTATATTCACTTTGAATAAACTTCTGAAATCTCTCTAATTAACCACAGAAGAATTGAAAACTTCAATTATTCCCAGTAGCATTTCTTGTTTGGGAGTTTTAAACAAATCTTTATGAGCCTTTTGTCACTGAATTCCTGAACTGAAGAGCTCAGGAAAGAAGAGGCCTCTGGAGTAGGAAAATTCATCAGCAACCTCCATCCCCATCAGAGCAGCAATGAGCAGAAATGGGCAGAGCTTTGTGGCTGCCCCAGCTCTGGGATGGGCCCTGGGCCTGGAGCAGGAGCAGCTCTGGAGGGCCCCAAGGCCGGGGCTCTTGTGCTGGCCTGGGCAGATGGGATGGCAGCAGGGGCTGCAGAGCTCTCAGCAGCTGAGGCCGAGGGGAGCAGGGCAGCCAGGGAGCCTCCTTGTGCCTTGGGCAAGCCCCTTCCCCCATGGCTGGGGCTGAGTCCTGGCTGAGCTGCAGCTGCTGCTGTGCCCTTGGCAGGGGCTGAGGCCGTGGGGCCAGTGGCCAGAGCAGCCTGGCCTGAGCAGAGCTGTGGGGCCAGAGCCGGCTGGGCTGTGCTGGAGAGAGGCCCTTGGTGCTGCACAGAGCTCAGGGCAGCTGGCAGAGCTTGCAGGGAGCTGGGCTGGGCTCCGAGAGCCTGGCCCAGAAACCATCAGTGTCCATCTCAGCCTGGCTGAGCGTGCAGGGGCAGGACTCAGCCCAGGCCTTGTGGGGCAGGGCCAGCGCCTGTGCAAGGCATTGAAAACAGGCAAGTGCCCGAGAGAGGAGGCTGCTCTGTGCCCCTGGGGGCATGGACACAGCAGGGAGGGGGCCCAGGACATTTGTCAGCGCCAGCCTCTGTCCCCAGCCCTTGGCAGCCCTGGCTGCTGAGCCCAGCTTTGGCCTGGGCTGAGCTTGGCTGTGGCCCAGCTCCATCCTGCTGCGGGGCTCAGGGCCTGTTCCCGGCCATGGCCAGCCCTGGCCGGCCTCTCTGCTGGCCCAGAGGCCGGCAGAGCCCGGGGCAGGGCTGTCTGTGCAGCCCCACAGGTGCCAGGGGCTGGGCAGTGTTATGAACAGGCAAATTCAAAGCCAGAATATGTTAAAAAAATTTGGGCCTGTTTATTAAAATCACAGACAGCTGGGGACGAGGTCCCAGGATAAGCCCAAGACCTCAGCGGCAAGCCAGAAAGTAACAACGTGCAACAGTAACTGTGCACAGGCACAGGGTGTTTCCTTGGCAACAAAGTCCGCGGAAAGACCCCGGGGTGGCCAGCACCCGGGGTTGTTAAAGTCTCTGGAGGCTGTTGATTGGTGCGTTCTTGATCCTCTCGTTGATTGGCTCATTTTCTGGTCCTTGATTGGTTTATAAGATGGTGCATTTCTGGCCAATCATTCCTGAACTTCGAGGCACCATTGGTTGATCTGTTTCTCCAATAGCAGGTTGGACTGATGATGTCGTTCTCCGATGCGCCTGGCCTCCCCCCCCCTTGATTGGCAACTGTGCACAAACACTTAACTAATGGTACATATTAAACTTCGTAACTAACAGTAACTCACAACCACTTACTACATTAACAATTTAACAATTCATTACATTAACAATTGGTTACATTATTTAACAATTACCTACAACCCATCACCACTCCCACCTATTAAAACGAGTTTATTTGTAACAACTCCCCCCTCTAAATCTTTGATCGGGCTTTAGCCCGCATCAAGCCTTTAATTTAAACAGGAGTATCATAAACTTGGTAAATTCTTCTTAATTTCTGGTACTTTTCATAGGTCTTCTTAGCAGTTTCAGAGTTCTCTCCCAGTTTATTTTCTTGTATGATCATGATCTTCTCGAACTTCTCTTTGCTTAAGCTTTCTAAGGAATTCTGCACAATGTTAGTTATTAACCGAATTAGACAAGGTATTAAACAAGGAAGTAGAATAAGACTTATTAAGGCACTTCCTGCAATCAATAAAACCTTCTTCCACCATTCTCCCCCCAAGAGGTTATCCCACCAATTTAATTTTATTAGAGGGCTCCATCTCTGGACTGGGACATGTGCCAATTTCCTAATCCTGGTTGTAATGTTTTTGATAAGATCTCCATAATCATCAATTTCAATACAACACTCTGATGAATTAAATTTACCACAGACCCCCCCTTCTTCTGCCAATAAGTAATCCAATGCTAATCGATTTTGGTAGATAGCCGTTCTCATTTGGCGGTTTTGGGTAGAGATTAGATCTAAAACCATGGCTGTTTCATTGGTTATGATTTCCAACACTGCCTGTAATCTAATAATTCTATTTAACATATAAATGGGAGTTCGGTATCCCCACGACCCGTCTTGGGCCCAAGTGGCAGGGCCATATGTCTCGATTATTCTTTCTGGAGGCCACTCTTCTTCCCCCCACTTTTGAGAACCACCAATTAAGTCTCTTCTTTTACGTTTTAATTCATCATATAAGGGAATTCCTAGATGTTGACTTTCGTCTCTGGGCAGTAAAAAGAAAGAAGGTTTTATAATACCTAGTGTACAACTTCCTGTCCAATCTTTAGGCAACATTACATATGCCATTCTACCACAAAGCCAAAATAACTCATTTGGAGCTCTCCAGAATTTATGATGTTCTACAGAAGTGATCCCATTTTTACTCCAAAACTTGTACATTTGGGGATCATCATGGAAAGGGTTGGGATCTGTGGTAATACATTCATATAGTTTTTCCTTTTGAATATAAGAACATCCCCGTTTTTGTTTTCTAGACCAATAGAGGTGAGGAGCCCCAGGAATCCACCATTGGTGGGTGTCGTTGGTAACTAGATATCGTTTACAGGATAACTCACCCACATATGAAATGAACTTAGAAGATCCCTTCCTCCACAGACATTCTTCCCCGATTACCTCAGATTTTAAATTCCATACTTCTTCGTCATTCCTTTTATCTTGCACAGGTGATGACCTTTGGATTCTCATCTTATTCCTCATTAACCTTAAGATCTCTTTTGGACTCAGTGCAATTCCTTCCCACGGCCAGATTTCTGCTGTTCTAGTGTCTCCACAAATCCAACAATTAGTTATATTAAATTCATGACTTATTTTTTCAACTAGGTCTAAAAACAGATTTTTCCCACCTAGAATCTTGAGTCCTGCTTCTTTCCTTATTACCCCTTTTACTTCCTTTTCCTTTATAAAGTCAGGTTCGTGAACCTCTTTTGCTTTCTCCTTTTTCTCTGGCTTCTTCTCCAAACATATCCATTTTTCCCTGGTAGGGCATTCTCCCAACAGTTTTTGTTTATGATTTCCTATATTTTCGGAGAGCCAATAGGTTGTACCGTCCTCTACACATGTTGTTAATTGTAAAAAGTCAATACAGTTGGGACTCGGATTTGTATGAATTCTTAGGACGGCACTCCGAGAGTCTCCTGCATAAAGTGGATAGTAACATTTATCACAGGGGTCCATCGGACTTCCCTGGATGTTTATTACTGTTAGCAGTGCTAACAGCAACAAGGGTCCGGTACAGGGCACTCTCCCAACCTCCATATTTTTACCCCCTCTTTGGAAAGCCTATGGTGTATCTGCTTTGTGGCAAGAGTGTATCCTGACCCGGTCTTGCCCCTTGTAATATGATCTTACCGTTACCTCCTCCTGCAGTGACTTACTTCCCTCCTTGTATTGACTTGAGTATTTCTTTTTAGGGCCTGATTACTAAATGAGTGGGAGGATGCTCTATTCTTTGGGATCTGCAATAAAAAAAATACCAGAAATTTGACGTGAGTTATAATAAATACTTCAATACAAACAATTTTAACTTTTTATACTAATAACAAGTTAGAATAATTATTTAAATAATAGGTAACAATTAATAACATCTGAACAGTTCATAATAGATTAAAACCCTGCTCTTCTTCTTATTTCACTTCTCTTGAGGTTTTCTCTTTAAAGTCAGTTTTGTATCAGATGTATTAACCACTGTCCACTCGGTGGGAGCTTGTACCGGACCTTTGACTCTTGTGACATGTGTCCATCCTCTTTCTTGGGTCCTTACTGCAGTTTCAGTAGTTAAGAGAACCTGGAAGGGACCCTCCCACATGGGAGATAATGGCTGTTCTTTCCACACCTTTATTAAAACCCAGTCTCCCGGCTGAAACGAATGAATTTTAAAGTCAATTGGGGTACTTTGGGGAAGATATCCGTTTTTCCTTAATTCCTCTAAGGTATTCGCAATCACTTGTACATACTTCTTGGTACTCTGTTCTCCCTCTTCGTAAGTCCCCGTGTGGTCTGAGACAGTTAGAAATGGCAACCCAAACATCATTTCATAAGGAGAAATGCCAATATCGGCTCTTGGTTTTGTTCTTATTCTCATTAGTGCTAATGGAAGACATTTTAACCAGTTCATTTTTGTTTCCTCCACCAATTTGGTGAGTGTTATTTTTAGGGTTTGGTTCATTCTCTCCACTCTTCCTGAGCTTTGAGGTCTCCATGGGGTGTGAAGTCTCCATACTATTCCTAAAGCCTCTGTTATCTGATGTAGGACCTTGGCTGTGAAATGTGGCCCTCTGTCCGAATCAATAATGTTTACAATACCATATCTCGGTATGACTTGTTCCAGTAAGATCTTACTAACCACTCCTGCTGTAGCTCTTGTAGTTGGAAATGCTTCAACCCAATGAGTCAGATGATCTATTATCACTAATAAATACTTAAATCTTTGAACTGGGGGAAGTTCAGTAAAATCGATTTGGACATTTTGGAAAGGTCTCTGGGCCAATTCTCTTCCACCCAGTGGGGCTTTTCTCATTACTTTTCTATTTACTCTCTGACAAATCATACAATCTCTTGTGATTATCTTAGCTACTTCAAATATACCAATGCATACATAAGTTCGCAGAAAATGATCGCACAAGGCCTGTGTTCCCCAGTGCGTTGAAGCATGCAAATTCTCCAAAATTTTCCTGGCTAGCGCTTTGTTTAATACCTGTCTCCCATCTGGCATTATCCACTTCCCTTTTTCATCTTTTATTCCCCCATGTTTTAGCAACTCTTTTTGTTCTTGCTCACTAAAAATTGGGTTTTCTTTATTATCTCTGTCCCCCAGATTGACTAACTGCAGGATTTTCTCTTCTTTTTCTAAGGCAGCCTCTTTAGCTGCTCTGTCTGCTAAATTGTTGCCCTGCACCTCTTTAGAAGTTCCTTTCTGGTGACCTTTTATATGTACCACTGCAATTTCCAAAGGGTCTTTGAGAGCTTCCAATGTTTCCTTGATTAGCTTTTCATGGACTAAGGTCTTGCCTTTAGAGTTTATAAACCCCCTTTCTCCCCAGATCTTACCAAACGTATGTACTACACCATAGGCATATTTGGAGTCAGTGTAAACAGTTCCTTTCTTGTACTTTAACCACTGCAGCCCTTTTAGTAAAGCATAAACCTCACAACACTGTGCAGACCATTTTGCTGGAAGCCTCCCTTTTTCTATAATTTCCATACTCTTACCATCTATTACTGCATATCCTGACATTCTCTTCCCCTCCTTTACCCTGGAAGAACCATCCACAAACAACACTTCTCCTTCTGGTAATGGCTGCTCTTGCAAATCTTCCCTTACTTTGGTCTGCAAATCTATGACTTCTATACAACAATGTTCTAAATTTTCTTGTGGCTCTCCATACAAAAATTGGGCTGGATTTTGAACATTCGTTGTGGCTAATTCTAAATTCTCAATATTGGTGAGCATCAATTCATATTTTAACAGCCTGCTGTCTGTAATCCACTGACTCGCTCTCTTACTCAATATAGTTTTCAAATCATGAGGTGTATACACTTTGATTTTGCTCCCAAATGTTAGTTTGTATCCCTCCTCTACCAAAGCTACAGTAGCAGCCACTGATTGTAAACATGTAGGCCATCCTCTCACTACCGGGTCTAATAGCTTGGACACATAAGCTACTGGTTTTCTATCTCCGCACCACTTTTGGACCAATACTCCATATGCAATACCTTCTTCTACATTTATAAACAACTCAAAGGGTCTGTCTAAATCGGGTAAACTTAAAACTGGTGCTGTCACTAACTTTTCTTTCAACTCTTGTAACTTCTGTTCATCTTCCTCATTCCAATCTATAGGTTCTTCTTCAACTAATTTATCATATAGGAACTTAACTAGTTTAGTATGCCCATCAATCCACAATTTACAATATCCGATTAACCCCAACAATTTCCTTACATCCCTTTTTGTTTTCGGTGCAGGTAGGGAGAGGATCCCTTGAATTCGCTCAGCTTCTAATTTCTTGTATCCTTTCCCAATCAGATGACCTAAATATTTCACTTCCTGTTCTACAAATTGGAGTTTCTTCTTTGACACTTTTAAACCCTTTTCCCCAAAAAAGTTTAATAATTTCACTGTTGTTGCTTGAACCTGTTCCCTCTGTTCCCCTGACACCAACAAATCATCAACATATTGCAGAATTTGGGTATCTCCCACCGGTTGAAACTGCCTTAACAATTCTTCCAAAGCCTGGCCAAACAAATTTGGGGATTCTGTAAAACCTTGGGGTAGCCGGGTCCATTGGAGTTGTTGTTTCCTTCCTGTTTCCTCATCCTGCCACTCAAAGGCAAACCAACTTCTACTTTCTTCAGCTAGAGGACAAGCCCAGAAGGCATCTTTCAAATCTATCACACTGAACCATGCATGTTTCGGTGGTACCTTACTTAGAAGTGTATACGGATTGGTTACTACAGGGTACCGTGAAATTGTCTGTTTGTTCACCTCCCTTAGATCTTGGACTAATCGGTAAGTACCATCTGATTTCTTTACCGGTAATATCGGCGTGTTATGGGGAGACATGCATGGTTCTAGTATTCCATCTTTAATCAATTCTTTTATAACTGGAGCTAGTCCTTGTTTCCCTTCGGCCGAAATAGGATATTGCTTTACTCGAATTGGTGAAGTTCCTGGTTTCATTTTTACTTCTATGGGGGGTATATCGAGTAGGCTGCGGCCTCCCCCTTCTGCCCAGACTTCGCTATTGATTTCACTTTCATCCTCCGACTTGAGAACCAGCATCTCTGCTACCATCTTTCCCTCTTTAGGGATTACCCCTACCCCTAATTGCACCTGTAGGTCTCTACCTAATAAATTACATTCCAATTTAGGCATATATAACAAATCTACATATCCTTCTCTTGAATTTCCTTTAACCACAACTTGCTCTATTACCGATACTTCAAAAGGCTCATTACTAGCACCTCTCACTTTACACACCCTTTGACTCAATTTACAACCTTTTGGGAACCGTGAAACACATGACCTATCAGCCCCAGTGTCAACTAAAAATTCAAATTCTTCCCCCTGGGGACCTATTTCCAAATTTATCAAGGGCTCCAACTTATGCTCACCCATCTTCCCCAGGGGATAGAGCCCCTGACACCCCTAATCATCATTTTCTCCAATCTCCGTTTCTTTGTACAGCCTCCTGTCTTTTCTCCATTTCTTACACTCCTTCCTAAAGTGACCTTTTTCACCACAATAAAAACATTTCCCCTCCCAGGAGTCTGCGTCCTGCCCTCGAATCTCCTCCTTCCTTGATTTTTCCCTTCCCTTCGGCTCTTCCCTTTCTCTGTCCTGACTCTCCCTAGCTATTGCAACCATAATTCTAGCCTTCGATTTCATCTTTTCTTCCTCCCTCCTCAAATAAACTCTCTGTGCCTCCCTTAACAATTCATTCATGCCTTTTTCCTGCCATTCTTCTATCTTCTCTAACTTCCTTCTAATATCTGGCCATGCTCTAGTTACAAATTGCACCTTTACCAACACTTTCCCTTCTGTGCTCTCTGGATCTACACTGGAATATAATTGGAAATTTCGCCTTAGCCTATCTAACCAGGCATTTGGGGTTTCATCTTTCTCCTGCTGGCTATCAAAGGCCAACTTTGCATTACTAGTCCGGGGGACCGCTCCCCGGATACCTTTAATAACCAAAGACCTATAACAATTCATATTTCTACGACCTTCTTCCGTATTTGGATTCCAATCAGGTGGAGTGAGAGGCATCTTTTCTTCACCCCGCGGCCCGGCCCTATTCTCTTTCTCCCATGCTTTTATGCCTGCAACCCGAATAAAATGCATTTCCTCTGAAGAAAAAAGAATACCTAAAATAGAATTCATTTCCTCCCAAGTATATGTACTTGAACCTAAAAACTGATCAACTTGATCGGCAACTCCTATAGGATCTTCCAAGAGGGGTTTAAGTTCTTTCTTAAAACTTCTCACCTCCGAGCCCGTCAAAGGTGCATTTACAAAACCGATCCCCCCCGGGACACCTCCCATCGGAACCTCTCTCAAAGGTAATAACCTTTCTCCTGCTTCCCCCTTTTGGAAGCTCCTCTCAGCTTGTGATCTAGTATTATAATGATGACTACCTGAGATTGCAATCCTCTCTTTTGGTCTTACAACTCTTTCGCACTCACAGTTGTGAGTCGCTACCCCCTCCAAGCTACTCTGTTGAGTTTGTGTAAGATTTTGTGTGGGAGGTAGAGGGAGGGTGACAGGGATGGAGAGAGGCATGGGAGAAACTGCTGGAGTGGGGACTGTCGGTGAAGTCAGAAGAGTATGACAAGGTGCGGGTTGGGCAGGAAGGGATGCTGATGGAGTAGAGTGGGGGACAGGTTGAGTAGGGAGGGGCCCTGAAGAGATAGGAGGGGAAATAGGCTGAACAGGGAGAGATGCTGGAGGAGCCAGAATGGGTTCGGGTTGGATAGGAGGGGGTACTGGAGGAGGAAGATAATCCAATGGATCCCATTTTTGCTTAAATTCTTCTTTTCCCTCTTTTATTTCTTTACCCACCCTATACATTCGGACCTTTTTATCCCAAATTTCATTTTCCAGCCAACAGGTTGCATATTTGATTTCTTCCTCGTCTAGTACTTCTCTTGAATTGACATATTTATTTAAAGCTAGACATAACCATTTTTCTTTTGACCCATACCAAGGCCAATTAACAGGTCCTTCTTGAATGTTCTTTTGTGGCCATATTTCAATACAATAATGTATCATTTTTATCTTATCCAATTCCTTTAAATTTTTATCATGGTCCCAATTCTCTAACATTTCCCCCAATGGACTGTCTTGTGGTATGTCTTTCAATTTAATTTTCTTAGCTTTTCCCTTATGGGTACGCTTACTTGCACACTGACCCATAACTATAAACAACTTGTATCAATTTAACTAAATAGTCAACTTCGCAATAAGTCACTGTGTAAACTTTAAAGGAGAATGACAATCCAAAAGAATTTACAATAAAAAGAACAACTAGAATTTAAACATAAATCAATAGGAGACCCCGTGGGAAAATTGAATACAGTGGGAACGAAAATAATGACCCGTGGGAAAATTAGATGCCGTGGGAACCAAGACTCAAAACAAACCAAAATGGCTGATCAGCCGGAAGTCTTTTCAAATGTCTATCACTCACTCCCAAACCACTCCCCTTCTTGAGGGGAGTACCCCAAAAGCAACTAAAATGGCTCCTCTGAGCCACCCACACTCACACACACGCACCCTGTAAACAACCACTCCCCTTCTCGAGGGGAGTACCTCAAAAGCAACTAAAATGGCTCCTCCGAGCCACCCACACTCACACACACACACACTATCAATGACTTAAAATCTGTGTACTAGAACAACAAAATGTCGGCTCTTCAACACAACCTCACAAGATACCCTCTGACACAAACAGAAATCCTAACCCAAAGATATAAGCTGACAAAACGCCAAAAACTCTCTACTCAAAGCAATGTACACCTCAATCACTTGAAGCAAAAATTACACAGAATACCACAAACAATACTGCAAAATACCAAATTGGTATTTTTGTGTTAAAACAAATAAAACAACACAATATAATAATCCAATAAATAACACTATCGGTAACAACAGACAAAATAAACGAACTTGATAATATCGACCACAAAATTCCAATTAAGAGCAAATCACACATAGACGAGACAACTTATATACTAGAACAAAATAATATCCCTAACTGACAGGTTCTAAACCCTCCCTCCTACCCCTAATGGATAGAGGGACTTCTCCTAGCCGGCGGCCTTTTGCCCTCCCCGGCCCGTCGCCGTGCTAGGAGGAATTTCCCCTTGGCCAGACCCCCTGGCCTAGGGTCCTATTCCCCTCTGGTCAGGCTCCTACTCCCTCCCCCTGCCAAAGGAGGGACAATCCCCCAACCGGTGGCCTCACTACCAGTAGGTCTCCGGTTGAGAGTCTTTAGCCCACCCCAGAGGTCCTAGTTCCTCAAGATGCCCGGGACACTTCCCGCGCTCACCTTGAGGAACTGCCCTTCAGATTGCTTGAGCCGGTGGAACTCCCCTGCGCCCCCCTTGTCCACTCCCCTCCCAGCCAGCCGCCCCAATGCCTGTCACTGTACTAGGAGGTCCGGTTCCGAAGGTCTTTCTAGCAAGCCAGAACGTTTCTGGCAAGCCAGAAAGTTATCCCTACCAACCACCACCTTCGGTTCCTTCGTTTTTGGATCAAGGGTCCAGGGACCATCCACCCTCCTCCCAGCCAGCCGCCCCAATGCCTGTCACTGTACTGGGAGGCCCGGTTCCGAAGGTCTTTCTGGCAAGCCAGAAAGTTATCCCAACCAACCACCACCTTCGGTTCCTTCGCCTTTTTGGCTCAAGCAACCCCTAGGAGCCCCCACCACCCTGGGGGAACGGGAGCCTACGCGGGTAAGGGCAGGAGAAAAGGAGGTACTCCCCCTTCACCCACGCTAAGGAGGGTCCCTCGGGGTTCCACACTCACTCCAATGATTTATTCCAATCGCTTCCCTCCGTTCCCGGCCGGCCCCCTCGCGGGAGTCCGAAAACGCGGTACTAGGAGGTCCACTGTCACTTCGGGAGTCTGAGGTGCCAGCTCCCGTCTCACTCACTCACCATGCATGAGCGTACCCCCTTATGCCTGCCCCACTCGCAACGCCTACCTGTGCGCTGCAAGCCCCGCTCCCTCTCGAAGGGCCTTTTCAGTCTGGGTTGCCGGGTCCTCAGTCGTCTCTCGGGTGTAGCCAGCAACCGTCTTCGGTCTCAGAGAAATCCAAGTTCGGGCAGCGATAAAAAAAAAACGCTGGACCGGTCTTCCCGGACCTGTCCTTCTCCGGGACCGCCTCTGGGGCGTGGCTATCCCGGGCGAGCCCCCAATCTGTTATGAACAGGCAAATTCAAAGCCAGAATATGTTAAAAAAATTTGGGCCTGTTTATTAAAATCACAGACAGCTGGGGATGAGGTCCCAGGATAAGCCCAAGACCTCAGCGGCAAGCCAGAAAGTAACAACGTGCAACAGTAACTGTGCACAGGCACAGGGTGTTTCCTTGGCAACAAAGTCCGCGGAAAGACCCGGGGTGGCCAGCACCCGGGGTTGTTAAAGTCTCTGGAGGCTGTCGATTGGTGCGTTCTTGATCCTCTCGTTGATTGGCTCCTTTTCTGGTCCTTGATTGGTTTATAAGATGGTGCATTTCTGGCTAATCATTCCTGAACTTCGAGGCACCATTGGTTGATCTGTTTCTCCAATAGCGGGTTGGACTGATGATGTCGTTCTCCGATGCACCTGGCCTCCCCCCCCTTGGTTGGCAACTGTGCACAAACACTTAACTAATGGTACATATTAAACTTCGTAACTAACAGTAACTCACAACCACTTACTACATTAACAATTTAACAATTCATTACATTAACAATTGGTTACATTATTTAACAATTACCTACAACCCATCACCACTCCCACCTATTAAAACGAGTTTATTTGTAACACAGGGCCCTGGACAGGCTGGATCCAGGGTGCTGAGCTGCGGGGGCTTTCAGCCTCTCGGCACGAAGCTCGGATAGCTGGTACATCTGAGGGTCCACCAGAAGAACGGGAGGGACACTCGGGCTGCTGAAATCCTGCTCGTTTATTGAAGGGTCGCAGAAGGGGCAGACAGGGAGACCACGAAACAGGAGGAAGGCAGTTCCGAGAGCCCCGAGGGGCGGGCTGAGGGATCTTTTTGCTGTATATGGGTAGGAGGATCCATGGTACGAGGGAACAATCGGGAAAAGGCTAAAGGGAGGGGAGGTATAACATTAACCAGTGGGGAAAAGGGAAAGGAGTGGTCTTGGTGGAAGAACCAAAGGGAAAACATGGAACAGAGAAGATTCTAGGCTAATGGGCAGACTTGAACAATAACTGACAGGACAGGGGGAGGGTACAATTCTGTTACAAAGGGGGTGGGGAGCTCATACAACTGCTGTTTCCCATGGTAACCCTAGACTGCCTTCCCCAACCCCTCCTCCTACACCAGGGCCCAAATCCAACAAGGTGAGGTTTAACAAGTCTAAGTGCCGGGTCCTGCACTTTGGCCACAACAACCCCTGCAGCGCTCCAGGCTGGGGACAGAGGGGCTGGAGAGCAGCCAGGCAGAAAGGGACCTGCAGGGACTGATGGACAGCAGGCTGGACATGAGCCAGCCGTGTGCCCAGGTGGCCAAGAAGGCCAATGGCTGCTGGCCTGGATCAGGAATGGTGTGGCCAGCAGGAGCAGGGCAGTGATTCTTCCCCTGTGCTGGGCACTGCTTGGGCAGCACCTCCAGTGCTGTGTCCAGTTCTGGGCCCCCCAATTTAGGAAGGACATGGAGGGGCTGGAGCGTGTCCAGAGAAGGGGAACAAGGCTGGTGAGGGGTCTGGAGCACAAGTCCTGTGAGGAGCGGCTGAGGGAGCTGGGGTTGTTGATCCTGGAGAAGAGGAGGCTCAGGGGAGACAAGGCGGTGTCAGGGCACAGGTTGGACTTGATGATCTCCAAGGACTTTTCCAGCCCTGCTGATTCTGGGATTCTCTGCAAGCACCCTTGGAGCAGTTGCAGGAGGAGCCCTGGGCCTCCTCTTCAGAAGCTGCAGCAGCCCAGGTCCCTCAGCTTCTCCTCACAGCCCCAAAGCCCATCCTGTCAGTCCTGCAGAGCCTCTGCAGCTCCTCCTCCTTGCCCAGAACAGGGAGCCCCACAGGCAGACACAGCAGCCCAGATGTGCCCCCCTGGCCTGGGCTGCCTCTGGCAAGGGAGCAGCACGAGGCCCTGCAGGAGCCTGCAGACAATTCCTGCAGCACTTGTGGGATGATCCTGCTCCCCAAGGGCCGTTCCCATGGTGCCAAGTCAGGAACTGCAATGGGGAGTGGGGCCAGAGAGGAAAGGGCAAACAGGGATGGGCTGTGTGCAGGGGAGGGAACAGGGCTGGGCAAGGGGAAGAAATTGGAAGCAGTAAGAGTAAAGAAAGCAAAGGTGAAGCCAAGGAAATGCTCAGGGCAGTTTGGGGGTGGCTGCCAGGCAGCCCTGGCTCTGAGCAACAGCGTCTGCAGTGGGACAGGAAAGTCCCAGCTGATGGGAACAAATTTTCTGGCTGAGTACAGAGGCCAGGACAAAGCTGAGTGGTTTCCCTGGCATCCCCCAGCCCTTCCTGGCCCCAGGGGCTGATGGTATTTGTGCTGCCTCAGGTTCATGTCCCCACAGCACCAGCACGGGGGTGCTCCCGCCTGCTGTGTGCAATGCAAACAGGGGCTCCTGAGCCAGCGCTGCCGTGTCTGTGCCTGCAAGGATGCGGCACCTGTGTGAGCTGGGGGAGAGGCCAGGGCTGCAGAGGGGGGATGTTGTTGGCAGCTCCATGAGGACGCTCTGGGACGCTGCCCTGGGCTGTGCAGCGCACTGGGGATGGATCAGCCCCTGCTCTGCTGCTCCTTCCCGTCTCCCCCAGGGCCCTTGCAGAGCACCAGCCGTGCTGTTTGCCCCCAGCCTGCCCACGGCCAGCCTGGGGCTGCTGACGGGGGTTTTCTGTGCTGAGCATTGGCCTGGCCGTGTTCTTGAGAGAGCCTGGGCAAGGAGCCTGGAGCCCCCAGGCCCTGGCCTGAGGCGTCAGCGCTGCCCCAGCAGTGCCCATGGCCTGTCCCTGCTGCAGCCCCGGCACTGCCACCCCCAGGACTGTGCCCGGCCCCGAGAGCACTCAGGCCCTGCAGCAACACCAGGGCCACCAGGGCAGCGGGGCAGGGCCACGGGAGCAGCACTGGCAACACCAAGTGCTGCTGCTGCTGCTGGGCACAGCTGCTGTGCCAGCACTGATCTGCCCCCAGCTCTGCACACAGACATTGCTGCTGCAGCTCCAGAGGAGGCAACAAAAGGGCAGCTCTGTAGAAAACTCTGCTGGGAGATTTTTTTGTTCCTTTAATGCCACCGAGAGCGCAGCCCCTCATGGACACAGTCTGTGGCCACAGGAAATGTGGAGAGAAATAAAATGAGAAATGGCACCAACAATGACATTTCCTTGTGGGCAAATACTGAAGAGGTAAAATAAAGAAAAAGACCCTCCAAAACAAAACCAACAACAAGTATCAAAGATAACTTTTATTACAAGTGATTTGTAGAAATTTGCCAACAGTTTAATGTTCCTGAAAGCATCCAGTCATCAGTCTCCACACTGCAGCCCTGAGCTCCTGGTTCCTCAGGCTGTAGATGAGGGGGTTCAGGGCAGGAGGCACCACCGAGTACAGAACTGACACTGACAGATCCAGGGATGGGGAGGACATGGAGGAGGGTTCCAGGTAGGCAAATATGGCAGTGCTGATAAATAGGGAGACCACGACCAGGTGAGGGAGGCAGGTGGAAAAGGCTTTGTACCGTCCCTGCTCAGAGGGGATCCTCAGCACAGCCCTGAAGATCTGCACATAGGAGAAAACAATGAACACAAAACAACCAAATGCCAAACAGGCACTAGCAGCAAGAAGCCCAAGTTCCCTGAGATAGGATTTGGAGCAGGAGAGCTTGAGGATCTGTGGGATTTCACAGAAGAACTGGCCCAGGGCATTGCCATGGCACAGGGGCAGGGAAAATGTATTGGCCGTGTGCATGAGAGCATTGAGAAAGGCACTGGCCCAGGCAGCTGCTGCCATGTGGGCACAAGCTCTGCTGCCCAGGAGGGTCCCGTAGTGCAGGGGTTTGCAGATGGACACGTAGCGGTCGTAGCACATGATGGTCAGGAGATAAAACTCTGCTGAGATGAAGAAGACGAAAAAAAAGAGCTGTGCAGCACATCCTGTGTAGGAGATGGTGCTGGTGCCCCAGAGGGAATTGTGCATGGCTTTGGGGACAGTGGTGCAGATGGAGCCCAGGTCGCTGAGGGCCAGGTTGAGCAGGAAGAAGAACATGGGCGTGTGCAGGTGGTGGCCGCAGGCTACGGCGCTGATGATGAGGCCGTTGCCCAGGAGGGCAGCCAGGGAGATGCCCAGCAAGAGGCAGAAGTGCAGGAGCTGCAGCTGCCGCGTCTCTGCCAGTGCCAGCAGGAGGAAGTGGCTGATGGAGCTGCTGTTGGACATTGGCTGTGGCTGCACATGGGCACCTGTTCATGGAGAAAGGGCAGTCAAGAGTTAGAGGAGATACCTGTAACCAAAATCAAAACCATTTCACATACACGCTCCTCTCTGACACACATGGACATGCTTTTGTGTTTAACAGTTCAGAGGTTTTATTTTTAAGCTCCCGCCACGTCTCTCCTGGTATTATTGGATATCAGAAACCCTCAGCATTTCTGCTGCCTCTAGGGAGAACAGAGAAAGTTTTGTGAGGCAAAGTGATGAGAGGAGAGTGAGGGGAGATGGTCTGTCATTCAGACCTGTTCAGAATTTCTCTGGGCTTTAACATTTCTCCAAGGGAGGATGATCAGCTTCCCACGTTTTCCCTAAAAATCCCTCAGGTTCTGCTGAAAACAGATGGATCCAGCACAGCCCAGCTCCACATTTGGAGACAAGGACTCATATTGCTCATTTCAGGAACACAGCAGCGTTTTCATTGTCAGAACACCTCTGCCTTTCCCCATCAATCTGATAACTCAGAGATGCTCTAGGACAGGTTTGCACCCTGCATTGAAGCTCCCAGCTTGGACTGAAATCTCAGGGAGACTTCCAAGTGTCCTTCTGATGGCATTGGATGAAGGGAGGTGCAGCTCCTTCCCTGGCTGCAGTGCCAGCATTGCCCAGAGCCGGGCCCTGGGGACAGCTGTGTCACCCTGAGCCAGCTGTGCCCCCTGCCAGAGCCCCCAGTGCCGGGCAGCTGCTCCCAGCCCTGTGCTCTGCAGAGGGAACTGGGCCCGGGGCTGCAGAGCTTCCCCACGGCTCTGCTGCAGCTCTGCCTGCACAGGAGGGGCTGCACGCCTTGGAGCCCCGGCCCTGAGGGCAGAGGCTTGGCTGGGGGCACAGGAGGGAGGGGGCTTGTTCAGAGGGAGGGGCTGCACTGGAGGGGATCCTCTGCACATCTCTGAACTCTCCCTGCCACAGCATTTCTGGGTTTTGTTCTCTCTCCTTCCCTGATCTTCTCTCTGCTTCCTGGAGATTTTCCTCCTGCAGGTGTTTCCCTGTGCCTGAACTCTCCGTGCCTGCACTCACAGCCCCCAAATCTCTGTGCACTCTCCTTGGCCTGACAGAACCCTGCCTGTTTGCAGGGCACTGGCTGGGGGCAGCTTCTGTTTGCAGCTTGGAGAAAGGACAGCTCAGACTGAGCCTGATGGCTCCAGCAAAGGTGATGCTGCTGCTGTCCATGGACAGAGGGGCTGAAAGCACATTAGGGATCTCCTGTTAACCTGTACATCACTAAAGGTAACAGTTCAGATGTCTCAGGCACTTGACAAAATGCCTAATTTATAATTCTTAATCAACCTTTAATATTTATCTCTCCATCCCGTCCATTCTCCAATAGTAGGAAACTGAATACAAAGTCTTTGTGAATTTCCTCATTTATATCAAAATCCTTGTCTTGGGAATATTCTATGACTGGTCAGAACCCCTCAGCATGTCAGAGCTTCATGAGCATTTCACCTGCCCTGCACCAGAAATACTCAGAGTTGTACTCACAGGGTCTGTGGGCATTGGGATGTTCCAGCTTGAGGAGATCACTGCAGGAGCTGCAGCTGCATTGTCCTGCAGCCAGAGGTTCCTGTGCCAAGGGCTGGCAGTGATTCTGCCCCAGGCACTTCTCAGCACCTTCCCAGCCCTGACTGATTGAAGCTCTCTGTGCCTCTGGGCTGTGCCCGCGCTGGCTGCAGGCAGTGCCCCAGCCCTGTTGGGCTGGGAGAAGAGCTGCTCACCCAGAGAAATGTGCTTTTGAAGCTCTGCTTGCTTACCAGCATCACCCTCTGTGCCAGGAGCCCGGCCCAGCTCAGCAGCACAGACACAGCACAAGGACTTGAATGAGCCTCTGGGGCTTTGTGCTCAGGCCCTGAACATCAGGCCCTGAGAGGCAGCTGCAGAAACCTCTCCAGAGCTCCAAGTCAGAATCCAACTCCAAAGTTTCTTTGACTTTTAATGGGTCCCAGTGAGGGACACGAGTGAGAAAGTGTCCCCAGGCCCCAGGCAGAGCAGAGAACTGGAGGCACTGATGATAGGTGGGGACAAAGAGAAGCCAAGTCTTGGTGGCCTGGGCCACAGCAGGGTCTGTGCCACCAAGGGCTGTGAGGAGACACCTTGTCCTGAGGCCCTGGGGCCTCCTGGCACAGCCCCAGCCAGGCTGGGCACTGTCAGCCCCTTGTCCTGCCCTCAGCATCCCCCCCTAGCCCACATCCCAGTGGCCTCAAGGATCTGCTGGAAGGAGTCCCTGGGGAGCCTTGCTCAGCAATGGCCCTGGGGGCTCCACAATGCTCCCAGGCACTGCAGGTTTTTCAAAGGACTTTGGCTTTGGCTTTTGCCTTGCAGTCTCTGAGAGCTTTCTGCAATCATGGCCTCCAATTATCTGCTGTAATTAGTCCCTGGAGAGGCTTGGTCAGGAACAACACTCAGTGGGGCTCATTAATGCTACAGGGTACTCAGTTATTTTAAGGTACTTGGTGTTTCCCTTTGGACACAGACTCTGTGAGAGGTTTGTGCAATCATGGCCCCAATTATCTGCTTTAACGAGTCCCTGGAGAGCTTTGTACTGACACTCAGTGGGGCTCATTAATACTTTTAGATACTCAACTTTTTTCAGGTACTTTGGATTTTCCTTTCCACACTGAGAGGTTTTTGTGCCATTTTGAGTCTCTGAGAGGTTTTTGTGCCATCCTGGCCTCCAGTTCTCTCCTCCAAGGAGTCCATGAGGAGCCTGTGTTGGGGATGGACCTCAGTGGCACCCATTAATGCTTTGAGACACTTTGGGTTTTTCTTCTGCCTTTGACTCCTGGAAAGGTTTGTGCAATCTCCTCTCAGGCCCTGAGGTTCGAGGGCTCAGCTCCAAATGCACCACGGGGCTCATTAGGATTAAGCAAGTCCTGACAAACCATGGCTCTGCCTTGATTTCCCTCTTGTCTGGGACAGTTCATCAGGAAGTTTCTGTAGTGATTTTGTTTCAACAATGTGAGATTTCTTGGCCAATGCATCAATTATTGTGGTGGGTTCAGTGCTGACTAATTACCAGTGCACTCACTAGAATATACTTACATATTTCCTGCTCTGAGATAGGATTAGGAGAAAAGCAAAGTAGGCTCAAAACTTTCAAATGTTTTATTAATAGTAACTAAAAGAAAGAGTAATAAGAGTAATAAGAATCCTCTCTCCATACAACCTGACAATGTAAAGAGACAAAGCCTTAAATTTTCAGTCAGTTTACCACCTCTAGAGTAGTCTTTCTTCTGTTCACTTAGGGAGAGAAGTTCCTCTTGTTCATGTTATGGAGACTTCTCCACAAGAAAACAGTTCTCTCATGGCTTTTCAGTTCCACCAATATCAGGTGCCTGGAAAAATCTGCAATCATGAAGTCCCTCCCATTTTTTCACAGCTTTTCCCACAGCTGTGTTTATGGGCCATGCCAACTTAGAGGGTATTAGTTTAAAGATGATTTGTTTAAGAGCAAAGGTCCTCTTCATTTATTTCTGAAATCATCTTCATATCTGGGAACAGAGGTCTTCTTCTCTCCCTGAGGGCACAGGGTCTCATCACTCTTCTCTCCTTCTCTGTTCAAACTTCTCATGGGATCACAGCTACTGCAGCATTTGCTTACTTTAACATGGAAGCCTTTGCTGAACAAGTCATCTCCCCATTCTTTTCAATGCAGTATAGGGAAAAAAGAGAGTCTGATGTATCAATTCCATCCTTCTCCATAGCTTTCCCAGAGGATTTCAGCCCCAAGATCAAGGCATCTCCTCATCCCTCCCATCTGGGACTCAACTTCCTCTTCACTGACCTCGGTGTCTTCACGTTGCTCCTGTGTGTGCCTGCACTTTGTCCTTTTCTCTCACTGGAGGGAGGATGGAAGCACGGGAAGAGTCAATATCTCAGGCGGGGCCTGCAGATGGTTGCGTGAGCCCGGCCGGGCTGGGTCCTTGCGGCCGGAGCTGTTTTCCCATGGAGGTTTGTGCAGCGGCTGCGCTGGGGCTGTGTCAGGCTGGGCGGCGCTGGGGGCAGGGCCAGGATCTCAGCAGCCAGGCCAGAGCAGAGCAGCAGCACGGCCGGGGCCGATGGCTTCTCCTGGCCCTGCCCGCTGGTTGCGGGCCAAGCCCAAGGGCGGCAGAAGCTTGGCCCAGCCGGCCCGGCCCGGGGCTGCTCCTGGGGCCCGGCGGATCCTGGCTGGGCCCGGGCTGGCGGCGGGGCAGGGCTCGGCAGCGGCCAGATGTCAGCAAGCGCAGCCACGGCCCGGCCCGGCCTCGGCCCCGCGGCCTCCCCTCCCCTGCCCGGCAGCCGATGGGGCCTGGCGGGCTCCCTGGGAAGGGGCCCGGCCCCACGGCAGGAGCCGCCCGGCCCGCCCCGGCCCAGACGGGGGCTGGCCCGGCCTTGGCACCTCTTTGCTGCCCAGAAGGGAAAGAGACCCAGCCCGGCTTTCTCATGTTTAACCTGCGTCTTTACAGAGGCGTTCCTTAGTTCCTTAAATTTAACAGATTATCAGCTCTCAAAGCTAATTACTGATTGTTTTTTTGTCAGACCCAGAGGAAACTGCTAGCAGCTTCTCTCAGGACATCACTTGTGTGATGCAAAACCACCACAACCGCACAGAGCACAGAGCTCCTTTGTCCATATGTAGTGGTCATGTGCCTGAGGCCTCAAAATCCCACCTTGGGAGATCTCTCCCTCTCCAAGGTGTTTCCACATGAAAACATTCAGCTCATAGTCTAAGAAAATCACTAGAGAACAGGGCCAGCCTGACCTGTCTGTCCTGTCTACTTTTCTGTAGGAGCATTCCTTGGATATATGGAATTTGGGAAGCCAAATTCTAATTTTGGCCATGGTCCCTGAGCATGAAAGCCAGTTCTTTTCCATGGCAACGAAGGAACAGAGTCCCTCTGTTTCAGGGGCAGATGAGAGGTGACCACCAGAAGGCAAGGCCAGCCAGAGCTGGCAGGTTTTTTTCTGAGAGATACTCTTAGAAATAGGAAACTTTTTTGGGAGGGTACCAATTTTGGCAATGGGCATCTGGAAAGATGGACAGTTCTTTCCCATAGCAAGGAAAGCACGGAGCCCCAGTGCTCCAGGAGCTGATGAGAGGCTGCCCTTGGCATTCCAACATAAGCCAGACCTGTCAGGTGGCCCCTGGGAGGCCAAGCCAGCCAGACCTGTTCCATGTGCCCTCGGTTCCATGGGGCCCCACAGTGTCCCAATGGTCCCTTGCTCCCAGGAGGCCCTGAGGTGTCACAATGCCCCCTTGGTGACACGAGGCCCTGAAGGGTCCTCATGGTCTCCATGGTTCCATCAGGCCGCACAGAGTCATGATGGTCTCTGAGTCCATGACGCCCCGCTGTGTCACCATGGCCCCTTGGTTCCATGGGCTCCAGTGGTGCCACAATGATCCCCTTGGTTCCATGAGGTCCCCAGAGTGTCACAGGGATCTCCATGGGAAGGAAAGAACCGAGCCCCAGTGTGGCAGGGGCAGCCACCAGAGGCCAAGGCCTGCCAGACTTGACGGTACTGGCAGACTTTGGCTGGGAGCAACCCTTGGATATAGGGAATTTTAGAGGTGGAATTCCAATTTCAGACATGGACACCTGGAGGAGAAACACAATTCTTTTCCATGCAAAGAAAAGCACGGAACACCGGTGCTTGAGGGACAGATGAAAGGCGGCCATCAGAGGCCTAAGGCAGCCAGACCTCTCTGTCCTGGTAGCTTTTGTCTGAAAGCAACCCTTGGATATAGGGAATCTGGGAGGTGGGACCCCAATTTTGGCCATTTCTGCATAGATAAGAAGGACGGTTCTATTCCATAGGAAGGAAACCACTGAGCCCAAGTGTTTCAAAGACAGAACACGAGAGAGATGGGACTCCTGGGAAGCCAAGCTAGCCAGACCTGTTTGTCCTGGCAGCTTTTGTCGTGGAGGGATCTTTGGATATATGGAATTTGGGAGAAGGAATCTCAATTTTGGCCACGGACACCTTGAGAAGAAGGGCAGTTTTTTTCCATAGGAAGGAAAGCACCGAGCCCCGGTGTTTGGAAAGCAGGTGAGAGGCAGACCCTAAGAGGCCAAGGGCAGCCAGACCTGTCTGTCCTGGCTGATTTCACTGGGGAGCAATCCTGGGATGTGTGGAGTTTTGGAGGTGGAATCCCAATTTTGGCCATGGGCACCTGGTCAGGATTGGATGATTTTTTTGGTGCAGGAAAGAAAAGCATGAAGTCCAAGTGTTCTGGAAGAAGATGAGAGGTGGCCACCCTTACGCCAAGCCAGCCAACCTGTCTCTCCTGGCACCTTTCGTCTAGGGGCTATCCTTGGACACTGGGAATTTTGGAGGTGGAATCTCAATTTTGGCCGTGGGTGCCTGGACAGGAAGATGAGTTCTTTTCATTAGGAAGGAAAGCACAGAGCCCCAGTGTTTCAGAGGCACATGAGTTCCAGCCTTCAGGAAGACAAGGCCTTGTCAGTCCTGGCAGCTTTGGTCTGGGAGCTGTCCTTGGATATAGGGAATTCTGGAGGCAGATGCCCAATTTTGGCCATGGGTGCCTGGTGGAGATGGATGTTTTTTTCCATAAGAAAGAAAAGCACATGGTCCCAGTGTCTCAAAGGCAGATGAGAGGCGGCCCCCAGGAGCCCCAGCCAGCCAGACCTGTTCCATGTTCCCTTGGTTTCGTGGGACCCCACAGTGTCACCATGGTCTCCTTGGTTCCATGAGGCCCTGGAGTGTCACAATGTCCCCCTTGCTTCTGCAGTGTCACAATGGCCCCGTGCTTCCATGAGGCCTTGCAATGTCACAATGGCTTTGTGGTTCCACAAAGCCCTGATGTGTCACAATGGCCCCTCGGCTCCGTGCGCCCTTGCTGTGTCACAACGGCTCCTCTGTGACACTGCGGGCTCCACAAGGTCACCATGGACCCTTGGTTCCTTGGGGCCCCCGAGTTCCACAATGGTCTCCTTGATTCCATGAGGCAGCAGTGTCACAATGGCCCCTTGGTTCCATGAGGTTCCGCAGTGTCACCGTGGTGTCCTTGGGCCTGCATTGTCACAGCTGACCCACGGCTCCATGAGGTTCCGTGCAGCAGTGTGTCAGGAGCTGCCGAAGCCACCGCCTTTCCAAGAGTGTCTCAGCCAGGAAGGACGGACAGCTCTGCACACCAGACGCTCACGCTGCGCTGTGTCATTTGAACGTCGGCGGAGAATGAAAAGGCAGGAGGGGTTCTTTGTGTGGAGTTCCAGTGGCAGTTTATTTCAACTACACGCTGAAGGCGTCCAGGGACAAAGAACACACAATACAGGCTGGACCAGGGCTATATAGGGAGACAGTGGGGCAGAGCATCAAACCTGAGGGCCAGTGGGTTGAGGGAGCAGGAGTGGCACAGAGGAGGGACTGAAGAGCAACAACCGAGAGAGATTCGGGGAGGAACAGCGAGGGACGGGGGACCAATAGGGAAAGCAGGAGTGGGGAACATTCTGGAACTTGGAAGGAGACAAGGGATGCTGTAACTAAGGAATGTAGAACTTTTGAGAAGTGGGGAGGGAAAAGGAATAACACAATTTAAATTATTAACATAAAGGTGCAAGGGACTGTGGGAGAATACGTCTCTATACCATTATAACTTAGAGGGGAATTTCCTCCAAGGCATCCCAGCCTCATTGTCCCCTTCCTCGGCTTGGGATGCAACAGTTCCGTAGTGTCACCATGGTGTCCTTGGACCCTCACTGTCACCACTGACCCACGGCTCCATGAGGTTCCCCAGTGTCACCGTGGTCGCTGTCAGAGGCTGGATGAGATCGATATCCCGAGACACCTTGGGATGCTCAGAATGCCCGTGTGGGGCCAGGGCCGGGTCAGGCCTTGGTTTGTGGTGGGACAGAGCCTTTGGTTACCCCCAGCATTTCAGTGTTCTGGGGTGTTACAGCCCTGCAGGCTCACAATGGCCTCTTGTTTCCATGAGGCAGCACAGTGTCACACTGGCCCCTTGGTTCCATGGGCCCAACAGTGCCACAGTGATCCCTTGGTTCCACAACTTCCCACAGTGTCACACTGGCCCCTTGGTTCCATGAGGATCTGGAGTGTCATACAAGTTTGTGACATTTGTCCTTGCTGCCCCTCACATCCCACTGCCCCACAAACAGCCCCAAGCCACCCATGAGGGACAGGCCCTGCTGTGCCAGGCTGGGCTCAGGGCTTGGCCTTTCTGCTTCCCCCAGCCAGCCCAGGCCTTGCTCAGCATTGCAGTTCCCTGCTCTGAGCCTTTGGCTCCCTGCAGTCCTGGCCTCAAGGAGCTGCTCTCACCAGTGCCTGGGGAGCCTTTGGCAGTCCCTGCCCTCAGTGGGGCCCAGTGATGCTGCAAGGGACTTGGAGTTTTGCTTCTGACTCCTTGAGCAGCTTCTTCAACCTTCTCTCAGTGCCTGAGGGTCCTGGATCAGCCCCAAATCCACCGTGGGGATCATCAAAATATAGAAAGCCTCTGGGGGTCTTTCTCTTCACTCAATGGTCTTCAAGTCTCCAGGGCTTGTGCAGCTGATTGGAGTCAGTTTGGAGTTCTGTTAAGGAGGAAGATTTCAAAGTGCACCTCATGACTTCTTTTCTTTAATCAAGTGAGTATTTTTTATTTTCCAGTTCAGAGAAGAGCTGACAGAAGCATTCCCCAGGTGATCTGGATGCTGAATGTCTCCTTAGGAGGTCTGGGCATGTAGAAGAATGAGCCCCTTGAGGGCTGACCCTGTTTGGACAAGCTGCTCCTCAGCCCCAGCCTCACCATGTCTGACATGGCCCACCTGGCACTGACATCCCTGTGCCCCGCAGCAGAACCTTGTCCCTGAGCTCTGCAGCTCCATGTCCCAGCCCAGTGCACCGTGTCCCACCTGCTCTCCTCAGGGCTCTGCCTGCACACAGGCCCAGGAGAAGTTTTCCTCTTGGGAAGGAAAGAATAGAAAAGCCTGAGCAGGTTTCCTGAACAACAAACCCCACTCAGGAAGCACCTGCTCAGTACAGGCTGCCTGGAATGGTGTCACCTTTCTACAAGGGACAGTGTGGCCAGAAATGATCTCTGGAAGCAGAATTCTCTGAGTCTCCCAGCTGAATTCTCTGTCCCTGTCCTTTCCCTGGGTCTCTGTTGCAGATGGAAGCTGCTGGTGCTATCCTCACCTTTAAGCTCTCTTTTGAATGCAAACAAATGTTCCCAGCTGTGTTAAGCAGGATTTGCTCCAGGTTTCTATAAATCTTTTGTGTTCCCCATGAAACAAAGGGGCCATTTTGGCACTGAGGGGGTGACGTGGAAGCAAGGAGTCAATTGTGACCCTGGGGTCCCATGGAAGCCAGGGGCCATGGTGACACAGCAGGGCCACGTGGATCCAGTGGTCCATTGTGACACTGTGGATTGAAGGAGACCATGGAGACACCCCCAGAACCTCATGGAACCAAGGAGCCCATGGTGACCCAGCGGGGCTGCATGGAGCCAATGGCCCATGGTGACGCTGCCCATCCAAGGAGGCCATTTGGACACTGTGGGAGCTCATGGAGCCAGGTAGGCCATTGTGACACTGAGGAACTTCATGCCACCAAATATCCATGGTGACACAGCAGGGCACCATGGGAACCCAGGAACCGCTGTTGGCAGTGCGGAAACTCATGGAACCAGGGGCCCTTGTGGCACTGCAGAACCAACACAGCTGCTGCACCTTGTCCCCAGGCCCTGCACAGCTCCTTGGGAGGCACGGCAGGAGCAGCACCCTGGGAGCCTTGGGAATGCCCCTCTGGCATCCGTGGCACACGCTCCCAGGGGCTGGAATTCCACTTCCCAGCCAGGAAAAGATCTTCCTGCCCTTGAAGGCAAAGCTCTTAATAAGGAGCCAGAAGCCAAGTGCAGCAAGATCCTACAGTGACATTTCACTGCCAGCCTTCATAACTTCAGCCATGGTGGTTGCAGCTCCTGGACTGGGAATGAAATGAGGGCAGGGCCTTTGGTGGGAGCTGCCCTGGGTCAAGGGAGACACTGAGAGAGAAACAGAGCAGGCAAAGAGAGGCAGGAGGGAAAAGAGGACACAAACACAATCAGCTGAGAAGGTGGCACTCTGAAAAAAAAAAACAAAACAACAGACCTGACTCAAAATGAATGAGCTAGAAATAAATAATTCTGAAAGCTTTATTTATTGCTAGAGTACATACCACCCACCCAGACCCACACAACCCCAATCCCACCCCTCCAAAACTGGTTCCCACTTCTCCCAATCTTCTTCCAACCCCATCTCACCCTAGAGGCTAAGGAACTGAGTAATTTTGAGGGTTTTTTTTGAGGTGAGAACAAGCCATATTTAGATGGAACTGAGCTTTTTTGGGGTAAGATTGCGTTGTTTTCAGTGGGACTGTTGTTTGTTGTTTGGAATGCAAAGAGATGAAGAACAATGCCCAAAATCCCTCAAGGACCAACAAATCTTCCATAATATGTGCCCAAACCATAAATTCCCCCTCAAATAGGTGTGAAATGGCAAGACTTTAGACATCTCTGAAAAATTTCTTTCTTTTTGGTCCTATTTCAGGTGTTTTTAAGGGATGAAGATAGATCAGACGAATATTAGGGCCATACCAAAAGGATAACCAGCCAGGTGTCTTCCCTCTGTGTAGCACAGGGAATGTGGGTCACTGGGGCTCTGACCAACGTGGGTCCTCCCATGGGGGATGGAGTTGGAGCAGTGCACAAAGCTCTTCCTGCAGTCGGGGCACTTGCAGAGCTTCCCTTAGCGGTGGGTCTGTTGGTGTTTGATCAAGTTAGAGCTGCTGGAGAAGCTCTTCCCACACTGGGGACACTCGTAGGGCCTCTCCCCGGTGTGGACGCGCCGGTGCCTGATGAGGTGGGAGTTGCGCTTGAAGCCCTTCCCGCAGTCAGGGCAGTGGAAGGGCCTTTCCTCTGTGTGAATCCGCTGGTGCACGAGGAGATGGGAGCTGGTCTGAAACCTCTTCTGACACTGGGCACACTCATAGGGCCTCTCCCCAGTGTGGGTCCTCTGGTGGCAGATCAGGCTGGAGCTTCGGCTGAAGCTCATCCCACATTCCCCACACTCGTAGGGCCTCTCCCCGGTGTGGATGCGCTGGTGCTTGACAAGGGTGGAGTTGTGCTTGAAGCCCTTCCCGCAGTCAGGGCAGAGGAAGGGCCTCTCCTCTGCGTGAATCTGCTGATGTACAAGGAGATGGGAGCTGGTGTGAAAGCTCTTCTGACACTGGGGACACTCGTAGGGCCTCTCCCCAGTGTGGACCATTTGGTGGATGATCAGTTTGGACCTCTGGCTGAAGCCCTTCCCACATTGCTCACATTTGTATGGCCTTTCCCCAGTGTGGATGATCTGGTGGCTGATCAAGTGGGACCTTCGGCTGAAGCTCTTCCCACATTCCCCACACTCGTAGGGTCTCTCCCCAGTGTGGATGCGTTGGTGGATGACAAGTGCAGAGCTGCAGCTGAAGCCCTTCCCACACTCCCCACACTCGTAGGGCCATTCCCCAGTGTGGATCATCTGATGGCAGATCAGGGTGTTGCTCCGCCTGAAGCTCTTCCCACACTCCAAGCACTTGTGGGGCTTCTTCCCGTCATGGAGCTGCTCATGGACCACCAGCTCTGAGCTCTGGCTGGAGCTCTGTCCACCTTCCTGGCCCAGGGTGGGTCTTTCCTCCTCAGAGCACCCTGGGCTGGGCTTGGAGCCCCTCCTTCTGTCGGATCCCCAGGGATTTTCATCCCAGTTGGATTCTGGCACCATGAAGCTGCTCAAAACGGCCTCTTCCACAAGGTTCTGCCATGGGGATTTGTCCTCCCTAATCTTCATCCTCATCTCCTCCTCTGGGGCAGGAAGGACGAGAGAAGGATGGGATTTGCCTCCATGCCAGAGGGAAGGGGAAGGAGATCCCCCCAGTGCATCCCCGGCAGGATGGCGTTGGCAGTGGGGTTGTCCTGCAGCCGGGGGCTGTGCTGGGCTGGGAGATGGAGCAGGAGAGAGGGGGAAAGGGACACTGACTTCCTCCTCACCTGCCTGGGGGTCCCAGGGCTCCTTCCTCGTCCACGCAGCCTCCTCCTCCATGTGGAGAAGGTCTGGTGATGGGAAATTCTGTTCTGGGAAGAAAACAAATGGTGCGCACATTGAGTTTTGTACTGGTTTAGAGCAAAGCAGGGCGAGAATTTATGCCGGAATTACAATTTAATGAGAAAATTAGGATCAAGGCAATGATCCAGAAACACTGCCTTAATCTGACAGAGTCAGGATATAACCTGACACCCGTTGGGCAGGGTGGTGGTAGCAGTCTGATGAAATGGTGGCTGCAGTCCTGTTGGAGTGATGAACGTGATTCTGTCAAAGGGTTGATCCTGTAGAAGGGTCTGGTCTTCCTCTGAAGGTCCAGTGGTGCTTATGGAGCTCTTGTCCTCTGGGAATCCAGTAGGCAAGGTGCTCCTGGTGTTGCAAAGGTGAGATTATATGCAGGTAGGAATGCTTGGTTCCTCCCCCTGGGCGGAGCATCCCACAATGGGATGATGTAATTTTATCAGTCCTGCAGTGACACTCAATGGCCCATGAACAGAAGATGGCCCCTGGAGGGCGTTATCAGGGCTGAGTCATGGCAGAGATAAAGAACACTGCCCCACCTGTTTATCACAGTTGATGAAGATGGTGACTGAAAACACACTTTTGGTTACATCTTACATTGTCCCCTGAAACAGTGAGGCAATCCCTGCTCGGGGTGGGGGGTGAACACCACCCCCCTTACCCAAACTGGCTCAGGTGTAAACCCCCCACCCTGGGAAGGCCCCGCACACAGGGGACAATGTCACCCTTGCCCTGCCCCAGGGGAGGTCTCTGTCCCTGTCACTCCCTTGCTCTCCCCCCTTTTTCTCTTTCTTTCCATCTCTCTCTCTATATCACATTTACTGTTCCATAAAATCCACTTGGGATTTGGTCTCCTTAGCAACTTAACTGGGGCAGAGGCTTCTCTCTAACAATTTTATTAACCAGATTACAACATTTTTTGGGTGCTGTGAGTTTAGGCACAGTTGTCTGACCCCAAGTGCCTTTGACAACAGCATGGTTCCCTCCTCTGAGGAGGTTCTGGAGGAACTCTTGGAAACTTGGATGCAGCTTCCTCTGAGGGACTTTTGGGAGAACATATGAGGAAAATGGCTGTTGTGGGTGGCCAGTGTAAAGAACATATTCTGTTCTCCTTCCTTGAAAAGTTTGTTAAAATCCCTGGAGGAAAGGGAGCAAATGACACCAGTGAAACTGACAAGGATCATTCACCACAAGGTGAGGAACACCAGGCTGCTAAAAGTCCTACAAAAAGCCCAGCTCGAGTAGCTAAATTCCTGAATAACTCCCCTATTCACAGGCTTGGGGGCTTTGCCAAATGTGAGAATCATTTTTCTCTTCATCCCTGTCTCCTTTGTGGCAGCTACACAGAGCTTTCCTTTCCTTTTAATAATCTGTCTTGGGCTGAATTTCCACTTTTCTTTTATTAGAACCTGCCAGCCGCTGAGCTGGAGCTGTGCAGGAACCAGTGAAACTTGGAATTGCCACAGAATTGCATCTATTGTTGGTTTCTTCATGTTTGGGATTTGTTTACGTTTCCATCACAAGTGACTTGTGGAAAGAGCAAATATTCCTCAAGGCATTTTATGTAGGGTTAAGTTTGATTTCTGCTGAGTTTATTTTTTCTGGTGCCCAGGGGATGTTCGAGGGGTCTCTGTGCCTCTTGCCCTCGGGGATGCTTGGGAGGGGCTTGGATGGGTTGTCCCTGTCCCTGTCACCCCAGGCCATTCCCCAGGGGGTCTCCATCATTCTCACTCCAGGGAATTCCTGCGGGGGTTTCCCTACCTCTCCCCCTGTGCCAGGGGAGTGCTCCTGGGAGTCTCTGTCTCTCTCATCCCAGGGAGTGCTGGGGGGTTAAAACAGGGTATTTTAAGGGTAAATTCAACAGGGTAGAAATCCATTTGGATTTAGGTGAAATGTGCTGCTTTGAATCATTAGTAGCTTGCTAGCATAGGTAAAATACGCTGTTTAGCCTGCTAGTTGTGCTGCACTTGTAAAATCTGCCTCAGCTGAGATGAAAGAATGTGAATTTCCAAGCTGAAGAAATAAGAGAGGCCCCTTGAACTTTGAAACAAAGAGGAAAAAAATCCAAAGCTGAGTCTGCAAGAGATGAACAAAGTGAGCAGAGAGTTCTCTGTACAAGGACTGTTCTCTGTACTAGGACTAATGGGGTTCCAGAGTCCATCAGGACTCTGATCTAAACTGGAAATTCATTGGGAAGAAGTGATTTGTTGACTTTACACCCCAAAAAATCTCCCCTGCTCTGTCCAGTTATTTCTTCGGGTGACATCAAACTGTGCTGCATGATCTTGGAGGTCTTTTCCATCTAAATAATTCCCTTCTTCACCCAGTCTAAACAACCAAAACTGGGGTGAAATAAAGAAATTGAACAAAGAGATTGAAAGTTGCACCATTTACTGGGATTTGGGGGTGAATTTGGGGTTGGTTCAAGGCAATATTTGGTAGGATTTGGGTGTTCTGAAGCTATCAAAGCCAGGAGACATGTCCACAATCTCATAGGTGTGCTGGCAGAACGTGTCCCCCTGAGCCCACCTGTTCTCCAGGAATTCTGGTTGTCTGTCCCAGTCCTTGGCCTGGGTCTGCCCATTTGGGGTGTCCCCTGCAAAGTGCCCAAATCGCTGCTGAAGTGCCCGAGCTGGTCCTGGCTGTAAATGTTCCTGTCCACCAACCTCTCCTGGTCAGTGCCATGGGGGGTGGGAGGGGGTTTAGGGGCTCCTGGGGGGACTGGGAAAGGCTTCTGTCAATCTCGTGGGCATTTGTGGTACTGGGAGGAGGCTTGGCAGGGTCTGTGAGGGAGGTTTGGGTCCCTGACAGGGCTGTGTGGCTTGCAGAGAATTTGGGTGGGTCTTGGGGGAGATGGAAAGAGGTTTTGGTGGTTCTTGGGGTGATTTATCTTGCAGGGAGTAGTTGGGGGAGTCCTGGCTGGGAGCTGTGGGGTGGTTTGAGGAGTCCAGGGGTAGCTGTGGGGCTGAAAGGGTGTTTTTGGGTGGTTGTGACTCCCCCAGACCCCAAAAGCTGCCACCAGACCCCACCCCCCAAGATGCTGCCAGGGGTCAGTGGCTCCATGTCTGGGTTCATCCTCCTGGTGCTGCAGGAGAAGGTGACGGGGGGTCCCCGGGGCCGTGTGTGTCCCCCCCAGAGCGTGTGTGACACCCCCCATCCCATTGTCACCCCTTTGTCCCTACCCACAGGGCTCCAGCCCCAGCTCCTGCTCCCCCAGAGGGAATTTGGGGAGGGGGCAGAGGGGGTGCGCAGCCCCCGCCGGGGGATGACCCCGGCCCAGCCCCTTTGTTCAGCACCAAGCTGGGCTCGGGGCCGCAGGAGGAAGAGGCCGGTGGGAAGCAGATCCTGCAGCTGGGACAGTGCTGGGGGTCAGGGCAAGGTCCTGCCCTGCACACCTGGCTCAGGTGTGACCCTGCCCCGGCAAGGGAGCGGGACATTCCCATCCCCACGGATCAGGGCTGGGAGCAGCACTTGGAGCACGGACATGGAAATACTGGGAGCGACTGGGAGCACACTGAGGGCTACTGGGAGCAACTGGGAATGACTGGGAATGACGGGTGCGTGCTGGGGGCAACTGGGATGTACTGGGAATGAATGAGATCATCCTGAGGGCAACTGGAACCATACTGGGGCAACTGAGGTGACTGGGAATGAGCATGCTGGGGAAACTGGGATATACTGGGAGTGTCTGGCACCATACTGCACAGGACAACGCTGGGAACAGCTGGGACCATGTTGGGGGCAACTGGGGGCAACTGGGAGTGACTGTGTCTATACTGGGGGGCACTGAGGTCATACTGGCAGTGACTGGGACTGCACTAAGGGTGACTGGGTGCAACTGGGATCGTACTGGGTGGAACTGGGATGACACTGAGGGGGACTGAGATCATAATGGGAGTGACCAGGAGCATGCTGAGGGCAGTTTGGACCATGTTGGGGACAACTGGGATATACTAGGAGCAACTGGAACTGCAGTGAGGGTGACTCGGAGCAGCTGTGGGCAACTGGAGTCCTGCTGGAAGCATCTGGGAGGAAGTGGGAGAGACTGGGAGCATGCTGGTGACAACTGGGATATACTGGGAGGGACTGGGAGTCACTGGGATCATACTGGGAGGGACTGGAACCAGCAATGGCCTGGGCTGGGTGATGTGGGGCCTCAGGGAGCGCAGGGAGCGCTGTGACCCTGCGGGGCCTGATGGAACCAAGGGGACATTGTGACACTCTGGGCCCGGCCTGGCCGTGGGGTGTTTCGGGAGCCCCGGGGTGCCCAGGGCAGCAGAGCAGAGCCCCTGGCTCAGGGGCAGCAGCTCCCCGGGACACCCTGGGCGGGCGGGCGGCAGGGGATGCCCAGGGAGAAGAGGAAGCCAAGGCCCAGCGCCCCAAGGGCGGCACCGGCTGAGGGACGGGGCAGGAGGGAGAGGCCACTGCTGGGACGGCTCCGGGGCTGCCCAGCACTGAGCCAAGGCTGTGTGACATCACAGGGGAGGTGTGACATCACAGATATGGTTGTGTGAGATCACAGGGGCTGTGTGAGGTCACTGGGGAGGCCACTCCACCCCAGCCCCCCCTCACAGTTCCCCCAGAGAAGTCCAACGCTGCTCGCGCACAGCGGGGTCCCCTGTCCCCCCGGGTCCCCCCGCCCCCGGCGCCGCAGCCTCCCCCAGAGGATGTTCCACGAGATCGACCCCAGAGCCTGACACGGGGACGGGGGATGGGGCCTTGGGGGGTGGGACAGGGGGAGAGGGACCCCCCGGCAGCGTCCCCGTGTCCCCCAGGGCCAGAGCCTGGGCCAGGGCTCCTTCACCCTGTTACCAACGAGGGCTTGAGAGCGCTGAAAAAATCCCCAGCAAGGGAGCAGCAAAAATCAGATTTAATATTAAGCGACAGCAGGGCAAAGTTCCTTGGCAAGAGTCACTCTGCTCCTGAGTGGACACTTCAGGCACAGCAAAGAAACAAAGCAACAACAAAACCAAACAAAATCCAGGCAATCAAATCAGAAATGAACCGAGAATTGGGGCTTTCATTCCTATGGAAAAGAACTGTCCCTCTTAGCCAGGTGCCCATGGTCAAAATTGGGATTTCACCTCCAACATTTCCTGTTGTGACAGACTGGAGGAGATTGTTGGCTGGAAACATTTCATGTGTGGGGGAGGAAGGGGCAGGTCCAGCCTTGCCCTGCCCTGGAACCCCAGCCCTGCCCTGCCCTGGAACCCCAATCCCCCCAGAGCCTCTATCCCAGCCCAGCAGTGGCTGCCAGTCCCTGGCACAGCACAGGCAATGCTCCACAG
This sequence comes from Vidua macroura, assembly GCF_024509145.1. NCBI lineage: Eukaryota > Metazoa > Chordata > Aves > Passeriformes > Viduidae > Vidua > Vidua macroura. The sequence continues at coordinate 2,653,052 of NC_071600.1, read as the reverse complement.
CCACCTCTGGAGCCCCAGCCCAGCTCCTGAGTGACCAAATGACCCCAAGTCCCACCTGCGGGAAGGGCCCAGGAAGGCCAAGGGGTATTTAAGGCTGAGCACAAGGCAAGCACACATCTTGACTCTACCTCCTCTTGGAATTTCCATCTGAACACCACGGGAAAACAGGAGCTGGTAGGTGTGTATGCTTCTCTATATATTTTTTGTCTTTCTCTTTCTGTGTCTACTTCTTCCATTTTTGTCATCTTGCAAATGTTGATTAACTTAAAACTGAACAGGCTTAGAGTTAGTGAAGTGAATGGGCCAAGTTAAGGCTTTGACAAATGTTGTTTGTTGATTGAATGACCTATTAAACCTTTTGCCCAAGTTCCTCTGATTTGCTAAAGTTCCCAGTAAAGGCTGTTTTTTTGTTTGGAGCTCCTGAGAATCCCTTGTGGGTATTTCTCCAGTGCATCCAACACAGAGTACACAAACAATTGTAATTTCTTATAAATGTCTCCCTTGAGTGAGTTTTTTAGTGGATGGGGGTCAGGGCTTGTGTGTCCTGCTGGCACAGCCCAGGCAGGGCTTTCACAGCCCCATCCCACACTCCATTTCCCAGCTGGAGCCGCTGCTGCCTCTGAGTTCTGCTGCCCCAGCCCCAGGGACGCTCTCCTTGTCTGCCCATTCCCCCACGGTCTCTGGGCAGGGATGGCCTCAGTGGGGGCTGCTGACATCCTCAGCACCTTGGAGGCTGCTGCTGAATTTTACTGCTCCAGAGGCTTCTTCAGCCTTCAGCTCTTCAGTTCAGCAATCCAGTGCCCCAGGGCTCATTAACATTCAGAACACCTTAACAAGCCAAGACTCTGGGAATAATGTAATTTAAGTTTTCAAATATTTTGTGGTTAATTAGACAGATTTCAGAAGTGTATTCAAAGTAAATGTTTTTTTTTTTTCAAAGATAGTGAGAAAAAAAAAATGAGGTCCTGTTTAATATTTTTACTCCTAATACATTGATATGTGCAATCTCCGATTGACTTAAATCCAAGAACCTCCTCATGCAGTTGGAATAGATATGAAAATCAAGACCCTTCATGGCTGACAATCAATCAGACTCTGTCCCTACCCCCACCCCAGCATTTCCCCCATCCAAGTCCTGGCACTCAGAGCAGCCTTGTGCAAATCTGAGCTCCCTCCAGCCCAGGCTGCACCTGCAGCTTTCAGCTCCTTGGCTCCAACTCCCACCTGCTTTCCCTGGAGAAGGAGCTGCCTGAGACACAGAGGGATGTTCATTTCTTGTCAGCCAACCAAGCCAAGGGAAGGCACAGCTCCATCCAATGCAAAAGTCATTCCTCTGCTGGCTATTAAATCCACTTTGCACAGCAGACAGTCTCAGAGCAATGGAAAACACCTTCTGTGCCCAGCACAGATCCCAAGGTGCCCCCAAAGCCTCCCTGCCCCGATTCTGCCCAGATTTGCTCTTTGCACACACGAGTCACAGGCTGAAGTCAGGAGCTCCCTCCATGGCCAGAGGGAGGAAAAGAGGGAAAGTGGATGAAGAGCTCTCCTGTGCAGAGCCAAGGTCCAAGTGCCCCTGCAGTGGGAACCACAACTCATCAGCTTTGTGTCCTTTGGGCTCAGGGCCTGGTGACACTCAGAGGCACAGAAAGGTTCCTTGCCAACAAACACAAGTTGAACATTTGAACAGTTTAATAACCATCCCAGCTCTTCCCTGAGCTCTCTGTGATGTCCCAGCAGCATCTGACATGTCCCCCAACCCCAAGGGATTCCCATACAGGAACAGTTTTAGACAGAGACATAAGAAAAGGTAATTCTGTGATAGATATAAACAGAATAAAATATAATTCATATTTATTTGAACTTCAGAAAGATTGGGCCACTCCCTGACTTTCAAAGCATGAAACCAGTCCATTGAGGGACACTTGAATGACCAGAAAGAATCTGGAGGAGGAAGTCTAGGTGCAACGGGAAATATATAGATCCACCTGGTCTAAATGAAGAGATGTCCTTAGACACAGCCATTTAAAAAGGAGAGCTGAAAACACCTGAAAGAAGAGGGAGAGGAAACAATAAACAAGATACTAATGACACAAGTAGATGGGAAGAGCAGTCTTTCTTCTCCTGCCATCAGTACACTTCCAGGAAATTCCTGTCCCTAGAGAGAAAACTTTGCCATTTCTTTAAAGTACTCAAGTGACCCAGGTAATAAAAATGTGCCTGTATACTATTAAAATAAGAGATATTAAACCTGTGCCCGTTTCCAGGCAGACATCAGCTGTGTGCCCATGACCAGGCAGTGCCACTTGTGCCCTGAGGTGCCCAGCTGGGATTGGATCTCTCAGAGAGGAGCTGAGGGAGAGCAGAGCACCTTGCAAGCTGCAGGTCCCTGCCAGCCCCGCAGGGCTCCTGTGCCATCAACATCTGCTCTGCTCCAGGCTGAAACAGGGCCCAGCACGGTGCCGGGATCATCAGAGAGCTGAGGTGTGTGCTGGAATTCCATGCCCTCGCCATGGCGCAGCAGCCCTGCATTTCCCTGCTCCAGCCTTGGTCTCCAGCACAGCCATGGAGGCTCTTTGGGCTCCTGAGTGTTCCTGCAGCCCCCAAGGGCAGCTGAGCTCTGCCTTTGGCACAGTCAGCCCTGGCCAGCGCAGGCCACGCTCAGCAATTCCTTGTCTGTGCCCGGCCTTGCTGCCAGCCCCGGCAGCGGCTGCGTGGCCCCTTGGTGGCCCTGTGCTGGCCCAGCCATGGTGCCACAGCCCCTGTGCAGGCCCAGCCCAGGACAGGAGCATTGCGGCTGGGAACGGCCCCTGTGCCGTGGTGCCCACGGCAGCCTTGGGGCTCTGTGCCCCATGGCCTCCCTGCTGGGCAGCCTCTGCCAGCTCCTGCCCAGCCCGTGGCACCTGTGGGGCTGCACAGACAGCCCTGCCCCGGGCTCTGCCGGCCTCTGGGCCAGCAGAGAGGCCGGCCAGGGCTGGCCATGGCCGGGAACAGGCCCTGAGCCCTGCAGGAGGATGGAGCTGGGCCACAGCCAAACTCAGCCCAGGCCAAAGCTGGGCTCAGCAGCCAGGGCTGCCAAGGGCTGGGGACAGAGGCTGGCGCTGACAAATGTCCTGGGCCCCCTCCCTGCTGTGTCCATGCCCCCAAGGGCACAGAGCAGCCTCCTCTCTCGGGCACTTGCCTGTTTTCAATGCCTTGCACAGGCGCTGGCCCTGCCCCACAAGGCCTGGGCTGAGTCCTGCCCCTGCACGCTCAGCCAGGCTGAGATGGACACTGATGGTTTCTGGGCCAGGCTCTCGGAGCCCAGCCCAGCTCCCTGCAAGCTCTGCCAGCTGCCCTGAGCTCTGTGCAGCACCAAGGGCCTCTCCCCAGCACAGCCCAGCCGGCTCTGGCCCCACAGCTCTGCTCAGGCCAGGCTGCTCTGGCCACTGGCCCCACGGCCTCAGCCCCTGCCAAGGGCACAGCAGCAGCTGCAGCTCAGCCAGGACTCAGCCCCAGCCATGGGGGAAGGGGCTTGCCCAAGGCACAAGGAGGCTCCCTGGCTGCCCTGCTCCCCTCGGCCTCAGCTGCTGAGAGCTCTGCAGCCCCTGCTGCCATCCCATCTGCCCAGGCCAGCACAAGAGCCCCGGCCTTGGGGCCCTCCAGAGCTGCTCCTGCTCCAGGCCCAGGGCCCATCCCAGAGCTGAGGCAGCCACAAAGCTCTGCCCATTTCTGCTCATTGCTGCTCTGATGGGAATGGATCCTCAGCCCCTTGGAGGTTGCTGATGAATTTTCCTACTCCAGAGGCCTCCTCTTTCTTGAGCTCTTCAGTTCAGGAATTTAGTGAAAAAATCTCATAAACAGTTGTTCAAATCGCCCGATGAAGAACAGGCTCTGGGAATAATTTAAGTTTTCAATTCTTCTGTGGTTAATTAGACAGATTTCAGAAGTATATTCAAAGTGAATATACTATAATTAAAACTCTGTAGAGAGGACTGCTTTGTCCTGTTTCCTTTCCTGTTTATAGCTTGATATCAACAATGTCCAATTGATATTGACCCCCAGCACCTTCTAATGCAGTCTGAAGAAATATGAAAATCAAGACCCTTCATGGCTGACAATCAATAACACTTTTTCCCCACCATTTCCCTCATCGAAGCCCTGGCACTCCTATGGATCAGGAATGGTGTGGCCAGCAGTAGCAGGGCATCGATTCTTCCCCAAATTTAGGAAGGGCCTGGAGGGGCTGGAGCGTGTCCAGAGAAGGGCAACAAGGCTGGTGAGGGCTCTGGAGCACAAGTCCTGTGAGGAGCGGCTGAGGGAGCTGGGGTTGTTGATCCTGGAGAAGAGGAGGCTCAGGGGAGGCAAGGCACTGTCAGGGCACAGGTTGGACTTGATGATCTCCAAGGTCTTTTGTAGCCTGGCTGGTTCTGTGATTCTCTGAAACCACCCTTGGAGCAGTTGCAGGAGGAGCCCTGGGCCTCCTCTTCAGAAGCTGCAGCAGCCCAGGTCCCTCAGCTTCTCCTCACAGCCCCAAAGCCCATCCTGTCAGTCCTGCAGAGCCTCTGCAGCTCCTCCTCCTTGCCCAGAACAGGGAGCCCCACAGGCAGACACAGCAGCCCAGATGTGCCCCCCTGGCCTGGGCTGCCTCTGGCAAGGGAGCAGCACGAGGCACTGCAGGAGCCTGCAGACAATTCCTGCAGCACTTGTGGGATGATCCTGCTCCCCAAGGGACGTTCCCATGGTGCCAAGTCAGGAACTGCAATGGGGAGTGGGGCCAGAGAGGAAAGGGCAAACAGGGATGGGCTGTGTGCAGAGGTGGGAACAGGGCTGGGCAAGAGGAAGAAATTTGTAGTAGGAAGAGTAAAGAAAGCAAAGGTGGAGCAAAGGAAATGCTCAGGGCAGTTTGGGGTGGCTGCCAGGCAGCCCTGGCTCAGAGCAACAGCGTCTGCAGTGGGACAGGAAAGTCCCAGCTGATGGGAACAAACTTTCTGGCTGAGTGCAGAGGCCAGGACAAAGCTGAGTGGTTTCCCTGGCGTCCCCCAGCCCTTCCTGGCCCCAGGGGCTGATGGCATTTGTGCTGCCTCAGGTTCCTGTCCCCACAGCACCAGCACGGGGGTGCTCCTGCCTGCTGTGTGCAATGCAAACAGGGGCTCCTGAGCCAGCGCTGCCGTGTCTGTGCCTGCAAGGATGTGGCACCTGTGTGAGCTGGGGGAGAGGCCAGGGCTGCAGAGGGGGGATGTTGTTGGCAGCTCCATGAGGACGCTCTGGGACGCTGCCCTGGGCTGTGCAGCGCACTGGGGATGGATCAGCCCCTGCTCTGCTGCTCCTTCCCGTCTCCCCCAGGGCCCTGGCAGAGCACCAGCCGTGCTGTTTGCCCCCAGCCTGCCCACGGCCAGCCTGGGGCTGCTGACGGGGGTTTTCTGTGCTGAGCATTGGCCTGGCCGTGTTCTTGAGAGAGCCTGGGCAAGGAGCCTGGAGCCCCCAGGCCCTGGCCTGAGGCGTCAGCGCTGCCCCAGCAGTGCCCATGGCCTGTCCCTGCTGCAGCCCCGGCACTGCCACCCCCAGGACTGTGCCCGGCCCCGAGAGCACTCAGGCCCTGCAGCAACACCAGGGCCACCAGGGCAGCGGGGCAGGGCCACGGGAGCAGCACTGGCAACACCAAGTGCTGCTGCTGCTGCTGGGCACAGCTGCTGTGCCAGCACTGATCTGCCCCCAGCTCTGCACACAGACATTGCTGCTGCAGCTCCAGAGAAGGCAACAAAAGGGCATCTCTGCAGAAAACTCTGCTGGGAGATCCTTGAGTTTCCTTGAAAGCCACCGAGAGCGCAGCCCCTCATGGACACAGTCTGTGGCCACTGGAAAGCTGAAGAGAAACAAAATGAGAAATGGCACAAACAATGACATTTCCTTGGGGAGAAGATGAGAAAAATCAAAACAAAGGAAAAAATGCCCACAACCAAAGCAACAAGTATCAAAGATAACTTTTATTGCAAATGATTGGCAGAAATTGGTCAGCAGTTTAATGTTTCTGAAAGCATCCAGTCATCAGTCTCCACACTGCAGCCTTGAGCTCCTGGTTCCTCAGGCTGTAGATGAGGGGGTTCAGGGCTGGAGGCACCACCGAGTACAGAACTGACAGGGCCAGATCCAGGGATGAGGAGGAGATGGAGGGGGGCTTCAGGTGAGCAAACACTGCAGTGCTGGCAAACAGAGAGACCACAACCAGGTGTGGGAGGCAGGTGGAAAAGGCTTTGTGCCGGCCCTGCTCAGAGGGGATCCTCAGCACAGCCCTGAAGATCTGCACATAGGAGAAAACAATGAACACAAAACATCCGAGTCCTAAACAGGCACTAACAGCAATGAGCCCAAGTTCTCTGAGATAGGATTTGGAGCAGGAGAGCTTGAGGATCTGTGGGATATCACAGAAGAACTGGCCCAGGGCATTGCCATGGCACAGGGGCAGGGAAAATGTATTGGCCGTGTGCAGCAGTGAATAGAGAAAGGCACTGGCCCAGGCAGCTGCTGCCATGTGGGCACAAGCTCTGCTGCCCAGGAGGGTCCCGTAGTGCAGGGGTTTGCAGATGGACACGTAGCGGTCGTAGCACATGATGGTCAGGAGGAAATATTCTGCTGAGATGAAAAAGACAAAAAAAAAGAGCTGTGCAGCACATGCTGTGTAGGAGATGGTGCTGGTGTCCCAGAGGGAATTGTGCATGGCTTTGGGGACAGTGGTGCAGATGGAGCCCAGGTGGCTGAGGGCCAGGTTGAGCAGGAAGAAGAACATGGGCGTGTGCAGGTGGTGGCCGCAGGCTACGGCGCTGATGATGAGGCCGTTGCCCAGGAGGGCAGCCAGGGAGATGCCCAGCAAGAGGCAGAAGTGCAGGAGCTGCAGCTGCCGCGTCTCTGCCAGTGCCAGCAGGAGGAAGTGGCTGATGGAGCTGCTGTTGGACATTTGCTGTGGCTGCACATGGGCACCTGTTCATGGAGAAAGGACAGTGAAGAGTTAGAGGAGATAGCTGTAACCAAAATCAAAGCCATTTCCCATACACCCTCCTTTGTAACACACACAGACAGACTTTTGTGTTCCTGAGTTCTGTGTTTTTCTTCATAATCTCCCCTTTATCTGTCCTGTTGTTCTTGGGTATCAGAAATCCTCAACATTTCTGCTGCCTCCAGGGAGAACAGAGCAAATTCTGTGAGGCAAAGTGATGAGTGGAGAGTGAGGGGAGATGGTATGTCATTCCGACTTGTTCAGGGTTTCTTCGGGCTTTAACCTTTCTCTGCAGGAGGATGATCAGCTTCCCACTTTTCCCTAAAAAAACCCCAGGTACTGTTGAGAACAGATGGATCCACAACAGCCCAGCTCCACATTTGTAGCCAAGGACTCACGTTGCTCATTTCACCAACCCAGCAGCATTTTCAGTGTCACAACACCTCTGCCTTTCCCCATCAATCTGATGACTCAGAGATGCGCTAGGACAGGTTTGCATCCTGGATTGGAGCTCCCAGCTTGGACTGAAATCTCAGCGAGACTTCCAAGTGTCCTTCTGATGGCATTGGATGAAGGGAGGTGCAGCTCCTTCCCTGGCTGCAGTGCCAGCATTGCCCAGAGCCGGGCCCTGGGGACAGCTGTGTCACCCTGAGCCAGCTGTGCCCCCTGCCAGAGCCCCCAGTGCCGGGCAGCTGCTCCCAGCCCTGTGCTCTGCAGAGGGAACTGGGCCCGGGGCTGCAGAGCTGCCCCACGGCTCTGCTGCAGCTCTGCCTGCACAGGAGGGGCTGCACGCCTTGGAGCCCCGGCCCTGAGGGCAGAGGCTTGGCTGGGGGCACAGGAGGGAGGGGGCTTGTGCAGAGGGAGGGGCTGCACTGGAGGGGATCCTCTGCACATCTCTAAACTCTCCCTGCCACAGCATTTCTGGGTTTTGTTTTCTCTCCTTCCCTGATCTTCTCTCTGCTTCCTGGAGATTTTCCTCCTGCAGGTGTTTCCCTGTGCCTGATCTCTCTGTGCCAGCACTCACAGACCCCAAATCTCTGTGCCCTCTCCTTGGCCTGACAGAACCCTGCCTGTTTGCAGGACACTGGCTGGGGGCAGGTTCTGTTTGCAGCTTGGAGAAAGGAGAGCTCAGACTGAGCCTGATGGCTCCAGCAAAGGTGATGCTGCTGCTGTCCATGGGCAGAGTGGCTGAACGCACATTAGTGATCTCCTCTGAACCTACTGATCACTAAAAGTAACAGTTCTCATATCTCAAGCACTTGACAAAATGCATAATTAATAATTCATGATCATCCTTTAAGATTCATCTCTCCATCACTGCCATTCTCCAATAGTGGGAAACTGAATACAAAGTCTTTGGGAATTTCCTCATTTTTATCAAAACCCTTGTCTTGGGAATATTCTATGACTGATCAGAACCCCTCAGCATGTCAGAGCTTCATGAGCATTTCACCTGCCCTGCACCAGAAATACTCAGAGTTGTACTCACAGGGTCTGTGGGCATTGGGATGTTCCAGCTTGAGGAGATCACTGCAGGAGCTGCAGCTGCATTGTCCTGCAGCCAGAGGTTCCTGTGCCAAGGGCTGGCAGTGATTCTGCCTCAGGCACTTCTCAGCACCTTCCCAGCCCTGACTGATTGAAGCTCTCTGTGCCTCTGGGCTGTGCCCGCGCTGGCTGCAGGCAGTGCCCCAGCCCTGCTGGGCTGGGAGAAGAGCTGCTCATCCAGAGAAATGTGCTTTTGAAGCTCTGCTTGGTTACCAGCATCACCCTCTGTGCCAGGAGCCCGGCCCAGCTCAGCAGCACAGACACAGCACAAGGACTTGAATGAGCCTCTGGGGCTTTGTGCTCAGGCCCTGAACATCAGGCCCTGAGAGGCAGCTGCAGAAACCTCTCCAGAGCTCCAAGTCAGAATCCAACTCCAAAGTTTCTTGGACTTTTAATGGGTCCCAGTGAGGGACACGACTGAGAAAGTGTCCCCAGGCCCCAGGCAGAGCAGAGAACTGGAGGCACTGATGACAGGTGGGGACAAAGAAAAGCCAAGTCTTGGTGGCCTGGGGCACAGCAGGGTCTGTGCCACCAAGCGCTGCCAGGAGACACCTTGTCCTGAGGCCCTGGGGCCTCCTGGCACAGCCCCAGCCAGGCTGGCCACTGTCAGCCCCTTGTCCTGCCCTCAGCATCCCCCCCTAGCCCACATCCCAGTGGCCTCAAGGATCTGCTGGAAGGAGTCCCTGGGGAGCCTTGCTCAGGAATGGCCCTGGGGGCTCCACAATGCTCCCAGGCACTGCAGGTTTTTCAAAGGACTTTGGCTTTGGCTTTTGCCTTGCAGTCTCTGAGAGCTTTCTGCAATCATGGCCTCCAATTATCTGCTGTAATTAGTCCCTGGAGAGGCTTGGTCAGCAACAACACTCAGTGGGGCTCATTAATGCTTCAAGGTACTTCAGTTCTTTTAAGGCACTTGGTGTTTCCCTTTGGATACAGACTCTGTGAGAGGTTTGTGCAATCATGGCCCCAATTATCTGCTTTAACGAGTCCCTTGAGAGCTTTGTACTGACACTCAGTGGGGCTCATTAATGCTTTGAGATACTCTAGGTTTTTGAAGTACTTTGGATTTTCCTTTCCACATTGAGAGGTTTTTTTGCCATTTTGAGTCTCTGAGAGGTTTTTGTGCCATCCTGGCCTCCAATTCTCTCCTCCAGGGAGTCCATGAGGAGCCTGTGTTGGGGATGGACCTCAGTGGGTCCCATTCATGCTTTGAGACACTTTGGGCTTTTCTTCTGCCTTGGACTCCTGGAAAGGTTTGTGCAATCTCCTGTCAGGCCCTGAGGTTCCAGGGCTCAGCTCCAAATGCACCACGGGGCTCATTAGGATCAAGCAAGTCTGACAAACCATGGCTCTGCCTTGATTTCCCTCTGGTCTGGGGCAGATCATCAGGAAGTTTTCTGTAGTGGTTTTGGTTCACCAATTTGAGATTTCTCAGCCAATGCATCAATTAGTGTGGTGGGTTCAGTGCTGGCTAATTACCAGTGCACTCACTAGAATATACTTACTCATTTCCTGCTCTGAGATAGGATTAGGAGAAAGGCAAAGAAGGCTCAAAACTTTAAAAAGGTTTATAATAGTAACTAAAAGAAAGAGTAATAAGAATCGGAACAAAACTTTCAGAACACTTCCTCTCTCCATACAACCTGACAATGTAAAGAGAGAAAGCCTATCAGTTTGCCACCACTAGAATAGTCTTTCTTCTGTTCACTTAGGGAGAGAAGTTCCTCTTGTTAATATTATGGCAACTTCTCCACAAGAAAACAGTTCTCTCATGGCTTTTCAGTTCTTCCAGTAGCAGCTGCCTGAAAAAATCTGCAATTGTGAAGTCCCTCCCATTTTTTCACAGCTTTTCCCACAGCTGTGTTTCTGGGCCATGTCAGCTTATGGGGTATTGGTTTAAAGATGAGCTGTTTAAGAGCAAAGGTTTTCTTCATCTGTTTCTGAAATCATCTTCATCTCTGGGAACAGAGGTCTTCTTCTTCTCTCCCTGAGGGCACAGGGTCTCATCACTCTCCTCCCTTTCTCTGTTCAAACTTCTCATGGGATCACAGCAACTTCAACATTTGCTTACTTTAGCATGGAGGTCTTTGCTGAACAAGTCATCTCCCCCTACTTTTCAATGCATTATAGGGAAAAAGAGAGTCTGATGTATCAATTCCATCCTTCTCCATAGTTTTACCAGAGGATTTCAACCCCAAGGTCAAGGCATCTCCTCATCCCTCCCATCTGGGACTCAACTGCCTCTTCACTGACCTTGGTGTCTTCACGTTGCTCCTCTGTGTGCCTGCACTTTGTCCTTTTCTCTCACTGGAGGGAGGATGGAAGCACGGGAAGAGTCAATATCTGAGGCGGGGCCTGCAGATGGTTGCGTGAGCCCGGCCGGGCTGGGTCCTTGCGGCCGGAGCTGTTTTCCCATGGAGGTTTGTGCAGTGGCTGCGCTGGGGCTGTGTCAGGCTGGGCGGTGCTGGGGGCAGGGCCAGGATCTCAGCAGCCAGGCCAGAGCAGAGCAGCAGCACGGCCGGGGCCGATGGCTTCTCCTGGCCCTGCCCGCTGGTTGCGGGCCAAGCCCAAGGGCGGCAGAAGCTTGGCCGAGCCGGCCCGGCCCGGGGCTGCTCCTGGGGCCCGGCGGATCCTGGCTGGGCCCGGGCTGGCGGCGGGGCAGGGCTCGGCAGCGGCCAGATGTCAGCAAGCGCAGCCACGGCCCGGCCCGGCCTCGGCCCCGCGGCCTCCCCTCCCCTGCCCGGCAGCCGATGGGGCCTGGCGGGCTCCCTGGGAAGGGGCCCGGCCCCACGGCAGGAGCCGCCCGGCCCGCCCCGGCCCAGACGGGGGCTGGCCCGGCCTTGGCACCTCTGTGCTGGCCAGAAGGGAAAGAGACCCAGCCAGGCTTTCTTATGTTTAACATGTGCCTTTACAGAGGCGTTCCTTAGTTCCTTAAGTTTAACAGATTGTCAATTCTCAAAGCTAATTACTGATTGGTTTTTGTCAGACACGGAGGAAACTGCTAGCAGCTTCTCTCAGGACATCACTTCCATGATGCAAAACCACCACAACAGCACAGAGCACAGAGCTCCTTTGTCCATATGTAGTGGTCATGTGCCTGAGGCCTCAAAATCCCACCTTGGGAGATCTCTGGGCCCTCTGCAAGGTGTTTTCAAATGAAAACATTCAGCTCATTGAAAATCACCAGAGGACAGAGCCAGACTGATCTGTCTGTCCTGACTGCTTTTGTCTGGGAACAATCAGTGGATATATGGAATTTGGTAGGTCAAATTTTAATTTTGGCCATGGTCCCTGGACTTGAAAGCTAGGTCTTTGCCATAGCAAGGAATGAACAGAGCCCCAGTGTTTCAGGGGCAGATGAGAGGTGACCACCAGAGGACAAGGCTGGCCAGAGCTGGCAGGTTTTGTTCTGAGAGATACCCTTAATAATAGGGAATGTTTTAGGGAGGATCCCAATTTTGGCAATGGGTATCTGAAAAGACGGACATTTCTTTCCCATAGCAAGGAAAGCACGGAGCCCCAGTGCTCCAGGAGCTGATGAGAGGCAGCCCTTGGCATTCCAAGATCAGCCAGACCTGTCAGGTGGCCCCTGGGAGGCCAAGCCAGCCAGACCTGTTCCATGTTCCCTCAGTTCCATGGGGCCCCACAGTGTCCCAATGGTCCCTTGCTCCCAGGAGGCCCTGAGGTGTCACAATGCCCCCTTGGTGACACGAGGCCCTGAAGGTTCCATCAGCCCCACAGGGTCATGATGGTCTCTGGGTCCATGAAGCCCCGCTGTGTCACCATGGCCCCTTGGTTCCATGGGCTCCCGTGGTGCCACAATGATCCCCTTGGTTCCATGAGGTGCCCACAGTGTCACAGGGATCTCCATGGGAAGGAAAGAACCGAGCCCCAGTGTGGCAGGGGTTCCATGGGCTCCCGTGGTGCCACAATGATCCCCTTGGTTCCATGAGGTCCCCACAGTGTCACAGGGATCTCCATGGGAAGGAAAGAACCGAGCCCCAGTGTGGCAGGGGCAGCCACCAGAGGCCAATGCCAGCCAGATTTGACGGTACTGGCAGATTTTGGCTGGGAGCAACCCTTGGATATAGGGAATTTTAGAGGTGGAATCCCAATTTCAGACATAGGTACCCAGAGGAGAAGGATGGTTCTTTTCCAAGGAAGGAAAGCACAGAACACTGGTGTTTGAGGGGCAGATGAAGGGCGGCCACCGGAGGCCAAGGCCAGCCAGACCTCTCTGTCCTGGTAGCTTTTGTCTGAAAGCAACCCTTGGATGTAGTGAATTTGGGAGGTGGAACCCCAGTTTCGCCTATTTCTGTGTGGATAAGAAGGATGGTTCTTTTCCATAGCAAGGAAAGCACTGAACCCAAGTGTTTCAAAAGTAAAAGATGAGAGATGGGGTTCTTGGGAGGCTGAGCCAGCCAGACCTGTTTGTCCTGGCAGCTTTTGTCATGGAGGAATCCTTGGATATAAGGAATATGGCAGGAGGAATCTCAGTTTTGCCCACAATGATCCTCTTGAGAAGAAGGACAGTATCCATAGGAAGGAAAGCATCAAGCCCCAGTGGCAGGTGAGAGGCAGCCCCCAAGAGGCCAAGGACAGCCAGAACTGTCTGTCCTGGCTGCTTTCACTAAGGAGCAATTCTTGGATGTACGGAGTTTTGGAGGTGGAATCCCAGTTTTGGCCATTGGCACCTGGTCAGGATGGATGTTTTTTTCCTACAGGAAAGAAAAGCACAAAATCCAAGTGTTCTGGAAGAAGATGAGAGGTGGCCAGCCTTAGGCCAAGCCATCCAGACTTGTTCCTCCTATCACCTTTCGTCTAGGGGTTATCCTTGGACACAGGGAATTTTGGAGGAGAAATCTCAGTTTTGGCCATGAGCACCTGGACAGGAAGATGAGTTCTTTTCCTCAGGAAGGAAAGCACAGAGCCCCAGTGTTTCAGAGGCACATGAGTGCCAGCCCTCAGGAAGCCAAGGCCAGCCAGACTTGTCAGTCCTGGCAGCTTTTGTCTGGGAGCTGTCCTTGGACACAGGGAATTCTGGAGGCAGATGCCCAATTTTGGCCATGGGTGCCTGGTTGAGATGGATGTTTTTTTCCTATAAGAAAGAAAAGCACATGATCCCAGTGTTTCAAAGGCAAATGAGAAGTGGCCCCTGGGTGGCCAAGGTAGCCAGACCTGTATTTCCTGGCAGATTTCTTCTGGGAACAATCCTTGCAATATAAGGAAATTTGGAGAAGGAATCCCACTTTTGGCCATAGGCCCCTGGAAGGACAGTTCTCTCCCATAGGAAGGAAAGCCCAGAGCCGCAGTGCTCCAGGGGCAGATGAGAAGCAGCCCTCGACATGCCAAGGTCAGCCGGACCTGTCAGGTGGTCCCCAGGAGCCCCAGCCAGCCAGACCTGTTCCATGTTCCCTTGGTTTCGTGGGACCCCACAGTGTCACAATGGTCTCCTTGGTTCCATGAGGCCCTGGAGTGTCACAATGTCCCCCTTGCTTCTGCAGTGTCACAATGGCCCCGTGCTTCCATGAGGCCTTGCAATGTCACAGTGGCTTTGTGGTTCCACAGAGCCCTGATGTGTCACAATGGCCCCTCGGCTCCATGCGCCCTCGCTGTGTCACAACGGCTCCTCTGTGACACCGCGGGCTCCACAAGGTCACCATGGACCCTTGGTTCCTTGGGGCCCCCAAGTTCCACAATGGTCTCCTTGATTCCATGAGGCAGCACAGTGTCACAATGGCCCCTTGGTTCCATGGGCTCCAACAATGCCACAGTGATCCATTGGTTCCACAGCTTGCCGCAGTGTCACACTGGTCCCTTGGTTCCATGAGGATCTGGAGTGTCACACAGGTTTGTGACATTTGTCCTTGCTGCCCCTCACATCCCACTGCCCCACAAAAAGCCCCGAGCCACCCGTGAGGGACAGGCCCTGCTGTGCCAGGCTGGGCTCAGGGCTTGGCCTTTCTGCTTCCCCCAGCCAGCCCAGGCCTTGCTCAGCATTGCAGTTCCCTGCTCTGAGCCTTTGGCTCCCTGCAGTCCTGGCCTCAAGGATCTGCTCTCACCAGTCCCTGGGGAGCCTTTGGCTGTCCCTGCCCTCAGTGGGGCCCAGTGATGCTCGAAGGGACTTGGAGTTTTGCTTCTGACTCCTTGAGCAGCTTCTTCAACCTTCTCTGAGTGCCTGAGGGTCCTGAACTCAGCCTCAAATCCACTGTGGGGATCATCAAAATACAGAAAGCCTTTGGGGGCACCTTGTCTTCTTTCAATGGTCTTCAAATCTCCAAGCCTGGTGAAGCTGATTGGAGTCAGTCTCAAACTGGGTTAAGGAAAAAGATTTCAAAGTGCACCTCATGACTTCTTTTCTTTAATCAAGTGAGTATTTTTTAAAAATTTCCAGTTCAGAGAAGAGCTGATAGAATCATTCCCCAGGTGATCTTGATGCTGAAGGTCTCATTAGGAGGTCTGGGCATGTAGAAGAATGAGCCCCTTGAGGGCTGACCCTGTTTGGACAAGCTGCTCCTCAGCCCCAGCCTCACCATGTCTGACATGGCCCACCTGGCACTGACATCCCTGTGCCCTGCAGGAGAACCTTGTCCCTGAGCTCTGCAGCTCCATGTCCCAGCCCATTGCACCGTGTCCCACCTGCTCTCCTCAGGGCTCTGCCTGCACACAGGCCCAGGAGAAGTTTTCCTCTTGGTAAGGAAAGAATGGAAAAGCCTGAGCAGGTTATCCTACACAACAAACCCCACTCAGGAAGCACCTGCTCAGTACAGGCTGCCTGGAATGGTGTCACCTTTCTACAAGGAACAGTGTGACCAGAAATGATCTCTGGAAGCAGAATTCTCTGAGTCTCCCAGCTGAATTCTCTGTCCCTGTCCTTTCCCTGGATCTCTGTTGCAGATGGAAGCTGCTGGTGCCATCCTCACCTTTAAGCTCTCTTTTGAATGCAAACAGATGTTCCCAGCTGTGTTAAGCAGGATTTGCTCCATGTTTCTATAAATCTTTTGTGTTCCCCATGGAATGAAGGGGCCATTTTGGCACTGAGGGGGTTACGTGGAAGCAAGGAGTCAATTGTGACCCCAGGGTCCCATGGAAGCAAGGGGCCACGGTGACACAGCAGGGCCACGTGGATCCAGTGGTCCATTGTGACACTGTGGATCCAAGGAGACCATGGAGACACCCCCAGAACCTCATGGAACCAAGGAGCCCATGGTGACCCAGCGGGGCTGCATGGAGCCAATGGCCCATGGTGACACTGCCCATCCAAGGAGGCCATTTGGACACTGCGGAAGCTCATGGAGCCAGGTAGGCCATTGTGACCCTGAGGAACTTCATGCCACCAAATATCCATGGTGACACAGCAGGGCACCACGGGAACCCAGGAACCGCTGTTGGCAGTGCGGAAACTCATGGAACCAGGGGCCCTTGTGGCACTGCAGAACCAACACAGCTGCTGCACCTTGTCCCCTGGCCCTGCACAGCTCCTTGGGAGGCACAGCAGGAGCAGCACCCTGGGAGCCTCGGGAATGCCCCTCTGGCATTCATGGCACACGCTCCCAGGGGCTGGAATTCCATTTCCCAGCCAGGAAAAGATCTTCCTGCCTTTGAAGGCAAAGCTCTTATGGAAGAGACAAAAGCCAAGTCCAGCGAGATCTTACAGTGACATTTCACTGCCAGCCTTCATAACTTCACCCATGGTGGTTGTAGCTCCTGCACTGGGAATGAAATCAGGGCAGGGCCTTTAGTGGGAGCTGCCCTGGGTCAAGGGAAACACTGAGAGAGGAACAGAGCAGGCAGAGAAAGGCAGGAGAGAAAAGAGGACACGAACACAATCAGCTGAGAAGGCGACACTCGGGAAAACAAAACAGAACTGATGGAAAATGAATGGGACAGGAATCAAAAATTCTGAAAGATTTATTTACTGCTAAAATACATCCCACCCACCCAGTCCCACACAACCCCAATCCCACCCCTTCAAATTTGGATCCCACTTCTCCCATTCTTCTTCCAACCCCATCTCACCCTAGAGGCTAAGGAATTGAGTTGTTTTGGCATGGGACTGAGTGTTTTTGAGGTGGCCATAAGCCATTTTTAGATGGGATTGAGACTTTTTGGGGTAACATTGAGTAGTTTTCAGTGGGACTGTTGTTTGTTGTTTGGAATGCAGAGAGATGAAGAACACTGCCCAAAATCCCCCAAGGACAAACAAATCTTCCATAATATGTCCCCAAACCAGGAATTCCCTCTCAATTAGGTGTGAAATGGTGAGACTTTAGACATCTCTGAGAAATTTCTTTCTTTTTGGTCCTATTTCAGGTGTTTTTAAGGGATGAAGTTCAGAAGAATACTAAGGCCAAACCAAAATGAAAACCAGCCAGGTGTCTTCCCAACATGGATCACAGGGAATGTGGGTCACCGGGGCTCTGACCTCGGTGGGTCCTGCCATGGGGGATGGAGTTGGAGCAGTGCACAAAGCTCTTCCTGCAGTTGGGGCACTTGCAGGGCTTCCCTTACCGGTGGGTCCGTTGGTGTTTGATCAAGGTAGAGCTCTGGGTGAAGCTCTTCCCACACTGGGGACACTCGTAGGGCCTCTCCCCGGTGTGGACGCGCCGGTGCCTGATGAGGTGGGAGTTGTGCTTGAAGCCCTTCCTGCAGTCGGGGCAGAGGAAGGGCCTCTCCTCGGTGTGAATCCGCTGATGCACAAGGAGACTGGAGCTGGTCTGAAACCTCTTCTGACACACGGGACACTCATAGGGCCTCTCCCCAGTGTGGGTCCTCTGGTGGCAGATCAGGCTTGAGCTCTGGTTGAAGCTCATCCCACATTCCCCACACTCGTAGGGCCTCTCCCCGGTGTGGATGCGCTGGTGCTTGACGAGGGTGGAGTTGTGTTTGAAACCCTTCCTGCAGTCAGGGCAGCGGAAGGGCCTCTCATCTGTGTGAATCCGCTGATGCACAAGGAGACTGGAGCTGGTGTGAAAGCTCTTCTGACACTCAGGACACTCGTAGGGCCTCTCCCCAGTGTGGACCATTTAATGGATGATCAGTTTGGACCTATGGCTGAAGCTCTTCCCACATTGCTCACACATGTATGGCCTTTCCCCAGTGTGGATGATCTGGTGGCTGATCAAGTGGGACCTTCAGCTGAAACTCTTCCCACATTCCCCACACTCATAGGGTCTCTCCCCAGTGTGGATGCATTGGTGGGTGACGAGGGCAGAGCTGCAGCTGAAGCCCTTCCCGCACTCCCCACACTCGTAGGGCCATTCCCCGGTGTGGATCATCTGGTGGCAGATCAGGTTGTTGCTCCGCCTGAAGCTCTTCCCACACTCCAAGCACTTGTGGGGCTTCTCCCCATCATGGAGCTGCTCATGGACCACCAGCTCCGAGCTCTGGCTGCAGCTCTGCCCACCTTCCTGGCACAGGGTGGGTCTTTCCTCCTCAGAGCACCCTGGGCTGGGCTTGCAGCCCCTCCTCCTGTGGGATCTCTGGGGATTTTCCTCCACGTTGGATTCCTGTGCCATGGAGCCGCTCAAAAAGGCCTCTTCCACGAGGTTCTGCTGTGGAGATTTGTCCTCCATGGTCTCCATCCTCAGCTCCTGGTCTGGGGGCGGAAGGAAAAGGAGAGGATGGGATTTGCCTCCGTGCCAGAGGGAAGGGGAAGGAGATCCCCCCAGTGCATCCCTGGCAGGACGGCGTCGGCAGCGGGGCTGTCCTGCAGCCGGGGGCCGTGCTGGGCTGGGAGATGGAGCAGGAGAGAGGGGGAAAGGGGCACTGACTTCCTCCTCACCTGCCTGGGTGTCCCAGGGCTCCTTCCTCTTCCTCGGAGCCTCCTCCTAAATCTGGCTAAGGTCTGGGAATGGGAAATCCTGGTTTGGGGAAAAACAAGGGATGAACACGTTGAGTTTGAAGGTCCCTCTGCCCAAGTCCATCTGTAGAAGTCACCGGCCATCTGGGCTCCATAAAACCCTCGCAAACACCAAGATTCAGCCCTGAAAATGCCTCCCAGGAGTTCCTCGTCCCTGGTCCCTCCCCTTTGGTGTTCGGGGTTCCCCCTGTCCCAGCTGCTGGGGGTCACGCTTGGACTGGGGTTCCCCCTTCTCCTTGGTGCCAGTTCTCCCCAGGCTGCTGGGGTCCAAGGAACCCAAAAAGTTCCCCCCATTTCCATCTCCCCACTTAGGGATGCTGGGGGTTTTGGGGTCCCGGGCTCCCTTGTCCCCTTCTTCTCTGCTTTGGGCTGCAGGGGCTCCAAGGAGTCCCCCCTGCCCCTCTCCAGGCTCTTGAGGGTCCCGCCCATGGCGGCGCTCCCCCCTCTCTGGGCTCCCCACTTTGGGCTCCTGGGTGACACAGGGCTCTGCTCCTCCAGGCTGCCTCTGCCGGCAGCCGCCACCGGGACCCCCCATGTCCCCCCAAGGGGCCTTTTCTGCTCAGCTTTGCAGTTCTTCATTCTCCAAACATCCCCCCAAAAAACCCCACCCAGGGACCCCCCAGGATATCTGAGCCAAACTGTCCCTCCCCAGGCACCCGTGGGATCAGGGGGGTGATGATCCCACGGGTGGGGGCTGCGAATTTAGGGGGTGCTCGGCCTTGTGGTTACTTCTCTTTTCCTTAATCCTCCTTTCTCCCTCCTCTTCCTCTACCTCCTGTGCCTCCTCTTCCATCCCCCATCCTCCGCCTCCCTAAGCCCACCTCCTTCTCCTACTTCCATCCCTTCTGGCTCTCCTTCTTCATCCCTCCTCTTCCCTCCCTCCTCCTCCTCCCCCAGGAGCAGCGACACCCTCGGTGCCCCGTTCCCGCAGCCCTGGCAGCCCGCGGCAGGAGCGGGGATGGAGCCGGGCCAGGTCGGGATGGGCAGCGCGGGGCTCTCGGCTGCTCCCACCCGCTGTTCCAGGGGGGAACCCGGCCCGGGCACAAGGAGAGGCAAACTGGGAAAACTGGGGGCTGCACATCCCAACTGGGCCTTGCTGGGGACCCTGCCTGGGCACTGCCAGCCCTTGGGGCTCCTCTGGGACATCCAGGAGGGGGGAACGCACAGAGGGCTGGGGGATGCCAGGAGCGGCAGCACTGGGAGGGACTGGTTTGTACTGGGATTGTACTGGGATCATACTGGGAGCAGCTGGGCCCATACCAGGGCAGACTGCAATCACGCTGAGGGAGACTGGGATCATACTGGGATCATACCGGGATGGAGTAGGAGACTACTGGGGACAAATGTGATATACTGGGGATGACTGGGACCATTCTGAGGGTGACTGGGAGGAGCTGTGAGCAATTGGGAGGAACTGGGAGTCACTAGGTGCATGCTGGGGGTGACTGGAAACAAATGGGCTTATACTGGGATGGACTGGGATCATACTGGAGGTGACTGGAACATACTGGACTTACACTGGGATCATTCTGGGAGTTACTGGGACTATCCTAGGAGCAACTGGGAGAACTGGGAACACACCAGAGTAAAGTGGGAGCAGCTGGGAACAGCTGGGACTGTGCCGGGGGCAAATTGCATAACGGGGAATGACTGGAATTCCCCCCACGGTGGGAGCAGCCCCTGGCGGCCCCGGGAGCCCGAACCCCTTTCCCGGCCGTGCCGCCCCTCCAACCCCAGCACCCCCCATTGCCGGGGTGCCGGCACTGCCAGGGGTCCCCCCCTCTCGGGGTCCCCGCTGGGGCTTCGGGGCTCTCCTCTCTCTGGGCTCCCGCTCAGGGAAGCCGCGGCTCTCCCGGGGCTCCCCAAAACCGCTGGGGCTCTGCCGCCACCGCCGCCCACCGGGACCCCCCAAAAACACCTCCCGGGGACCCCCCGATGTCCCCTCGAGGGCCAGCTGCGGCTCGGCTTTGGAGCCCTGCCAGCTCCAAACATCCCCCCCAAAAAACCCAAACCCAGAGAGCCCCGGGAGATTTGGGGCGAGCTCCCCCTCCCCGGGCACCTGCGGGATGGGGGGCGATACTCCCGGGGTGCTGCGAGTTCAGGCAGCGCCGGAGCCCCGCGGTTCATCCTCCCCTCTCCTCCGGCTGCTCCCTGCTGCCGCTCCGCCTCTTCCTCCCTCCCTCCTCCTCCTCCCCCGCTCCCGAAGTCCCCCCAGCCGCGGGAGGGGCGGGGATGGAGCCGGGACAGGTCGGGACGCAGAGAGGGCTGGGGGGGATGCCAGGAGTGGCATCTGGGCTGTACTGGGATCGTACTGGGAGCAGCTCCTGGGTGCCTGAGTTCTACTGGGATCATACTGGGATCATACTGGGAGTGAGGAGGAGCAGCGCGATGGCTCCAGCGCTGGGGCTGGGGGCGTTCCTGGGGCCCTGGGGGGCGGTGAGAGCTGAGGGGGACCCCCGGCACCCGGACTCTTTGGTCGCCCATTCCGGAGCACCGAGGGGCCCCTGAACCCCCATTCCCGGGCGCCGCCATCCCCCCGCACCCCCATCCCCGGCGTGGGTTCCACCCTGCACCCCCTTATCCGGCACCAGCAACCCCCGCACCCCTTTCCCGGCCATCCCGCCTCTCCCAGCCCCTAGAGCTCCCTTTTCCTTCACCCAGAGACCCCCTGGACCCCTATTCCTGCCTTTCCCAGCGCCCAGCCCCTCCTTTCCTCAACACCGAGGACATCTGGGACCCCTATTCC
Organism: Vidua macroura; assembly: GCF_024509145.1. NCBI lineage: Eukaryota > Metazoa > Chordata > Aves > Passeriformes > Viduidae > Vidua > Vidua macroura. The sequence goes on along the minus strand of NC_071600.1, from coordinate 2,631,932 downwards.
CAGCCAGCCCGGGTTTTCCCACCTTTTGCTGGGAATGGGGACACCGGGGACCCTTGGAGTCCCCTTTCCTGAGGATAGTGACACAATTAAGCCCGCCCAAACTCCTCCTGGATCTCCCCTAACCCCCCAGTGGGGATTCCTGGGAGTTCCCCGGTGTTTCCCCTTTCCCAGGACTTAGGGGGTCCCCCGGACCTGTCCGTGCACCCCCAGATTTCTTCCACAGCCCCCCTGTGACGGTGGAGGGTGGGGGCCGAGTGCTGGTGCCCCCCTGCCTGCAGCAGATCCAGCGGTGAGGGGAGTTTGGGGGGTCCCTGAGCATTTGGGGTCCCCTGGGGTTTGGGGTGACCCCGGGCCCCCCAGGATCTCCCTGAACACGCTGACGCTGCCCGTGCACAGTGAGGAGGTTCATACCCGGCACGGGGTCCCAGCTCTGTCACCGGCATTGCCCAGGTACCCCAAAACCCTCCCAGGAACCCCCAACCCCCCCGGGACACCCTAACCTCCCCAGGACCCCAAAACCATCCCTGGGCCCTCCAAAAACTCCCCAAGACCGCAGAACCCCAGACAGATTCCCCCCCAGACCCTCCCAGGACATCAAAATTCCCACAGGACCTCCCAACACCTCCAAGAGCCCCCTGAGAAGGTTCATACCCGGCACGGGGTCCCCATCTCTGTCACTGGCAGGTACCCCGAAACAGCCTTGGGTTCCCCCTGGGATCGCCCAATCCTCCCTTTTGGGAATCCTGAAAACTCCCCTGGAAGCGCCCCAAAAAATCCACCGGGACCCCAAAAACCCTGGAGATACACAAAACGCCCCCAGGAATTCATCATAAGCATTTATACCCAGCACGGGGTCCCCATTGCCATCATCGGCATCACCCAGGTACCCCCAGACCCTCCTGGGACCCCCAAACCCTCCTGGGACCCCCAAACCCTCCCAGGTACCCCCAAATCCTCCAGGAACTCCCAACACCCCCGGGCTCCGCTGCCAGAATCAGCGGGAGTGGTGTTGCCCTTTTAAGGGGAGTTAGAGTCGGACCCGACCAGAGCGGGGGCCCTTAAACCCCAAAAATCCACCCTGGGGGGGCAAAACATCTCCTACAGGGGCTTGCAGTGGGGGCCCCATAAAAAATGTCACTTAAAGCCATCATGATCCCCCCTAAAAAGGGACTTGTGAGGCTGCGGCCCCACAAACACCCTAAAATGGGGAGGAAAAACACCCTTGGAGTGGTGGGAGCCCCCCAAAAAAACCTAAAAAGAGGAAAGCTCCTCTTCAGAGGGGCCTGAAGACCCTTCAAGGCCCTCGAGGAGGGACAAGATCCCCTCTCCGCTGGGGCCTCTCCGAGCCGGGAGCTCTCCCGTTCGCTGCCCTCGGGGGAGCCCCGAACAACGGCGGCTCCTGGGCTGAGCCCCCTCAGCCGGGGCTGCAGAGGGAACTGGGGGGGCTGGGACAGGGCCTGGGGGTCCTGGGGTGACCTGGGGGAACCTCAGCGGCTCCCACCTCCCCCTGTGCCCCCTCTCCCACCCCCCTCCCATTGTTCCCCCCAAACCTCCGCTCCCCCAGCTGGGTTTGGGGGTGCTGCTACCAACACCCTGACCCACAGGGTGTCAGGTCGTATTCTGACTCTGTCAGTTGTTTGGGTTTTCTTGTTTGTTTGTATTATTGCAGTTATATTTTTAATTTTCCTAGTAAAGAACTGTTATTCCTATTCCCATATCTTTGCCTGAGAGCCTTTTCATTTCAAAATTATAATGAGTTGGAGGGAGGGGGTTTACATTTTCCATTTCCAGGAAGGCTCCTGCCTTCCTTACCGGACACCTGTCTTTTCAAACCAAGACAGATTTTGGTGCCCAATGTGCATCACGAGGGTATTGAGAGAAAAAGGGAATAGCAGTTCTTGAGTAACTTAATTTTTGTGTGCTGCTATAGAAACCTCGTTAAGCGACACCATGTGGTCCAGCTTACCCTGGTTTGGGTAGCACATGGTCGTGGCTGTGCCAGCTCCCCCACCGACCTCCAGCCCTGGGAACCTGGAGCAAGCGGAAACCACAACTTTGCAAATGCTGCCTGTGCCTGAAGCAAATGGAAAGAGTACTGGGGCGTGGAAAATAAAGATTGTTTATTTTCAGAAGAACAGCAATGAGAACACAGAACACGTTTACATTGTAAGAATATTTGTAACAACAACTGTCTATAGAACGTATATACCTAAGAACATATCTAACAAAAGTCTATGAAACGTATTTACAGAAGACAAAAAGAAGCCCTAAAACCTATATCCTAAAGACAACAACAAACTCTAAAACATATGTACAAAAGGGTGGCATCTCTGTCGGGGATCTCCATCAGTCCTTGAGGAAAAGCAAGTGCCACAGTCACTCCAATCAGGCAGAGAAGGCTCTTCCATGTGCCCCCAGGCTGGCACAGCGAGCACAGGACAGGCTGGGGATGGCCACCAGAATCCAGTGCATGGGTACCACATCCCTGAGCAGGGACCACCCAGCCCAGTCCCAGCCTGGCAGCAGGGGACCCACTCTGCCTGTGGGGACCACGTCCTGCTGCTGGTATTGGTCTTCATCCCAAGATCATGGCCTCTTCCTCATCTTTTCCATCAATGTCCATGTCCTCAATGTACTCTTCCACATCCACGTCCATCTCCTCTTCCACATCCACCTCCATCTCTTCCTTTGCAGTCTCTTCTCCATCCACTTCCATGTCCTCCTCTGTATCAGTCTGCATGTCCACCTCCATCTCGTCCTCTCTGTCTGTGACAGCCTGCAGAGGTAGCAACACCTCAGAGTGGGGTCCCTGTCCCACACCATCCCCACAGAACTCCAGCCCAGCCGGGCAGCTGGGGGGTGTCCACCTCCATGGAATGGCACCGTACCTTCCTCAGGACCAATGTCAGCATCCTGCAGGGATGGATGACAAAATCCAGGCAATCGAGAGCTTTCAGGACTGATGGGAGTATCAGGGCGCAGGTGACAAGAAGGGTGACAGGGAGCATGGTGAAGGCTGAGCTGGCACAAGGGCTGACACAAGGTGGGCTGACACAGGGCCAGTGGTTGTGTTGTGCTCTTTGCTGGACGCTGGAAGTTCCAGCTGGAACGTGGAACATGACATCACAGTTGATCTAAAGAGCATCTTTTGCTTACTACCGCTTGCTTAATAAATTCTTGTTAATTGATTTATCTATAATTGGCCTCCCCAATTGAATTTGTCCATAACAGAACCCATGGAAGCAAGGCTCAGATGTGAAAAAGGCATGCACCGTGGAACCCAAGAGACCCTCATGGAACCAGGGCTGCAGTGTGTCACAGAGGGAGGGACCTCATGGCAGCCAGGAGAGCATTGTGAGGCCGTGGAACAATGTGGCACCAAGGTTCCACTGTGACTTGACAGAACCCTGTGGTCAGGAATGGCCCCAAACCGGGCCAGGAGACACTTCCGAGACCAAGTCCAAGGAGCGGGGATTTGCTTTATTCAGCGCGCCGGGTGCGCGGGGATATCTCCTCCTAACACACGCTCAGGCACACAGCAGATTGCAATATAGGGTTATACTTTATGCATATTCACGGTTTGCCCTAGAAAAGGTGTGGTTCTGCAAAGTATTTCTCAGTACTCATTACAATCATCAGCACACGCCAGGCGCAGGCACAGCGCACGCTGGAGGTGGCACTGAGGAAGGCTCCGCGTCTTCCTCCGTGGTCCCCTGGTGAAGGCTGGACCTCTTCATTGCCGTGCCCTTTTCACCTTTTTCCTCTAGGCATGTGCAGTCTCTTGTTGGCAGTTTCAGCAATTTCCTCACGGGTTTTAGCACGCTCTGCCCTTCATTTCTGCAAGTTTTGTTCCCTGTTTCTTGCCAAGTTTCATCCTGTGTCTTCAGCTTGTGGTTAATTTTTGCTAGCTTCCATATTGGGTACAATTTATCTTCTTCTTGCCCAAGTATGCCTAGGCACAGTGCTCTTAACCCTTTCACAGCCAAGGGCTGCAGAGCCACTTCTGGACACTGGGAATTCCTGCAGGTGCAGCCAGCTTTGCAGACAATGAGGCTCCAATCTCACTGTGAGAGGGCCCAGCTTTTACACAACTATTTATTAATAATAACAACATTGTAGTTCACTTGCACAAATGAATGTGAGCTCAAGATTTAAACCTTCCTCTGTCCCTCCATGTGGGAGCATTCCAAAACCAATTCTTTCTTCTGTTGGTGCTGTTTCCAATGTGTCATTAACAAAATCCATCCCCATCTTCCCAAACCCACAATTCTTTTCCTTTTCCCATATGCCATTTTTGGATGCATTTTAAGACATCCAGGGGTTCAGCCTCTTTTAACCGACTGCCCCACTGCTCACACGGTGCTCCCACCTCAGCCCACTCCAGAGCCAGGGAACTCCAGGGAAGGGCTTCCCACCTGGGAATTTCTGATGGGACTGATTCCTCACATTTACATTTAAAAAGTGACATTTTGTGGTGATCTGGCCAGACTGTGCCAGTTTTGTTTCACCAGTGGGCAGGGTCAGCACCAAAGACACAGACACCAACTGAAGGAATCAGTGTCATTGACTGTAGCTCAAAGCAGCAAAGAATCACAAAAGGAGCAGCTCAGCAATGCACCCAACCATCACCACCAAAGACTGCAGCAGTGATTAAGAAAGATCCAGCCCCAGTTACCCTCAGGCTTTACCATCCCCCAGATCCACACAGCAGCTGGGGAAGCTGTCACAGCCAAGGGCTGCAGAGCCACTCCTGGACTCTGGCAATTCCTGCAGGTGCCTCCAGCCACAGGTGAGGCTCCAGCCCCGCTGTGAGAGGGCCCAGCTCTGACAGTGCTGAATGAACAAACTGACAGCACTTCTGGTGCGGGAACATCTGCTTTCATCCTCCTCTTGGCTTCCTCCCAAAGCCTGGCCAGGGCCCCAGCAGGAACCAAGGGAGGTGACTTTGACCATTCAGCCCCAAACAAGGCCAGATGTCGGATTTCATGGCCTTGTCCAGCTTCTAAACACAGAAAGGTCAATACATGTTTCACTAATGAGTGGATACATCTATCACAGTGCTAATGACCATGCATATTTCATTAGTGAGCAGATCCAAAGATAACCTTTGGCTGGAAGGTTCATCCAGAGGCCACCTTTGGCTCAGGGCCTGTTGTTCAGGCCTCACTCAGGGCTGTTGTCCAGGCCTTGGCACTTCAGGGACGTGGTTTAGTGCTGGGCTCGACACTGCTGGGTGACCAGCTGGACTGGATGAGCTCAGAGGTCTTTCCCAACAGAAAGGATTCTGTGATTCCATGATTCCATCTGCTGCATTCAGCCAGGTCCATGTTAGCAGCATTCATTTGCTCAGAAAGTCTCCTCTGGCCCAGCTCTTGTGGCCTGAGGCTTCAGCTCCTTCAGCTCCTGGTGCTCAGCTGCTCGTGCTGAACGAGACACTCGGAGAGAAGAACACAGTCCATCCAATTCCTTCTGGCACACGGAGAGGGGAGGCTGTGGAAACAGGAGCATTGTTTGCTGTGGCCTCCTCTCTGCCCTTCACACCTTTCAGCGCTTTGAACCAGCCAAGAGCTTTCTCCAAGAGTGCAATGGAGCAGCTGTTCCTGCTCCCAGCTCTGGCTCTCTCCAGTCTCTGACCTTGCCTGCTTTTGTCCCTCTTGCTGTGGCCTCTGCTCCCCCAGGGCTCGGTGGCTGCTGCCCAGGACTGTGGGACTGGCACAGATCCCGTGGTCGAGACCCTCCTTTCTCTGCCCTTGGAGCTGCCTGGGCACAGCAGCCTTTTCCATCTGGAAGCTGCCCATGGACAGGGAGTCCCCAGCTGCGTTCCTTGCACAACCTCCAGGAGCCCAGGGCTGCCATCTCAATCCCTGCTGGCACTGGGGGCTCCCAGGTGGGCACAAGGGGGGCAGCAGAGCCAGCAGGGAGCCTGCGAGTCTCTTCCAGCCCTGTCTGCTCCGAGTTTGGGCCTTGGAGCCTCAGGTGGCCAAAGGCAGCTGCTGCTGGTCCCTCTGTTTGCCCGTGTTCAGCAGTGCTGCTCCATCAGTCTGTGCCCAGCAACGGGGAAAAGCCTCAGCCCTGCTGGGCCAGGAGCTGCCGGGCTCTGCCTGAGCAGCTCAGCCAGAGGGAAGGGAGCTGCTCCCCACGGGAACCAGGAGCAAAGGGCTGGAGCACCTCGTTCTGGGGCACAGCCCAAATTCTGGAGGGAGTAACAGAGTTATTCACGTGCACGGGTGTGTCAGCACTGCAGGTGCTGTGCCTGCAAACACATGGCTCGAGATGTGCAAAAGAATTCTGCAACTCTTGGCTGGATCAGGATGTCAGCAGTACTGAACTCCAGCTTAGTCCAAAGCAAACACTTTACACCCCTGCTCATATCTGCTAGATTTTTTACATCAGGGTATCCAGAGAAAAGCAAATATTTTCACTGTTTATCAGAAATGTATCTCATTTTGCTGTACATTTCTTTTTCAGGACGTGCTATCTGCTTAAAAAGTAAAAGAAAAAAGAAAAGAAAAAACAAGAAAAATATGAAAGAGAAAAACAAGAAACAAATGTGTAATGAAAATCTTCTGTAACTTTGGATTAAGAGGTAACTGATCTTTTTAAAAGGAGAACTCATTTACTTTGTGCATGGATTACTTCTGATGCCTGGATCCATCTTACAGACTGACCACAGCATCATTTTTTTAAAGGTTTTGGGGTTTGTTTCCAGTATTTAGATTTTTTTTTTTAATTGGAGTTGAAGCAATAGGAGGATAAGAGATGGATTGTGCACGACTGTGTCTTGAGAGCAAAAATATTGCAGTTTGAAAATTGGACCTAAAGTATAGAAAATGAAACTTACAAATCCCAGTGCATTGTGTGACAGCAGCTTTTCCTGTAGGATGTGCAGCATCACAAAGACTTCATCAGTGGGGTTGGGGGTGCTTGGAGCTTTGTCCTGTGCCACTCTGGGATGCCATGAACCAGGACTTCACCTGCCACCAGCCCAGGTCACCCTCTGCCACCGCAGCTCCTTGGACCTTGTGTCCCCAAAGCAGACACAAAGTGTTTCTGCTGCTCCCCCTTTGCACAAATCCACAGAGAGCTGGGATTTTTCCAAGTCTCGTGTCTCCATTGGGCCATATTCCCCAAGAACCAGCAGCACATCCTGATGAATACGGCGAGTTACGTGGATGGTTGTCAGCTCCACTGCCTGCCTAGAAATCCTGAAACTGCTTCTAAATGCTGCTCCTTCAGCTCCTGGACACCTTCTCACACAGAGCTGGGAAAAAAATCCCCTGGCCACTGGCTAAAAGGTGAGTTATGCCAAAGTTGGAGCTCTGGGGGAAATCTCTCTCCCTCCCTGTCCTTTTAATGTATCTGTGCATGGGGGTGTGCATGGATGTGTCTTGTATGCAAAGGAAGGAGCGTGCAAGCAACGTGACTGACACTGTCACTGTCCATGCTATTCCATACCCATGGGTACAGAGACATTCTGGAAACCCTGGCACAGACAGGGCCTTCTGTCCATGGGTACAGAGACATCCAAGAGCCCCTGGCACAGACAGGGCCTTCTGTCCATGGGTACAGAGACATCCAAGAGCCCCTGGCACACACAGAGCCTTCTGTCCATGGGTACAGAGACATCCAAGAGCCCCTGGCACACACAGAGCCTTCTGTCCATGGGTACAGAGACATCCAAGAGCCCCTGGCACACACAGGCCTGGCACACACAGGCCTGGCAGCACAGGTTGCTTTCCCCACAGGCTGCAGGAGATGAGAACACAACATTTGCCAACACTGACTGCAAGCCACAGCTGCGGGTGCTCCCCGTGAACCTCAGCTCTGGCACCACTGTCTGCCCCAAGCTTCAGGGGCTGCAGTGGGAGCCCGGCTGGGCTCTGCCCTGGGGCCATCCTGCAGGGACAGCTGCAAACAGGGAGCATTCCCTTGCCACCAAGAGCCAAGCCAGGGCTGCAGGGCAGCTGCTCCAGCCCGGACTGCACTGCTGAGTGCTGTGCTCTGGGGCTGGGGCTCCCCGCACAGGGGACTGGACTGGTGTGCCAGAGGAGACAGAGAAGCTGCAGATTCAGCCTAACTGAGGTGGGTGCGTGGGCTGGGAAGAGTGGGGAGGCTCAAGGGGATTCACAGAGCTCATCCTGCTGTAAGGACGAGGAAAAGGGAGTGGGAGCTCAGCAGTGAGGAGAGCTGAGGGCTGGAGAGCAGCTCTGAAGGACACGAAAATTCCACCGGACCTCTGAGACATTGCTGCTCCTCAGCCAGTGGCAGGATGAGTCCCTAAGCCTGGGGCTCGGCCTTCCTCGTGGTGAGGGGCACCAAGGAAGGCAGCATTGTGATGGAGACTGCCATGGGCTGGGAACTCACAGGGGGAAAAGAGGGAGCAGTTGGGAAGTAAAAGGCAGGTGGGAGAGAGAACAGTTCAGAGAAGGGCTGAGCTACAGCTTGAGCAAGCTGAAAAATGTCATTTGGGATCATCCCAGATTGATTTCATTTCAGAAGCTTTTGAACAAGTTTATTTTTTGGGTGGTGGCATGTTTTAACTGGGAGGTGTACACTCTGCAAACTTGAGCTGTGTTGCTGAAATGCTCAAGCAAGGCGGTGCTGCAGGTCACACCATTTCTTCTTTGGCTGATTCTGGCCCGGTGCTGAGCTCCAGCAGAGCCCTGGCAGAGCCCAGAGCAGCCTTAGCACCCGCAGAGCCCGGCTGCAAGGAGAGAAAGCAGAAAGCGCCCATCAGCTGAAGGCTCCTGTCCCCTTGTCCCAGCCGCCCGCGGTGCCCAGGCCATGCTGGCCGTGCCCAGAGCGGTGCCCAGAGCTGCCCATCACTGCTGCCTTTGGCAGCAGAGCAGGAGGGCAGGACATGTGCCCAGCCTGCAGCCAGCCACGGCACATCCAGCCCTCAGCAGCTGCCCGGAGCAGGATGCTCCTGTGCTCGCTGCCATCTCCCCAAAGCTCTGATCCCACCATGCCAAGCAGACGGGACCCACCTGACGCCATTCACCGCTGGAAGAAAAGCTGGTCCCAAACGATGTCCTCAGCCTTCTCCAAGGGCACGGCCCATCCACGCCGCAGCTGCTCCCAAGCACTTCCCCATCCAGACTGGACCCCACCTGGAACGCTTCCTCTAGAAAAACACACAATAAATGCTTGAAAATAGATTAGAGACAAAAAGGGGAACAAGAAAAAAGGTCAAAAATCTTATCTCTGTCAGGGCCTTGAGGAAGGCCCAACCCCTGCATGCCAGGGAAAATCCCACCCACAGGTGAGGGAAGCCCAGGCTTTCTCCCTTCCCCCTGCACTGCCCCCCAAAATAACGCTGATCCCAAAGCAAACAAGGGCAGTGGAGCAGCCCAAGCCCTTCCTTGCCTGCAAAGCAAAGCAGCCCCTGCACACGTTCTGGAGTCCCACCTCTGCTCCCACCATGGGGGTTGGTTTGTGTCGGGCTGGCTGCCCCAGCCCCAGCCCGGGGCACGGTGGGTGCTGGGGGCTGTTGGCAGGGCCAGGAGCCCACTCCCATTTCGTACCCACCCCAGCCCATGCCCCCAGCCCTGCCAAAAGCAGCCTGGCAGCCGACTGAAGGATCAGCTGCATCCGCCCCAGCAAAGGGGGAACCTTTGGCTCCTGGCCAGGCTGAGCAATGTCCAAATCTGGGAGCATCCCCCTGCGTGTGGACTCATCTGCAAATTCCCTGTGGAGCCTGGCTTTGGAGAAGGTGCCAGAATCCAAGTCCATCATCTTCAGCTGGCCAGGCCGAGGAAGAGATTGTCATCCTTGAGGTTGTCCTTGCTGTCTCCAGCAGCAGCAGCCCCACCTGGTGCAGCTTCTCCAGGGGCTCCTTCTCCTTCCCTGGGGCCAGACCAGGCTGTCAGGGTTCTGCCCAGGGCCCAGCTGTCAGGGAACCAGGACAAGCAAAACCCGGGGGATGGTGGCCACCAGTGCTTGCCACACCAGGTCTCCAGCTCAGCTCCAGCCCAAGAGCTGCGTGTTCCCTTCTGCTGACCCCTGCTCAGAGCTACAGGCAGCACAAAACCTGTCTGGTTGGCTTTGCCACTGATTGCCAAGAGATGTGTGGAGCTGTTACCTGCCAGGCCCCTGGATCCAACTGTGCACGTGGATCTCTCCCATCCTCTAGGGCAGAGGAACACCCTGCACCCAAGGATCACGGAAAAGCTCTTCTAAGGATGGCCTGTCCAAGGGCTGCATGGACAAACACCTCTTAATGACATCCTGGCACTCTGGGGAGAGAAACCAGGAATCACCAGTCAGTTGGAGAAGTTGCCCCCCCGTTCCCATGCCCAGGCCATGCTGGGTGTGCCCAGAGCTGGGCCTGAACTTCCCCATGGGTTCTCTGTTTGGAGGAGAGCAGGAGAGCAGGACTTGTGCCACCTCCTCAGCAGCTGCCAGAGTGGGATGCCCACGAGCTGCTGCTGTCTCCCAGCACTGGTATTGCCCCCATGGCCAGAGATGAGGATCCACCTTGAGAGAGCCGTCGTGGGAACAAGATCCGCCCCCAGATGATCTCCTGGCCCCTCCTGAACGGGTGCTTGCCCATGACCAGGTGGTACAGCAGGAGGCCCAGGGACCAGATGGTCGCTGCCTCGCCGTGGTAGCGTCGGTGGTGGATCCACTCTGGTGGGCTGTAGGACAGGGTTCCTGTGGAACACAGACAGAGTTCAGCAGGGGGATGCTGCTGCTCCCAGAGCCTGGTCCCAGCACCCCTGGGCATGTGGGGGCTGCCCCAGTGGCACACGGGGTGACCGCTGCCCTCTCGCCAGCACCTGGGACTTGTGTACAGACTCAGGGCTGGAAAAGAAGCCACTGGTGCTGGAAGAGGGCAGCAGAAGCCCTGGGGGGGCCCAACCATGACACACAAAAGAAAAACTCACCCAGTGGTGGAGAAACCCACTCAACTCCTTGCCTGCACAGCCCCCCAAAAATGTGAACAAGTCAAGGCAAACAAGGGGAGCAGAGCAGTCCAAGCCCTTCCTCGCCTGCACACCAAACTGTCCAGGGCACGGGGTCAGACCCCCCTCTCTGCTACCCCCATGGGGGTTTTTGTCAGGCTGGCTGCCCCAGCTCCAGCCCCAGCCCAGGGCACAGTGGGTGCTGAGGGCTGTCGGCAGGGCTGGGAGCTGGACCCCCTCACACCCCCACCCAAATCAACCTGGCTCCAGCATTAATCCCATCCCAGCTGCAATAGGGGGAGCCCCGGTGCTGCACCCCGGCTGGGCCATGAGATGCCCAGGAGCATCCCCTGGCAGGGCTCACCTGCAAACTGGGTGTAGGCTGTGTCTTGGAGGAAGGCGCCACAGCCAAAGTCGATCAGTTTCAGCTGCCCGGTGGCCAGGTCGAGCAGGATGTTCTGGGGCTTGATGTCCCTGTGCAGGACCCCGCAGCTGGTGCAGTGCCGCACGGCCTCCAGCACCTGGCGGAACAGCCCCCGCGCCTCCTCCTCCGGCAGGAACCTCCGCTCCGCCAGGAAACCCGACAGGTCCTGGCACGGCTCCGGGCGCTCCAGCACCAGCAAGAAGCTGTCGGGGAGCTGGAGCCACTCCAGGAGCTGAATGACACCAGCGCAGCCAGAGGCCACCTTGGCCAGCAGCACGACCTCCAGGGGTGCGCTGGTGCCGTCGGGCTGCGGGAGGAGCGCGATGCCGTCAGTGGGGCTGAGGCCGTGCCGGGGCTGGGGAAGCCCTCAGCCAGCCCGGGATGCTCTGCATGCCCCGCTCAGCCCACGCCCGCTCTCCCTGCAGGGCTCCCGGCAGCTCCCACCCTGCCGGGCCCCGGCTCATCCCCGCCCGGCACGGCCCGGCTTCTGCCGCTGGCCCCGCTCACTCACCAGCTCGCCCCAGTGCCGGATGCGATCCCGCGGCACCCTTTTGATGGCCACCTGCGAGCAAGGGAGAGCAGCGGGTTCAGCTCGCCCCCCGCCTAGCCCAGCCCCATCCTCCTCCTCCTCCTCCTCCTCCTCCTCCTGCGCCCGCCGCCGGCCCCGCCGCTCACCGGGGCGCCGTCCGAGAGCCGCGTGGCCGCGAAGACGCTGCCGAAGCCGCCGCTGCCCAGCAGCGAACCCAGCCGGTACCGCTCCTGCAGGGCCTCCTGCGCCTTCCCTGCGGGCGGGACGCGGCTGTCAGCGCTCGGCCCGGGGCCAGGAGCGGCCCCCGAGCGCCCCCCGAGCGCCCCGGGCCGGCCATCCCCAGGCGTTCTCTGCTGGCAACGGGACAGCGGCGGCTCGGGGCCGGCGGCCGCGCTGCCGAGCGGCGGAGCTCGGGCCGGGGAAGCCGCAGCGGAGGCGGCGGCAGCGGCCGCGCCGCCTGTGTCCTCCGCGGGGCCCGGGAGGAGCCGGGGCCGGGGCCGGGACTGGAGCCCACGTCGGGGCCGGGGCCGGGCTCGGGCCAGGCGGAGCCAAAGGGCGGCGATGCCGCCCCAGCCCCAGGCACTGATGCCCGCCCAGCAGCGCCAGCGCCAGCACGGCCAGAGCCGGGCGGAGGCGAGACCGCGGCGGGACGGCAGGGGACAGGGACGGGGACAGGGACGGGGACAGGGACGGGGCCGGGGACAGGGACAGGGACAGGGACGGGGCAGCCCCGCCCGGGGCCGGGGGCGGGTCAGGGGCATGGCCCGGCCTGGCAGGGGAGAGGGAGACTGGGAGAGGAGGGGACAGCGGGAAAGGGAGAGCGGGAGAGGCTGCGGGACAGCGGGAGAGGGAGAGGAGGAGCAAGAGGGAGTCGACAAAGCCGCTTATTTCCCTGCTTTCGCTGCTGCTGCTGCTGCTGCCGCTGCTGCTGCTGCTGCTGCAACTGAAGCAACTGAAGCTCCGGGGCCGTTTGTCCCCGTGTCCGTTTGTCCGTTGCCCGCTCGCCCCCACGCCCAGCCCCGCGCTCCCCGGGGCAGCCCCTGAGCCTGTCCAAACACGGGAACTTTGCCGTGTTCAGCCCAGACCCAGAGTCTGGACTCCTGCCCAGGGGCACAGGAATCCCCTTGGGCGCTGCTGTGCATTGTCCCTGCTGAGGGTCAAACACTATGGGAGCGCATTCCCTGGCTGGAGGATTCCCTGGCCCTGGCCCTGCATTTATGGGTCCAGCATTGCTTTCCAGCAAAAACGGGAAGGCAAACTGTGTGCAGTTCATCGTATTTTAGAGTGTCTGAAACTCACTGGGAGTTTCAGATCTTAGAGGTGAGATGCATTTGGAATTCATGGCATGGAGAAGTAGTGCAAGATGGAAAAAGGGAGCAGAGAAATAAGTGGAGGAAAACATCTTGGATTGTTTCTTTCCATTTTCATTTCACTTGGGAAAGCTGATTCAGTTTTTCCTGGAATCTTCTCCACAGTCCTGTCTGCTCTTCTCAAGAACCCTTCCTGAAGAACGAGGTGCAGCTCCTGTCACAAGATGTGCCACCAACTGCGGCTTCTCTTGGCTTTCCACTGTGTGTGCAGCAGGACTCTTGCAGCAAAGCAGGACAAAGGTTTGGAGAACTTGACAGCTTGTTCTTTCTTTTCCTGGTGAGCTGGGCATTTGTGCCACTGGTGAGGTTTTCCTTGTGACTGTTCCAGCCTTGGAAAACAGGAGGTGGAACCAGGACTTGTTAGGAAATACAAGCCTGACTGAATGCAGAGAAAGAATCTGCAGAGCCTGAAGCCAGAAATGGAGAGTTGTGTGATCATCATTCCCACATCTCCATGGACAGCTGGAAAGTGATCTAGAAGATGAAAATGGGCTGACAGAGGTTGTTTGTTTCTGTGTTCAGTTTGGATGATTCTGCATCTCCTGTGCTGGTATAAATCAAGAGCACAGTCAGTTCATGATAAGCACCAGAACAAGCTGGACCTCTGAGAGCAGGTGACAGAAAGAATTTGAAAAGGAGAAATGCAGGCAATGACTTGGTGGACTTTGTCTGGAAGAAGGGTAATTTTTTCTAATTATTTCTAGTCCATTGCTTCCGCTTTTATCCTTCTTACAAGGCCATTTGCATCCCAGATTCCTCATGAAATGAGAACCTGTACTTCTGGAACTGCCTGAAAGATAGCCTGTTCTTCTGCAGGGACACCCAGGCTGAATCAGGAAGCCATTGTGTTAAATTTTGAAGCAATTGTATTTAAAAAAACACAGTTCTTAAGCAGAGATTGATGTCACTCCCCCAGACCAACCACCATGAGCAAATCTCAGGTTCAGCCTGGAGCAGTGACCTTGAGGGGTGTCCCCACTGCAGGGAGGAATCTCCACAGCTCCCAAGAAGGGAAATGTCAGGAGATGCTGCCATTAAATTTGGGATGGGGCTTTTCTAGTCTGAAGTGCTGCCCTGTGGGTCAGATGTGCCCCGGCTGGGCCAGCTCAGCAGCTCTGCAGAAGCTCTCAGTGGTGTCACTTGGTTGTTCCTTTCTCTGGGGATTTTTCCAGCCCTGCCACAGCTTCAGCTCCCTCTGAGAATTTGGAACTTCGGGATGGAGGAGTCGGGCTGGTTTCAGCATTATTCACCCCAAAAGCAGCACGACGCCCCTCCTTCATTTGCCACTGGGGGCTTTGCAAACAGAGCCTTGCTGGAGTGGTTTGAGCCCATTGCAGGCAGAGCCTCCTGCTCCAGCAGGAACTGCCTTTCCTGTGCCAGGAGCAGGGCAGGTCCCGCTGCAGGAAAAGCCCCAGGCCATCCCCAGCCCAGGGAAGGCCTCGGGCACAAGGGCAGAGTGCCGTGCTGGGAGCTGTGCCAGGCAGAGCCTGAGGCACCAAAGGCACCTTGGCAGCAGCAGCTGCTTGCAGGGCATGGCCAGAAGCCTCCCTTGGCAAGCCGGCCTGGTGGCCAGCACTGCAGAGCTGCTGCCTCAGGGCTCATTCCTGGCTGGGCTCTGCCCCGGCCCACAGAGTGTGACCTCAGCCCTGACTCTGTCCCGGCCCTTGTGCCTGAGCCCTGCAAAGCCCAAAGGTCACCTGTGCCACCCTGGCTCTGCCAGCCCCTGGGGCAGGGGGAGGAAAGGCAGAGAAGGGGCCGGCTTTGGCTGTGGGATGTGGGGTCCAGCAGAGACAATGAGGAGTCAAGGGAGTGGATGGAGTCCACTGAGCAGCCCCTTCTCCTCATGCAGTCCTGGAATGGTTTGGATGGGAAGAGCTCTGCAGTGCTCATCTCATCCAAACCCCGCGATGAGCAGGTGTAGGAATTCCCTTTGGTCCCCTCTGAGCACAGGGTGGGAATCCTGCATGGACACAGATAAAAGACAAAAGGCGCTCTTCTCCTTGGGACTGAATCCTGTTTATTCTAAAGGAGCCACCACAGATCCAGGTGACACCTCAGGGGGTAACAGAGGCCGAGGCATCTGGTGGCGCCCGGAAGAGAGAGAATGTCTCGCCCTGGGGGGTTTTGAGCCCAGGGAAAAATGGGGTGGGGCGGAACCAAGAAGCCACATCCAATGGGACACAGGTGAGGAGAAGGGGAGAGGGGAGCAGGTCAGGGAGAGACCACCACACCTGAGGCTTAGCAGGGGGAGGGGAAAGGTGTGTGGAATAAACCAATGTGACATAACTCCATAGTGCAATATAAAAACTACTCAGTGCAAATTCCCAAACACCCAGTGCAAAACAACAACTAAATAACTATTTAGTGCATCACCACAAGCAGGAACACCTTTCACCAGATCAGGTTGTTCAGAGCCCTGTCCCAGCTGGGCTTGAATGTTTCCAGGGATGGGGCACTGACCACCTCCCTGGGAACCTGCCCTGGTGTATCACCACCCTCATCATCAAAAAATTCCTCTTATCTCTCCTTATCTGAACCTTCCTTCCCTTAGTTTAAAACCACCCCCCTTTGTCCTGTTGTGACAGGCCCTACTAAAACCTTTGTCCACCCTTGTATTTCCACTGAGCTGGGTTTCCATGGCAACTGCCAGGACAGGTGACCCAGGTGTCACCGCCAGTGAGGGCTGCCATGGAAACAGTGCCCAGCACGGCCCCTTTCTGTCTGGCTGACCTGGCCTTTGGCCCTGGCACTGCCCTTTGCTGCTGGTTCCGCGGCGCCTGAGCGGCCAGCGCGGCACAGGGCAGGTGGCCGTGGCACAAGCCCCCAGCACGGGATCCCCTCTGGCTCTGGGCACTGACAGCAGCCCTGAGCAATGTGCTGGCACCGTGGGCTCAGTGCAGTGACCATGGCCACAGCCCCTTGCAATGGCCCAGGGCAGGTTGGGATGATGATCCACCCTCACAGCTGGCCCAGGGCAGCTCTGCAGTGCCCTTCCCCACAGCCTGTCTGCACAGAAGCACTTCCAGGGCTCTCTGCACTTCCCTTCCCTCACTCCTGGGTCACTCACACACCTCTCAACAACCCACTGGGTGCTTTGAGCTGCAAGGAGTTCCAAGCTGCTCTGTCCTCCAGGAGCTGGTCTAATTCTGCCCTGAGCCAACTCTGTATCTGTGTTTATTGCAGAAATTCCTGTGTGTCTAAATCATTCTTTGCATGGTTCTGCCTTGGGGAAGGGGAACCACCTTGGAGGCACCTCGGGCTTGGCACAGCCTTGAGGAGGGTGTCTGTTTTCAGTGGGGAAACTCAGGAGTTTTATATTGCTTGAAAAAGAAGAAGAAAACCCCTCTTTGGCTGTGCACAGCCACTTCTCTGAGCAAAGCAGGTCCGAAGTGAGTGAAGATAGACTGGATGGGATTGGGGAATGTGGAGCAAGGTTGTCCTCATTGGGTCACATCTCAAGGCACAGCTTTTCTGAGCAGGCCAAACCTCGTTAGGAAAGACCCTGGATCAATATCAGTCACAGAATGCTGTAGTCATATCTCCTCAAAAAAGAAGAGTAATGAAATACATCCTTTACACTAAAAATGTGGAGTTTTTAGAAGCTCTTTGAAACATTTCTCCATAATTGCAGTAGGAAAACTTCCTGATGAACTGCCCCAGACAAGAGGGAAATCAAGGCAGAGCCATGTCTTGTCAGGACTTGCTTGATCCTAATGAGCCCCGTGGTGCATTTGGAGCTGAGCCCTGGAACCTCAGGGCCTGAGAGGAGATTGCACAAACCTTTCTAGGAGTCAAAGGCAGAAGAAAACCCCAAAGTGTCTCAAAGCATTAATGGGTCACACTGAGGTCCATCCCCAACACAGGCTCCTCATGGACTCCTTGGAGGAGAGAACTGGAGGCCAGGATGGCACAAAAACCTGTCAGAGACTCAAAATGGCCCAAAAACCTCTCAGTGTGGAAAGGAAAATCCAAAGTACCTGAAAAAAGTTGAGTATCTGAAAGTATTAATGAGCCCCACTGAGTGTCAGTACAAAGCTCTCCAGGGACTCTTTAAAGCAGATAATTGGGGCCATGATTGCACAAACCTCTCACAGAGTCTGTATCCAAAGAGAAACACCAAGTACCTTAAAAGAACTGAGTACCTTGAAGCATTAATGAGCCCCACTGAGTGTTGTTCCTGACAAAGCCTCTCCAGGGACTAATTACAGCAGATAATTGGAGGCCATGATTGCACAAAGCTCTCAGAGACTGCAAGGCAAAAGCCAAAGCCAAAGTCCTTTGAAAAACCTGCAGTGCCTGGGAGCATTGTGGAGCCCCCAGGGCCATTCCTGAGCAAGGCTCCCCAGGGACTCCTTCCAGCAGATCCTTGAGGCCACTGGGATGTGGGCTAGCGGGGGATGCTGAGGGCAGGACAAGGGGCTGACAGTGCCCAGCCTGGCTGGGGCTGTGCCAGGAGGCCCCAGGGCCTCAGGACAAGGTGTCTCCTGACAGCCCTTGGTGGCACAGACCCTGCTGTGCCCCAGGCCACCAAGACTTGGCTTCTCTTTGTCCCCACCTGTCATCAGTGCCTCCAGTTCTCTGCTCTGCCTGGGGCCTGGGGACACTTTCTCAGTCGTGTCCCTCAGTGGGACCCATTAAAAGTCCAAGAAACTTTGGAGTTGGATTCTGACTTGGAGCTCTGGAGAGGTTTCTTCAGCTGCCTCTCAGGGCCTGATGTTCAAGGCCTGAGCACAAAGCCCCAGAGGCTCATTTAAGTCCTTGTGCTGTGTCTGTGCTGCTGAGCTGGGCTGGGCTCCTGGCACAGAGGGTGATGCTGGTAAGCAAGCAGAGCTTCAAAAGCACATTTCTCTGGGTGAGCAGCTCTTCTCCCAGCCCAGCAGGGCTGGGGCACTGCCTGCAGCCAGCGCGGGCACAGCCCAGAGGCACAGAGAGCTTCAATCAGTCAGGGCTGGGAAGGTGCTGAGAAGTGCCTGGGGCAGAATCACTGCCAGCCCTTGGCACAGGAACCTCTGGCTGCAGGACAATGCAGCTGCAGCTCCTGCAGTGATCTCCTCAAGCTGGAACATCCCAATGCCCACAGACCCTGTGAGTACAACTCTGAGTATTTCTGGTGCAGGGCAGGCGAAATGCTCATGAAGCTCTGACATGCTGAGGGGTTCTGATCAGTCATGGAATATTTCCAAGATAAGGATTTTGATAAAAAATAGGGAATTTCCTAAGACTTTGTATTCAGTTTCCTACTACTGGAAAATGGAGGGGATGGAGGAATAAATATTAAAGGTTGATTAAGAATTATAAATTAGGCATTTTGTCAAGTGCCTGAGACATATGAACTATTACCTTTAGTGATGTACAGGTTAACAGGAGATCCCTAATGTGCTTGCAGCCACTCTGCCCATGGACAGCAGCAGCATCACCTTTGCTGGAGCCATCAGGCTCAGTCTGAGCTGTCCTTTCTCCAAGCTGCAAACAGAACCTGCCCCAGCCAGTGCCCTGCAAACAGGCAGGGTTCTGTCAGGCCAAGGAGAGTGCACAGAGATTTGGGGTCTGTGAGTGCTGGCAAGGAGAGCTCAGGCACAGGGAAACATCTGCAGGAGGAAAATGCCCAGGAAGCAGAGAGAAGATCAGGGAAGGAAAGAAAACAAAACCCTGAAATGCTGTGGCACGGAGAGTTTAGAGAGGTTCAGGGGATCCCCTCCAGTGCAGCCCCTCCCTCTGCACAAGCCCCCTCCCTCCTGTGCCCCCAGCCAAGCCTCTGCCCTCAGGGCCGGGGCTCCAAGGCGTGCAGCCCCTCCTGTGCAGGCAGAGCTGCAGCAGAGCCGTGGGGCAGCTCTGCAGCCCCGGGCCCAGTTCCCTCTGCAGAGCACAGGGCTGGGAGCAGCTGCCCGGCACTGGGGGCTCTGGCAGGGGGCACAGCTGGCTCAGGGTGACACAGCTGTCCCCAGTGCCCAGCTCTGGGCAATGCTGGCAGTGCAGCCAGGGAAGGAGCTGCATCTCCCTTCATCCAATGCCATCAGAAGGACACTTGGAAGTCTTCCTGAGATTCCAGTCCAAGCTGGGAGCTTCAATCCAGAGTGCAAACCTGTCCTAGAGCATCTCTGAGTTATCAGATTGATGGGGAAAGGCAGAGGTGTTGTGACACTGAAAATGCTGCTGGGTTGGTGAAATGAGCAAAGTATGTTCCTGGGTACAAATGTGGAGCTGGGATGTGCTGGATCCACCTGCTCTCAGCAGTGCCTGGGGGTATTTTAGGGGAAGCATGGGAAGGTGATCACCCTCCACCTGAGAGAGGTTAAAGCCCAGAGAAACTCTGAACAGGTCAGAATGTCAGGCCATCTCCCCTCACTCTCCTCTCATCACTTTGCCTAGCAGAACTTTTTCTGTTCTCCCTGAGATCAGCAGAAATGCTGAGGGTTTCTGATATCAAATAATACCAGGAGAGACATGGTGGGAGCTTAGAAAGAAAACCTCAAAAATCCTAAATACAAAAAGGTGTCTGTGTGTGTTCCAGGGGAGGGTGTATGGGAAATGATTTTGGTTACAGGTATCTCTTCTAACTCATCACTGTCCTTTCTCCATGAACAGGTGCCCATGTGCAGCCACAGCAAATGTCCAACAGCAGCTCCATCAGCCACTTCCTCCTGCTGGCACTGGCAGAGACGCGGCAGCTGCAGCTCCTGCACTTCTGCCTCTTGCTGGGCATCTCCCTGGCTGCCCTCCTGGGCAACGGCCTCATCATCAGCGCCGTAGCCTGCGGCCACCACCTGCACACACCCATGTTCTTCTTCCTGCTCAACCTGGCCCTCAGCGACCTGGGCTCCATCTGCACCACTGTCCCCAAAGCCATGCACAATTCCCTCTGGGACACCAGCACCATCTCCTACACAGCATGTGCTGCTCAGGTCTTTTTCTTTCTGTTCTTCATCTCAACAGAGTATTTCCTCCTGACCATCATGTGCTACGACCGCTACGTGTCCATCTGCAAACCCCTGCACTACGGGACCCTCCTGGGCAGCAGAGCTTGTGCCCACATGGCAGCAGCTGCCTGGGCCAGTGCCTTTCTCTATTCACTGATGCACACGGCCAATACATTTTCCCTGCCCCTGTGCCATGGCAATGCCCTCGGCCAGTTCTTCTGTGAAATCCCCCAGATCCTCAAGCTCTCCTGCTCCAAATCCTATCTCAGGGAACTTGGGCTTCTTGCTTTTAGTGCCTGTTTGGCATTTGGTTGTTTTGTGTTCATTGTTTTCTCCTATGTGCAGATTTTCAGGGCCGTGCTGAGGATCCCATCTGAGCAGGGACGGCACAAAGCCTTTTCCACCTGCCTCCCTCACCTGGCCGTGGTCTCCCTGTTTATCAGCACTGGGGCATTTACCTATCTGAAGCCCTCCTCCATCTCCTCCCCATCCCTGGATCTCTCAGTGTCAGTTCTGTACTCGGTGGTGTCTCCAGCCCTGAACCCCCTCATCTACAGCCTGAGAAACCAGGAGCTCAAGGCTGCAGTGTGGAGACTGATGACTGGATGGTTTCGGAAACATTAAACCGCAGGCCAATTACTGCCAATCACTTACAATAAAAGTCATCTTTCATAAATCTTGTTGGTTTCATGTTGGAGCTTCTTTTTCTTAGTTTTGATTCTAAATATTTAGATGAATAAAGAAATGTTGCTCCTTGTGCCATTTCTCATTTTGTTTGCCTCCACCTTCCCTGTGCCCACAGACTGTTTCAATGAGGGGCTGTGCTCTTGGTGGCTTTAAAGGAAGAAAAGCATCTCCCAGCAGAGTTTTCTGCAGAGCTGCCCTTTTGTTGCCTCCTCTGGAGCTGCAGCAGCAGCAATGTCTGTGTGCAGAGCTGGGGGCAGATCAGTGCTGGCACAGCAGCTGTGCCCAGCAGCAGCAGCAGCACTTGGTGTTGGCAGTGCTGCTCCCGTGGCCCTGCCCCGCTGCCCTGGTGGCCCTGGTGTTGCTGCAGGGCCTGAGTGCTCTCGGGGCTGGGCACAGTCCTGGCGGTGGCAGTGCCAGGGCTGCAGCAGGGACAGGCCATGGGCACTGCTGGGGCAGCGCTGACGCCTCAGGCCAGGGCCTGGGGGCTCCAGGCTCCTTGCCCAGGCTCTCTCAAGAACACGGCCAGGCCAATGCTCAGCACAGAAAACCCCTGTCAGCAGCCCCAGGCTGGCCGTGGGCAGGCTGGGGGCAAACAGCACGGCTGGTGCTCTGCCAGGGCCCTGGGGGAGACGGGAAGGAGCAGCAGAGCAGGGGCTGATCCATCCCCAGTGCACTGCACAGCCCAGGGCAGCGTCCCAGAGCGTCCTCATGGAGCTGCCAACAACATCCCCCCTCTGCAGCCCTGGCCTCTCCCCCAGCTCACACAGGTGCCGCATCCTTGCAGGCACAGACACGGCAGCGCTGGCTCAGGAGCCCCTGTTTGCATTGCACACAGCAGGCGGGAGCACCCCCGTGCTGCTGCTGTGGGGACATGAACCTGAGGCAGCACAAATGCCATCAGCCCCTGGGGCCAGGAAGGGCCGGGGGACGCCAGGGAAACCACTCAGCTTTGTCCTGGCCTCTGCACTCAGCCAGAAAGTTTGTTCCCATCAGCTGGGACTTTCCTGTCCCACTGCAGACGCTGTTGCTCAGAGCCAGGGCTGCCAGGCAGCCACCCTCAAACTGCCCTGAGCATTTCCTCTGCTCCACCTTTACTTTCTTTACTCTTCCATCTACAACTTTCTTCCCCTTGCCTACCCCTGTTCCCTGCCCTGCACACAGCCCATCCCTGTTTGCCCTTTCCTCTCTGGCCCCACTCCCCATTGCAGTTCCTGCCTTGGCACCATGGGAATGTCCTTTGGGGAGCAGGATCATCCCACAAGTGCTGCAGGAATTGTCTGCAGGCTCCTGCAGTGCCTCGTGCTGCTCCCTTGCCAGAGGCAGCCCAGGCCAGGGGGGCACATCTGGGCTGCTGTGTCTGCCTGTGGGGCTCCCTGTTCTGGGCAATGAGGGGCTGGAGAGGCTCTGCAGGACTGACAGGATGGGCTTTGGGGCTGTGAGGAGAAGCTGAGGGACCTGGGCTGCTGCACCTTCTGAAGAGGAGGCCCAGGGCTCCTCCTGCAACTGCTCCAAGGGTGGTTTCAGAGAATCCCAGAATCAGCAAGGCTGGACAAGACCTTGGAGATCATCAGGTCCAACCTGTGCCCTGACACTGTCTTGTCTCCCCTGAGCCTCCTCTTCTCCAGGATCAACAACCCCAGCTCCCTCAGCCGCTCCTCACAGGACTTGTGCTCCAGACCCCTCACCAGCCTTGTTGCCCTTCTCTGGACACGCTCCAGCCCCTCCATGTCCTTCCTAAATTTGGGGGGCCAGAACTGGACACAGCTCTCGAGGCACTGCCCAACCAGTGCCCAGCACAGGGGAAGAATCACTGCCCTGCTCCTGCTGGCCACACCATTCCTGATCCAGGCCAGGAGCCATTGGCCTTCTTGGCCACCTGGGCACACGGCTGGCTCATGTCCAGCCTGCTGTCCATCAGTCCCTGCAGGTCCCTTTCTGACTGGCTGCTGTCCAGCCCCTCTGTCCCCAGCCTGGAGCGCTGCAGGGGTTGTTGTGGCCAAAGTGCAGGACCCGGCACTTGGACTTGTTAAACCTGACCTTGTTGGATTTGGGCCCTGGATCCAGCCTGTCCAGGGCCCTGTGCAGAGCCCTCCTACCCTCCCAGACAACTTGGTGTCACCACGGTTCCATGAGGCCCCAGAGTGTCCCAATGGTCTCCATGATTCCATGAGGCCTCCCAGTGTCACAATGTCCCTTTGGCTCCATGCGACCCCTTGGTGTCACAAAGTCCCTTGGATCCCTGGGGCCCAGAGTGTCACAATGTCACCGTGGTCCCCCAAGGCGCTGCAGTGTCACAATGGATCCTTGGTTCCATGAGGTCTGGCAGGGCAGCAATGCTCTCCTTGGTCCCACAGGGTCACAATGGCCTCTTGGTCCCAAGGGTCCCCCCAGTGTCAAACCTGTTTCCTTCATTCCAAGAGTCCCTGAGGAGCAGCATTGGCCCCTTGGTTCCATGGGGCCCTGAAGTGTCACAATGGCCCCATCATGACACGAGGTCCTGCTCTGTCACAGAGCTCTGCATGGTTCCACAAGGCCCTGCAGGGTCACAGTGGCCTCTTGGTTCCATCAGGCCTCAGAGTGCCAGAATGAATTCCTTGGTGCTGCAGTGTCACAATGGAGCCCTGGTGAGACAAGATCCTGCAGTGTCACCAGGGACCCTTGGTTCCATGGGGCACCACAGTGTCACAATTGTTCCCTCAGTTCCCAGAGTCCTTGCCATGGAGCAATGGCCCCTTGATCCCATTGTCCCCAGGCTCTCCCAAGGGTCTCCTTGGTTCCGCAGTGGCACAATGGCCCCTTGGTTCCACAAGGCCCCGCAGTGTCCCAGTGGCCTCTGTGGTTCCACCAGGACCCAGACTGTCACAGTGCACTCCTTGCTGCCATTCAGCCCCGCAGTGTCACAGTGGCCCCGTGGCTCTGTGGTGCCATGTCGTACACAGTGTCACCATGGTCCTCTTAGTGCCACCAGGCCCCGCAGTGTCACAATGGCCCCTTGCTTCCCCAGGGCCCTGCAGTGCCACAATCATCAGAGAATCAACCAGGCTGGCAAAGACCTTGGAGAGCATCAAGTCCAACCTGGCACCCAACACCACCTTGTCACCCAGACCATGGCACTGAGGGCCACATCCAGTCTTTGCTGAAACACTTCCAGGGACAGTGACTCACCCACCTCCCTGGGCAGCCCATTCCAGTGCCAAATCACCCTTTGTGTGAAGAATATTTCCTTAAAGTCCGGCCTAGTCATCCACTTATGCATCTGAAGGCTGTGTCCTCTTGTCCTGTCACTGTTCCATGGGAAAAGAGCCCGACCCCCACCTGGCTGCACCCTCCTGTCAGGGAGTTGTAGAGGGTGATGAGGTCTCTCCTGAGCCTCCTCTTCTCCAGGATCAACAACCCCAGCTCCCTGGTGGAGCTCTGTCACACCATTCCTGATCCATAGGGGTGTCAGAGATTGGATGAGGGAAATGGAGGGGAGGGGATGGGGACAAAGCGTTATTGATTGTCAGCCATGAAGGGTCATGTTTTTCATATCTGTTCAGATTGCTTTAGAAGGTGCTGGGGGTCAATATCAACTGGGGATTGCTGATACCAATCTATAAACAGGAAAAGAAAACTAAACAGGACAAAACAGTTCTTTCTATATTGTTTTCAATAGTATATTTGCTTTAAATACACTTCCAAAATCTGTCAAATGGATGAGAGAAGAATTGAAGACTTCAATTATTCTCTGGGGCTATATGTTTTGGGCGTTCTGAACAAATATTTTTATTAGCTTTTCCCTCTCAATTCCTGAACTGAAGAGCTCAAGAAAGAAGGGGCGTCTGAAGTAGGAAAATTCATCAGCAACTTCCAAGTGTCTGAGGATCCATCCCCATCAAAGCAGCAATGAGCAGAAATGGGCAGAGCTTTGTGGCTGCCCCAGCTCTGGGATGGGCCCTGGGCCTGGAGCAGGAGCAGCTCTGGAGGGCCCCAAGGCCGGGGCTCTTGTGCTGGCCTGGGCAGATGGGATGGCAGCAGGGGCTGCAGAGCTCTCAGCAGCTGAGGCCGAGGGGAGCAGGGCAGCCAGGGAGCCTCCTTGTGCCTTGGGCAAGCCCCTTCCCCCATGGCTGGGGCTGAGTCCTGGCTGAGCTGCAGCTGCTGCTGTGCCCTTGGCAGGGGCTGAGGCCGTGGGGCCAGTGGCCAGAGCAGCCTGGCCTGAGCAGAGCTGTGGGGCCAGAGCCGGCTGGGCTGTGCTGGGGAGAGGCCCTTGGTGCTGCACAGAGCTCAGGGCAGCTGGCAGAGCTTGCAGGCAGCTGGGCTGGGCTCCGAGAGCCTGGCCCAGAAACCATCAGTGTCCATCTCAGCCTGGCTGAGCGTGCAGGGGCAGGACTCAGCCCAGGCCTTGTGGGGCAGGGCCAGCGCCTGTGCAAGGCATTGAAAACAGGCAAGTGCCCGAGAGAGGAGGCTGCTCTGTGCCCTTGGGGGCATGGACACAGCAGGGAGGGGGCCCAGGACATTTGTCAGCGCCAGCCTCTGTCCCCAGCCCTTGGCAGCCCTGTCTGCTGAGCCCAGCTTTGGCCTGGGCTGAGTTTGGCTGTGGCCCAGCTCCATCCTGCTGCGGGGCTCAGGGCCTGTTCCCGGCCATGGCCAGCCCTGGCCGGCCTCTCTGCTGGCCCAGAGGCCGGCAGAGCCCGGGGCAGGGCTGTCTGTGCAGCCCCACAGGTGCCACGGGCTGGGCAGGAGCTGGCAGAGGCTGCCCAGCAGGGAGGCCATGGGGCACAGAGCCCCAAGGCTGCCGTGGGCACCACGGCACAGGGGCCGTTCCCAGCCGCAATGCTCCTGTCCTGGGCTGGGCCTGCACAGGGGCTGTGGCACCATGGCTGGGCCAGCACAGGGCCACCAAGGGGCCACGCAGCCGCTGCCGGGGCTGGCAGCAAGGCCGGGCACAGACAAGGAATTGCTGAACGTGGCCTGCGCTGGCCAGGGCTGACTGTGCCAAAGGCAGAGCTCAGCTGCCCTTGGGGGCTGCAGGAACACTCAGGAGCCCAAAGAGCCTCCATGGCTCTGCTGGAGACCATGACTACGGACATCTCTTCACTAGACCAGGTGCATCTATGTACTTCCTGTTACTCCCTGATTTCCTCCTCCAGATGCTTTCTGGTCATTCAAGGGCCTCTCAACTGACTGGCTTCATGCTTTGAGCTTCAGGGAGTTGTCCAATCCTTCTGAAGTTCAAATAAATATCACATTAGACAACATCCTATTTGTGTTTCTATTACAGAATTATCTTTTCTTATGTCTCTGTCTATAACTGTTCCTGTACAGAAACCCCTTGGGGATGGGGGACATGTCAGATGCTGCTGGGACATCCCAGACAGCTGAGGGAAGAGCTGGGATGGTTATTAAACTATTCAAATGTTCAACTTGTGTTTGTTGGCAAGAAACCTTTCTGTGCCTCTGAGTGTCACCAGTCCCTGAGCCCAAAGGACACAAACCTGATGAGTTGTGGTTCCCACTGCAGGGGCACTTGGACCTTGGCTCTGCACAGGAGAGCTCTTCATCCACTTTCCCTCTTTTCCTCCCTCTGGCCATGGAGGGAGCTCCTGACTTCAGCCTGTGACTCGTGTGTGCAAAGAGCAAATCTGGGCAGAATTGAGGCAGGGAGGGTTTGGGGGCACCTTGGGATCTGTGCTGGGCACAGAAGGTGTTTTCCATTGCTCTGAGACTGTCTGCTGTGCACAGTGGAGTTAATAGCCAGCAGAGGAATGACTTTTGCATTGGATGGAGCTGTGCCTTCCCTTGGCTTTGTTGGCTGACAAGAAATGAACATCCCTCTGTGTCTCGGGCAGCTCCTTCTCCAGGGAAAGCAGGTGGGAGTTGGAGCCAAGGAGCTGAAAGCTGCAGGTGCAGCCTGGGCTGGAGGGAGCTCAGATTTGCACAAGGCTGCTCTGAGTGCCAGGGCTTGGATGGGGGAAATGCTGGGGTGGGGGTAGGGACAGAGTCTGATTGATTGTCAGCCATGAAGGGTCTTGATTTTCATATCTATTCAGACTGCATGAGGAGGTTCTTGGATTTAAAGTCAATTGGAGATTGCACTTATCAATTTATTAACAGGAAAAAAAAATAACTATACAGGACTTAAAAAATCTTTCTCACTGTCTTTTTAAATATAGTGTATTCACTTGCAATAGGCTTCTGAAATCTGTCTAATTAACCACAAAAGATTTGAAAACTTAAATTATTCCCAGAGGTTTGGCTTGTTAAGGTGTTCTGAATGTTAATGACCCCTGCGACACTGAATTCCTGAACTGAAAAGCTGAAGGCTGAAGCAGCCTCTGGTGCAGTAAAATTCAGCAGCAGTCTCCAAGTTGCTGAGAATGTCAGCAGCCCCCACTGAGGCCATCCCTGCCCAGGGCTTGGATGGGGGAAATGGTGGGGTGGGGGTAGGGACAGAGTCTGATTGACTGTCAGCCATAAAGGCTCTTGATTTTCATATCTGTTCAAACTGCATGAGGAGGTTCTTGGATTCAGTGTCAATCGGAGATTGCACATATCAATGTATTAGCAGTAAAAAAAAACTAAACAGGACCTAAATTTTTTTTTCTCACTATCTTTGAAAAAAAAATACATTCACTTTGAATACACTTCTGAAATCTGTCTAATTAACCACAAAAGATTTGAAAACTTAAATTACATTATTCCCAGAGGTTTGGCTTGTTAAGGTGTTCTGAACGTTAATGAGCTCTGGGGCACTGAATTCCTGAACTGAAGAGCTGAAGGCTGGAGAAGCCTCTGGAGCAGTAAAATTCAGCAGCAGCCTCCAAGGTGCTGAGGATGTCAGCAGCCCCCACTGAGGCCATCCCTGCCCAGAGACCGTGGGGGAATGGGCAGACAAGGAGAGCGTCCCTGGGGCTGGGGCAGCAGAACTCAGAGGCAGCAGCGGCTCCAGCTGGGAAATGGAGTGTGGGATGGGGCTGTGAAAGCCCTGCCTGGGCTGTGCCAAGCAGGACACACAAGCCCTGACCCCCATCCCCCAAACGACTCTCTCAAGGAGACATTTAAAAGGAATTAGAATTATCTGTGTACTCTGAATTGGATGCACTGGAGAAATACCAGCAAGGGATTCTCAGGAGCTCAAAACAAAAAAACAGCCTTTACTGGGAACTTTAGAAAATCAGAGCAACTTTGGCAAAAGGTTTAATATGACATTCAGTCAACAAAAAACAGTTTTCAACGCATTGACTTGGCCCATTCAACTTCACAAACTCTAAGCCTGTTCAATTTTAAGTTAATCAACATTTGCAAGAGGACAGAAGTAGAAGTAGACACAGAAAGAGAGAAAAATAAGATCTAGAGAAGCACACACAGAGCTACCAACTCCTGGATTCCAGCAGTATTCAGATGGAAATTCCAAGAGGAGGTAGGGTCAAGATGTGTGCTTGCCTTGTGGTCAGCCTTACAGACCCCTTGGTCTTCCTGGGCCCTTCCCCCAGGTGGGACTTGGGGTCATTTGGTCACTCAGGAGCTGGGCTGGGGCTCCAGAGGTGGCTGTGGAGCATTGCCTGTGCTGTGCCAGGGACTGGCAGCCACTGCTGGGCTGGGATAGAGGCTCTGGGGGGATTGGGGTTCCAGGGCAGGGCAGGGCTGGGGTTCATGGGCAGGGCAAGGCTGGACCTGCCCCTTCCTCCCCACACATGGAATGTTTCCAGCCAACAATCTCCTCCAGTCTGTCACAACAGGCAATGTTGGAGGTGAAATCCCGATTGTGGCCATGGGTGCCTGGAGAGGAAGGACAGTTCTTTTCCATAGGAAGGAAAGCCTCAGTTATTGGCTAATTTCTGGTCTGATTGCCTGGATTTTGTTTGGTTTTGTTGTTGCTTTGTTTCCTTGGTGTGCCTGAAGTGTCCAGTCAGGAGCAGAGTGACTCTGGCCAAGGAACTTTGTGGTGCTGTTGCTTAATATTAAATCTGGTTTTTGCTGATCCCTTGCTGGGGATTTTTTCAGCGCTCTCAAGCCCTCGTTGGTAACAGGGTGAAGGAGCCCTGGCCCAGGCTCTGGCCCTGGGGGACACGGGGACGCTGCCGGGGGGTCCCTGTCCCCCTGTCCCACCCCCACGGCCCCGTCCCCCGTCCCCGTGTCAGGCTCTGGGGTCGATCTCGTGGAACATCCTCCGGGGGAGGCTGCGGCGCCGGGGGCGGGGGGACCCGGGGGGACAGGGGACCCCGCTGTGCACGAGCAGCGTTGGACTCCTCTGGGGGAACTGTGAGGGGGGGCTGGGGTGGAGTGACCTCCCCAGTGACCTCACACAGCCCCTTGTGATGTCACACAGCCCTTGTGATGTCACACAACCATCACTGTGACGTCACAGAGCCATCTCTGTGACATCACACAGCCCACTCTGTGATGTCATAGTGCCCCTATGATGTCACACTGCCTTTGTGATGTCACACAGCTATCTCTGTGATGTCACACTGCCCCTATGATGTCACACAGCCCTGTGATGTCACACAACCATCACGGTGATGTCACCGAGCCATCTCTGTGACGTCACACAGCCCACTCTGTGATGTCATATTGCCCCTATGATGTCACACTGCCACTGTGATGTCACACAGCTATCTCTGTGATGTCACACTGCCCCTATGATGTCACACAGCCATCTCTGTGATGTCACAGTGCCAGTTCTATGATGTCACCCCGTGATGCCATACTGCAGTGCTGTGATGTCACAGAAGTCTGTGATGTCACAAAGTCACCCTGTGATGTCACAGCCTGCTCTATGATATTACACAGCTACCTGGTGATGTCACAACCCACTCTCTGATGTCACAGAGCCACCCTCTATGATGGCAGAGTCTGCTCTGTGGCCTCACACCCTACTCTGTGACATCACAGCCAGCTCTGTGATGTCACAACCCCCTCAGTGATGTCACAAAACCCTCAAGAACGCAGTTACATTGAAACACTGAAGTTTCTTGTACTTTGAAGAGATCCCTGCCAGGGACACAACTGAGAAAGTGTGGAAGGAAAGCCCAGAGCCCCAGTGCTTCAGGGCAGGTGAGAAGCAGCCCTCGACATGCCAAGGTGGGCAGGTGGTCCCCAGGAGGCCCAGCCAGCCAGGCCTGGTCCGTGTTCCCCTGGTTTGGTGGTGATGCCTTGAGAGGCCACCTAGAACAGAGCTAGACAGGGCTAAAGGGATAAAGCAGGTGTTTATTAAAAGGCCTTCAAGGGATACACCTGGGGCAGTACAAGAGCCTGGCCCTGGCTCCATCCTAGATGGAGTCCAGGTCACAAGTTTTCCCTGGGGCAAACAGGGAGATTTGGTCTGGCAGGATGTGTAAAACAATCTCCTGTAATATCTACTTGTTCTCACACAGAGCACTTGGCTGCAGGGACACATTCCCTTCGTTCCTGCCCAGGTTTCAGGATTCAAACAGTGCTGTCTTTCCCCAGAACTGTTCCTTCAGCTGCCTCGGGAGGGCCTTTTGGCCTCTGGACCCACACTCTGGCTCCTTTATTAGCACTGTTGGATCCAAACCCTTTATCTCCACCAGCAGCAGTGATTTGAGGTGCATCTCCTTTTTTCCCAATTGTTTTAAAAACTGACAATATCAATAATTGTGCTACCCTGTCATGGGGTTGAATAATCCAATCTTGTTCACTATTGTTTAACACAATTCCTTCAATTTCTCCTTGTTAATCTGCATCAGTTCCTCCAGTGAGCAGTTTTCAAACCAAAGTGTCCTGCAGGAATCTGGATTCCTGTTCCTGTATTGTTAACTCTCATTTGCTTCTGATTTATCCTAATTCCAATGCATGAAGGTCCAGCCCTGCAGCCTCTGGGCTGGCCCTGCCAGGGCCATCACAGCCAGAACAATTTCCCAGGCAGTCCAAGTCTCACTGTCTATGGCTGTATTTGCAAATTGGGAGCAGCCGTGCACAGCCAGGGGGTTTCCATTTCCCCAGGGGGCCATTGCTAAGGGCATGGAGCACATCTGGGAGATGGCTTCTCCATGGGGACAGGTTCCCATCTCCTGGTTTTGTCAACTGCTCTTTTAACAACCCCTTCACCCGTTCAACCAATCCTGCAGCTTGGGGATTGTCTGGGACATGAAAAACCCAGCAGCCTTAATCACTTTATTTCTCACATAACAGACAAAGCATTCCGCACCACAGTATCAGCAAATCCTATAAAAATAGCCAATTTCATCCCTTCCTCCTTTATTCATTGTATGCAGTCTTGCAGAGTTCACCACTGACATTTGGGTCTTGGCCAGTCCTTTTCTGTAGGGTATTCAGTGTCACAGTGAGCAGCTAAAGCTGACATATTAGCATTGTCAGCATTATTTCACATTATCAATTTTTTGTTAAACAGATATAAATATAGATTATTGAGTTATATTATATATAAATATTATTACTAATTTTATTACTACTATTATTATTATATCACTTGCACAAATGAACCTGAGCTCAAGATTTAAAGCATTCTTCTGTCACTCCATGTGGAGATGTTCCAACAACAATTTTTCCTTCTGTTGGTGCTGTTTCCAATGTTTCATTAATAAAATTCACCCTCGTTTTCCCAAACTCACAAGTTCTTTTCCTTTTCCCATATGCAATTTTTGGATGCATTTTAAGACATCCAGGGGTTCAGCCTCTTTTAACCGACTGCCCCACTGCTCACACGGTGCTCCCACCTCAGCCCACTCCAGAGCCAGGGAACTCCAGGAAAGGGCTTCCCACCTGGGAATTTCTGATGGGACTGATTCCTCACATTTACATTCAAAAAGTGACATTTTGTGGTGATCTGGCCAGACTGTGCCAGTTTTGTTTCACCAGTGGGCAGGGTCAGCACCAAAGACACAGACACCAACTGAAGGAATCAGTGTCATTGACTGTAGCTCAAAGCAGCAAAGAATCACAAAAGGAGCAGCTCAGCAATGCACCCAACCATCACCACCAAAGATTGCAGCAGTGATTAAGAAAGATCCAGCCCCAGTTACCCTCAGGCTTTACCATCCCCCAGATCCACACAGCAGCTGGGGAAGCTGTCACAGCCAAGGGCTGCAGAGCCACTCCTGGACACTGGCAATTCCTGCAGCTGCCTCCAGCCACAGGTGAGGCTCCAGCCTCTCTGTGAGAGGGCCCAGCTCTGACAGTGCTGAATGAACAAACTGACAGCACTTCTGGTGCGGGAACATCTGCTTTCATCCTCCTCTTGGCTTCCTCCCAAAGCCTGGCCAGGGCCCCAGCAGGAACCAAGGGAGGTGACTTTGACCATTCAGCCCCAGACAAGGCCAGATGTCGGATTTCATGGCCTTGTCAGGCTTCTAAACAAAGAAAGGTCAATACATGTTTCACTAATGAGTGGATACATCTATCACAGCGCTAATGACCATGCATATTTCATTAGTGAGCAGATCCAAAGATAACCTTTGGCTGGAAGGTTCATCCAGAGGCCACCTTTGGCTCAGGGCCTGTTGTTCAGGCCTCACTCAGGGCTGTTGTCCAGGCCTTGGCACTTCAGGGACGTGGTTTAGTGCTGGGCTCGACACTGCTGCGTGACCGGCTGGACTGGATGAGCTCAGAGGTCTTTTCCAACAGAAAGGATTCTGTGATTCCATGATTCCATCTGCTGCATTCAGCCAGGTCCATGTTAGCAGCATTCATTTGCTCAGAAAGTCTCCTCTGGCCCAGCTCTTGTGGCCTGAGGCTTCAGCTCCTTCAGCTCCTGGTGCTCAGCTGCTCGTGCTGAACCAGACGACTCAGAGAGAAGAACACAGTCCATCCAATTCCTTCTGGGACAGGGAGAGACAGTGAATTCTGTGATAGCAGCTTTTCCTGTAGGATGTGCATCATCACAAAGACTTCATCAATGGGGTTGGGGGTGCTTGGAGCTTTGTCCTGTGCCACTCTGGGATGTCATGAACCAGGACTTCACCTGCCACCAGCCCAGCTCACCCTCTGCCACCGCAGCTCCTTGGGCCTTGTGTCCCCAAAGCAGACACAAAGTGTTTCTGCTGCTCCCCCTTTGCACAAATCCACAGAGAGCTGGGATTTTTCCAAGTCTCGTGTCTCCGTTGGGCCATATTCCCAAAGAACCAGCAGCACATCCTGATGAATACAGTGAGTTACGTGGATGGTTGTCAGCTCCACTGCCTGCCTAGAAATCCTGAAACTGCTTCTAAATTCTGCTCCTTCAGCTCCTGGACACCTTCTCACACAGAGCTGGGGAAAAAATCCCCTGGCCACTGGCTAAAAGGTGAGTTATGCCAAAGTTAGAGCTCTGTGGGAAATCTCTCTCCCTCCCTGTCCTTTTAATGTATCTGTGCATGGGGGTGTGCATGGATGTGTCTTGTATGCAAAGGAAGGAGCGTGCAGGCAACGTGACTGACACTGTCACTGTCCATGCTATTCCATACCCATGGGTACAGAGACATTATGGAAACCCTGGCACAGACAGGGCCTTCTGTCCATGGGTACAGAGATATCCAAGAGCCCCTGGCACACACAGAGCCTTCTGTCCATGGGTACAGAGACAGCCAAGAGCCCCTGGCACACACAGAGCCTTCTGTCCATGGGTACAGAGACATCCAAGAGCCCCTGGCACACACAGGCCTGGCACACACAGGCCTGGCAGCACAGGTTGCTTTCCCCACAGGCTGCAGGAGATGAGAACACAACATTTGCCAACACTGACTCAAGCCACAGCTGCGGGTGCTCCCCGTGAACCTCAGCTCTGGCACCACTGTCTGCCCCAAGCTTCAGGGGCTGCAGTGGGAGCCCGGCTGGGCTCTGCCCTGGGGCCATCCTGCAGGGACAGCTGCAAACAGGGAGCATTCCCTTGCCACCAAGAGCCAAGCCAGGGCTGCAGGGCAGCTGCTCCAGCCCGGACTGCACTGCTGAGTGCTGTGTTCTGGGGCTGGGGCTCCCCGCACAGGGGACTGGACTGGTGTGCCAGAGGAGACAGAGAAGCTGCAGCTTCAGCCTAACTGAGGTGGGTGCATGGGCTGGGAAGAGTGGGGAGGCTCAAGGGGATTCACAGAGCTCATCCTGCTGTAAGGATGAGGAAAAGGGAGTGGGAACTCAGCAGTGAGGAGAGCTGAGGGCTGGAGAGCAGCTCTGAAGGACACTAAAATCCCACCAGACCTCTGAGACATTGCTGCTCCTCAGCCAGTGACAGGATGAGTCCCTAAGCCTGGGGCTCGGCCTTCCTCATGGTGAGGGGCACCAAGCAAGGCAGCAGTGTGATGGAGACTGCCATGGGCTGGGAACTCACTGGGGGAAAAGAGGGAGCAGTTGGGAAGTAAAAGGCAGGTGGGAGAGAGAACTGTTCAGAGAAGGGCTGAGCTACAGCTTGAGCAAGCTGCAAAATGTCATTTGGGGTCAACCCAGATTCATTTAATTTCAGAAGCTATTGAACAAGTTTATTTTTTGGGTGGTGGCATGTTTTCCCTTGGAGGTGTACACTCTGCAAACTTGAGCTGTGTTGCTGAAATGCTCAAGCAAGGCTGTGCTGCAGGTCACACCATTTCTTCTTTGGCTGATTCTGGCCCGGTGCTGAGCTCCAGCAGAGCCCCGGCAGAGCCCAGAGCAGCCTCAGCACCCGCAGAGCCCGGCTGCAAGGAGAGAAAGCAGAAAGTGCCCGTCAGCTGAAGGCTCCTGTCCCCTTGTCCCAGCCGCCCGCGGTGCCCAGGCCATGCTGGCCGTGC
Source organism: Vidua macroura (assembly GCF_024509145.1). Taxonomy (NCBI): domain Eukaryota; kingdom Metazoa; phylum Chordata; class Aves; order Passeriformes; family Viduidae; genus Vidua; species Vidua macroura. Next base: position 2,597,407 of record NC_071600.1, on the reverse strand, counting down.
CCAGAGCGGTGCCCAGAGCTGCCCATCACTGCTGCCTTTGGCAGCAGAGCAGGAGGGCAGGACATGTGCCCAGCCTGCAGCCAGCCACGGCACATCCAGCCCTCAGCAGCTGCCCGGAGCAGGATGCTCCTGTGCTCGCTGCCATCTCCCCAAAGCTCTGATCCCACCATGCCAAGCAGACGGGACCCACCTGACGCCATTCACCGCTGGAAGAAAAGCTGGTCCCAAACGATGTCCTCAGCCTTCTCCAAGGGCACGGCCCATCCACGCCGCAGCTGCTCCCAAGCACTTCCCCACCCAGACTGGACCCCACCTGGAACGCTTCCTCTAGAAAAACACACAGCAAATGATTGAAAATAGATTACAGACAAAAAGGGGAACAAGAAAAAAGGTCAAAAATCTTATCTCTGTCAGGGGCTTGAGGAAGGCCCAACCCCTGCATGCCAGGGAAAATCCCATCCACAGGTGAGGGAAGCCCAGGCTTTCTCCCTTCCCCCTGCACTGCCCCCCAAAATAACGGTGATCCCAAACCAAACAGGGGCAGTGGAGCAGCCCAAGCCCTTCCTTGCCTGCAAAGCAAAGCAGCCCCTGCACACGTTCTGGAGTCCCACCTGTGCTCCCACCATGGGGGTTGGTTTGTGTCGGGCTGGCTGCCCCAGCCCCAGCCCCAGCCCGGGGCACGGTGGGTGCTGGGGGCTGTTGGCAGGGCCAGGAGCCCACTCCCATTTCGTACCCACCCCAGCCCATGCCCCCAGCCCTGCCAAAAGCAGCCTGGCAGCCGACTGAAGGATCAGCTGCATCCGCCCCAGCAAAGGGGGAACCTTTGGTTCCTAGCCAGGCTGAGCAATGCCCAAATCTGGGAGCATCCCCCTGTGTGTGGACTCATCTGCAGATTCCCTGTGGAGCCTGGCTTTGGAGAAGGTGCCAGAATCCAAGTCCATCATCTTCAGCTGCCGGTGGCCAGGTGGAGCAAGAGCTTGTCATCCTTGATGTTGTCCTCGCTGTCTCCAGCAGCAGCCCCACCTGGTACAGCTTCTCCAGGGGCTCAGGCTGTCAGGGTTCTGCCCAGGGCCCCAGCTGTCAGGGAACCAGGACAAGCAAAACCAGCTTGGATGGCGGCCACCAGTGCTGGGCAGAGCAGCTCAGCTCCAGCACAAGGGCTGCATGTTCCCATCTGATGACCCCTGGGCAGTGACACAGACAGGACAAAAAAGTCTGGTTTCCTTTGCTTCTGATTGCCAAGGTGTGTGTGGAGCTGTAACTTACCAGGGCCCTGCATCAGAGTGTGCCTGTGGCTCTCTCCCTTCTTCTAGGGCAGGTGAATATCCTGCATCCAGGGATCACACAACAGCTCTTCTAATGAGGGCCTGTCCAAGTGCAGCATGGATAAACACCGCCTGATCAGATCTTGGCACGCTGGGCAGAGAAACCAGAACCCGCCGGTCAGTTGGAGAAGGCTCCTGTTGGCTTTGCCCCACTATTCCTGTGCCCAGGCCATGCTGGATGTGCTCAGAGCTGGGCCTAAACTTTCCCATCAATTCCCTGTTTTGGAGGAGAGCAGGAGAGCAGCACATGTGCCACCTCCTCAGCAGCTGCCAGAGCGGGATGCTCACGAGCTGCTGCTGTCTCCCAGCACTGGTATTGCCCCCGTGGCCAGAGATGAGGATCCACCTGGAGAGAGCCGTTGTGGCAGCGAGAGCTGATGCTCCCAGCTGATGTTCCGGCCCCTCCTGAAAGGGTGCTCCCTGCAGACCATCTGGTGCAGCAGGATGCCCAGGGACCAGATGGTAGCTGGCTTGCCGTAGTACCAGCCAGTGTGGGTCCATTCCGGGGGGCTGTATGACCGTGTTCCTATGGAATACAAATGGGGTTCAGCAGGGGGATGCTGCTGCTCCCAGAGCCTGGCCCCAGCATCCCTGGGCATGCGGGGGCTGCCCCAGTGGCACACGGGGTGACCGCTGCCCTCTCGCCAGCACCTGGGACTTGTGTACAGACTCGGGGGTGGAAAAGAAGCCACTGGTGTCGGAAGAGAGCGGCAAAAGCCCTGGCAAGGCCCCACCATGACCAGGAAAAACCCACCCAGTGCTGGGAAAAACAATGCCTTTATCCTCCCTGACTGCATTGCCCCAAAAACCATTATGAAACCAAAACAAACCAGGTGAGTGAAGCAGTCCAGGCCCTTTCTCACCTGCACACCAAACTGGCTGGGCCACAGGTTCTGGCCAACCGTCTCTGCTACCCCCACCCACGGGTGTTTTTTTCAGTCTGGCAGCCCCAGCCCCAGCCCCAGTCCTGGGCAGAGTGGTGGGCAAAGGCTGCCAGCAGGGCTGGAAGCTGGCTCCCCACCCAGATCTGCTCAAAAGCAACTCAGCTGAAGACTCAGTGCCATGAAGGGAAGCAAAAGGGAGAATCCCCGCTGCCACACCCAGCTTGGGCTGGGAGATGTTGGGCCATAACATACCAGTTCCAGGAGCACACCCCTGCCTGGGCTCACCTGCAAAGTGAGTGTAGGCTGCGTCCTGCAGGTAGGTGCCACAGCCAAAGTCAATCAATTTGGCCTGCCCCGTGGCCAGGTCGACCAGGATGTTCTCTGGTTTGATGTCCCTGTGCAAGACCCCGCAGCTGGTGCAGTGCCGCACGGCCTCCAGCACCTGGCGGAACAGCCCCCGCGCCTCCTCCTCGGACAGGAACCCCCGTGCCCGAATGAAATGGTGCAGGTCCTGAGACCGCTCTGGGCGCTCCAGCACCATCACGATGTCGTTGGGGAGCTCAAGCCACTCCAGCAGCTGGACGACACCAGGAAAGCCAGTGGACACCTTGTCCAGCAGCACGATCTCCAGGGGTGCGCTGGTGCCGTCAGGCTGCGGGAGGAGCGCGATGCCGTCAGTGGGGCTGAGGCCGTGCCGGGGCTGGGGAAACCCTCAGCCAGCCCGGGATGCTCTGCATGCCCCGCTCAGCCCACGCCCGCTCTCCCTGCAGGGCTCCCGGCAGCTCCCACCCTGCCGGGCCCCGGCTCATCCCCGCCCGGCACGGCCCGGCTTCTGCCGCTGGCCCCGCTCACTCACCAGCTCGCCCCAGTGCCGGATGCGATCCCGCGGCACCCTTTTGATGGCCACCTGCGAGCAAGGGAGAGCAGCGGGCTCAGCTCGCCCCCGCCTAGCCCAACCCCATCCTCCTCCTCCTCCTCCTCCTCCTGCGCCCGCCGCCGGCCCCGCCGCTCACCGGGGCGCCGTCCGAGAGCCGCGTGGCCGCGAAGACGCTGCCGAAGCCGCCGCTGCCCAGCAGCGAACCCAGCCGGTACCGCTCCTGCAGGGCCTCCTGCGCCTTCCCTGCGGGCGGGACGCGGCTGTCAGCGCTCGGCCCGGGGCCAGGAGCGGCCCCCGAGCGCCCCCCGAGCGCCCCGGGCCGGCCATCCCCAGGCGTTCTCTGCTGGCAACGGGACAGCGGCGGCTCGGGGCCGGCGGCCGCGCTGCCGAGCGGCGGAGCTCGGGCCGGGGAAGCCGCAGCGGAGGCGGCGGCAGCGGCCGCGCCGCCTGTGTCCTCCGCGGGGCCCGGGAGGAGCCGGGGCCGGGGCCGGGACTGGAGCCCACGTCGGGGCCGGGGCCGGGCTCGGGCCAGGCGGAGCCAAAGGGCGGCGATGCCGCCCCAGCCCCAGGCACTGATGCCCGCCCAGCAGCGCCAGCGCCAGCACGGCCAGAGCCGGGCGGAGGCGAGACCGCGGCGGGACGGCCGGGGACAGGGACAGGGACGGGGACGGGGACGGGGATGGGGACGGGGACAGGGACGGGGACGGGGACGGGGACGGGGACAGGCTGGGGGCATGGCCCGGCCCGGCAGGGGGAGAGAGAGACTGGGAGAGTAGGGGACAGCGGGAAAGGGAGAGCGGGAGAAGGTGCGGGACAGCGGGAGAGGGAGAGGAAGAGCAAGAGGGACTCGACAAAGTCGCTTCTTTTTCTGCTGCAGCCGCTGCTGCCGCTGCTGCTGCTGCTGCTGCTGCAACTGTGGCTCTGCTGTGTCACAGTGGATCCTCTGTTCCATGATGTTCCATGGTGTCGCCATGGTTTTCTTGAAGTGGCAGTGTCACAATGGACCACTGGTTCCATGAGTCCCCGCTGTGTCACAAGGGTGTGTTTGGTTCCATGAGGAACCAAAAAGCTCTGCATAAACATTGAGCAACACTTGTTTAACACACTTGGGAACATCTGTTTGCATTCAAAAGGGAGGTTAAAGTGAGAATGGCAGCAGCAGCTTCCATCTGCAACAGAGATCCAGGGAAAGGACAGGGACAGAGAATTCAGCTGAAGGGCTCAGAGAATTCTGCTTCCAGAGATCATTTCTAGCCACACTGTCCCTTGTAGAAAGGTGACACCACTCCAGGCAGCCTGTACTGAGCAGGTGCTTCCTGAGTGGGGTTTGTTGTTCAGGAAACCTGCTCAGGCTTTTCCATTCCTTCCTTACAAACAGGAAAAGTTTTCCTGGGCCTGTGTGCAGGCAGAGCCCTGAGGAGAGCAGGTGGGACACGGTGCAGTGGGCTGGGACATGGAGCTGCAGAGCTCAGGGACAAGGTTCTGCTGCAGGGCACAGGGATGTCAGTGCCAGGTGGGCCATGTCAGACATGGTGAGGCTGGGGCTGAGGAGCAGCTTGTCCAAACAGGGTCAGCCCTCAAGGGGCTCATTCTTCCCCGTGCCCAGAGCTCCCAAGGAGACATTCAGCATCAAGGTCACTTGGAGAATGCTTCTGTCACCTCTTCTCTGAATTGAAAAGTTCAGAGTTTGTTTGAAGACTACCAGACCTTGTGCTTGTAGGTGCCTTTAACCTGCCAGCTATCTGCTGGGATCTCAACACAGCAGAGAAGAGGCAGTCCAGGAGGTTCCTAGAGTGTATGAGGACAAGTTCTTGTCACAGCTGGGGAGTGAGCCCACCAGGGGAGGGACTACCCAGACCTGCTGTTCACAAACTGGTGAACTGGAGAAGGGCTGGTGGGACATGTGGGGGTTGGAGGCCATCTGGGGCACACTGACCATGATATTACAGAGTTTTCAGAATTTGGTGAAAAAAAGGAGGGGCATCAATACAACTTGCACACTGGATCTCCAGAGGGCAGACTTTGGCCTATTAAAGAGACTTATTTGAGAGTACCTTGGGAAGCAGCCATTAAAAACAAAGGGGTCCAGGAAGGGTGGGTGTGCTTCAAAACAGAAATCTTGAAGGCACAGGAACCGATTATGCCAGTGTCCTGAAAGATGAGTCAAGGAGGGAAACAGCTGGCCTGGATGGGCAAGGAGTGTTGCAAGGACAAAGGAGCAAAAAAGAGGGTGTATCATCTTTGGAAGGAGGGTCAGGTATTGCAGGAAACCCCTAAAAGGGTTGCTAGGCCACATAGGAAAAAAACTAGAGAGGCAAAAGCCAACTTAAAACTCAATCTGGCCACTTCTGTAGAGGTCTATAAAAATATATCTTTATTAATACATCCGTGGTAAAAGGAAGGGCAAGGACAACATCTATTCACTATTGGATGTGGTGGCAAATGCAGTCACTAAAGATGAGGAAAAGGGTGAGGTAGTTAAACCCTTCTTTGCCTCAGTTTTTCAATGAAAAGAAAGGTTGTCCTCAGGACAAGTGTCCTCCTGAGCTGGTGGATGGGGACAGGGAGCAGAACAGCCCCTGTAGCCCAGGAGGAAGCAGCTGGTGACCTGCTGAGCCACTCAGATGCTCACAGGTGTATGGGATGGGATGGGATCCATCCTAGGGGGATGAGGGAGCTGGTGGATGAGCTCCCCAAGCTGCTCTCCATCATTTCCCATCAGTCCTGGCTCAGCAGGGAGGTGCCAGAGCACTGGAGGTGCCAGTGAGAGCCCATCCCCAAGAAGGGCTGGAAGGAGGATCTGGGGAACTCCAGGCCTGTCAGCATGACCTTGGTGCCCGGCAAGGTTCTGGAACAGATCACCTTGAGAGCCATCACAGGGCAGCCACAGGATGGCCGAGGGGTCAGAGCCAGCCAGCGTGGATTTCAATATCTGCACTGATGATCGAGATGAGTGGATTGAGGCCACCATTAGCAAATTTGCAGATGATGCCAAGTTGGGTGTGAGTGTTGATCTGCTGGAGGGTAGGAGGGCTCTGCACAGGGCCCTGGACAGGCTGGATCCAGGCACCAAATCCAACAAGGTGAGGTTTAACAAGTCCAAGTGCCGGGTCCTGCACTTTGGCCACAACAACCCCTGCAGCGCTCCAGGCTGGGGACAGAGGGGCTGGAGAGCAGCCAGGCAGAAAGGGACCTGCAGGGAGTGATGGACAGCAGGCTGGACATGAGCCAGCCGTGTGCCCAGGTGGCCAAGAAGGCCAATGGCTCCTGGCCTGGATCAGGAATGGTGTGGCCAGCAGGAGCAGGGCAGGGATTCTTCCCCTGTGCTGGGCACTGGTTGGGCAGCACCTCAGGTGCTGTGTCCAGTTCTGGGCCCCCCAATTTAGGAAGGACATGGAGGGGCTGGAGCGTGTCCAGAGAAGGGCAACAAGGCTGGTGAGGGGTCTGGAGCACAAGTCCTGTGAGGAGCGGCTGAGGGAGCTGCAGTTGTTTATCCTGGAGAAGAGAAGGCTCAGAGGAGGTAAGGTGACATAAAGGTGACACAAAGGGATGAGCTGTGTGCAGGGGAGGGAACAGGGGTGGGCAAGAGGAAGAAATCTGCATCAGGAAGAGTAAGGAAAGCAAAGGTGAGGCCAAGAAATGCTCAGGACAGTTTGGGGGTGGCTGCCAGGCAGCCCTGGCTCTGAGCAACAGCATCTGCAGTGGGACAGGAAAGTCCCAGCTGATGGGAACAAACTTTCTGGCTGAGTGCAGAGGCCAGGACAAAGCTGAGTGCTTTCCCTGGCGTCCCCCAGCCCTTCCTGGCCCCAGGGGCTGATGGCATTTGTGCTCCCTCAGGTTCATGTCCCACAGCACCAGCACGGGGGTGCTCCCGCCTGCTGTGTGCAATGCAAACAGGGGCTCCTGAGCCAGCGCTGCCGTGTCTGTGCCTGCAAGGATGCGGCACCTGTGTGAGCTGGGGGAGAGGCCAGGGCTGCAGAGGGGGGATGTTGTTGGCAGCTCCATGAGGACGCTCTGGGACGCTGCCCTGGGCTGTGCAGCGCACTGGGGATGGATCAGCCCCTGCTCTGCTGCTCCTTCCCATCTCCCCCAGGGCCCTTGCAGAGCACCAGCCGTGCTGTTTGCCCCCAGCCTGCCCACGGCCAGCCTGGGGCTGCTCAAGGGGGTTTTCTGTGCTGAGCATTGGCCTGGCCGTGTTCTTGAGAGAGCCTGGGCAAGGAGCCTGGAGCCCCCAGGCCCTGGCCTGAGGCGGCAGCGCTGCCCCAGCAGTGCCCATGGCCTGTCCCTGCTGCAGCCCCGGCACTGCCACCCCCAGGACTGTGCCCGGCCCCGAGAGCACTCAGGCCCTGCAGCAACACCAGGGCCACCAGGGCAGCGGGGCAGGGCCACGGGAGCAGCACTGCCAACACCAAGTGCTGCTGCTGCTGCTGGGCACAGCTGCTGTGCCAGCACTGATCTGCCCCCAGCTCTGCACACTGACATTGCTGCTGCAGCTACAGAGAAGGCAACAAAAGGGCAGCTCTGCAGAAAACTCTTCTGGGAGAGCCTTTAGTTCCTTTAAAGCCACCGAGAGTGCAGCCCCTCACTGACACAGTCTGTGACCACAGGGGAGGTGGAGGGAAAATGAGAAATGGAACAAACAATGATACTTCTTTGTGGACAATATTTTAAAAACAAAACAAAGAAAAAGGACCTCCAAAATGAAACCAACAAGAAGTATCAAAGATGAGTTTTATTCAAAGTGTTTTGCAGAAATTGGCCAGCAGTTTAATGTTCCTGAAACCATCCAGTCAACAGTCTCCACACTGCAGCCTTGAGCTCCTGGTTCCTCAGGCTGTAGATGAGGGGGTTCAGGGCTGGAGGCACCACCGAGTACAGAACTGACAGGGCCAGATCCAGGGATGAGGAGGACATCGAGGGGGGCTTCAGGTGAGCAAATACGCCAGTGCTTAAGAACAGAGAGACCACGGCCAGGTGAGGGAGGCAGGTGGAAAAGGCTTTGTGCCATCCCTGCTCAGAGGGGATCCTCAGCACAGCCCTGAAGATCTGCACATAGGAGAAAACAATGAACACAAAGCAACCAAGTGCTAAACAGATGGAGAGCACAATGAGCACAAGATTTCTGAGGTGGGATTTGGGTCAGGAGAGTTTGAGGATCTGGGGCAGCTCACAGAAGAACTGGCCCAGGGCATTGCCATGGCACAGGGGCAGGGAAAATGTATTGGCTGTGAGCATGAGAGCATTGAGGAAGGCACTGGCCCAGGCAGCTGCTGCCATGTGGGCACAAGCTCTGCTGCCCAGGAGGGTCCCGTAGTGCAGGGGTTTGCAGATGGACACGTAGCGGTCGTAGCACATGACGGTCCGGAGATAAAAACCTGTTGCAAGAAAGAAAAAATTCAGAAAGACTTGGGCAGCACATGCTGTGTAGGAGATGGTGCTGGTGTCCCAGAGGGAATTGTGCATGGCTTTGGGGACAGTGGTGCAGATGGAGCCCAGGTCGCTGAGGGCCAGGTTGAGCAGGAAGAAGAACATGGGCGTGTGCAGGTGGTGGCCGCAGGCTACGGCGCTGATGATGAGGCCGTTGCCCAGGAGGGCAGCCAGGGAGATGCCCAGCAAGAGGCAGAAGTGCAGGAGCTGCAGCTGCCGCGTCTCTGCCAGTGCCAGCAGGAGGAAGTGGCTGATGGAGCTGCTGTTGGACATTTGCTGTGCCTTGGCATGGTGATCTGTAAAAAAAGTAATCATGGAATAACGGGGTTTGGAGAGGACTTCAAATATCCCAGCCCAGCTTGGCGGCACTTTCCCCCCACTGCCTGCCCAGGCTCTGCTGCCTAGAGCTAACCCTGCCAGCAGCTGCTTCCCTGTGCCCAGGGCTGGGCCCTGCCAGTGCTGCCAGAGCCCAGCCCAGCCCTGGGGGCTCAGCTCTGCCCTGCAGACCCCTCCCAGCTCTGGCTCTGCAGGCTCTGATGGCAACGTCAGAGCAACCCTGAGGAGGCTGGAAAAGCGACACTGATGCTGCCTCTAAGGGGCCCTATGCTGATTTCTGTCACTGCCTGGGTTATTCCCATCTGAAAGAAAACTTCTTTATTTTTCTCAACCTGAACTGGGAGATGAATACCTATGTGCAATTTCCCATTGAAGCAACATAGAGCAGTAGATTAAAAATGCAGAATTTTCCCTTTTATTCAGCCCATGACTTCCTGTGCTCCCTGTATAATCTGCTTGGAAATGTTCTGGAGTTAAATGCCATGACGGGAGCTGTCCTGAACAATTCTGCATCCTCACCACACAAGGAGAACATTTCCAAGCCCTACCAGCTGTCTCCTTCCACCCACGTCTTGTCCCCCAGCGCTGGGAGCAGCTCCCCGGGCCGGCTGAGAGCTGTCCCTGGCAGGCAGCAGAGTCCCTGGCCCAGCACAGCGCCCTGGGCTGCAGGACCCTGCTCTGCAGGACAGCCCTGGGCACCCCTGGCTGCTCTGCACAAGAGATCATCAGAGAATGTACTCACAGGGGCTGTGGGCATTGGGATGTTCCAGCTGGAGGAGATCACTGCAGGAGCTGCAGCTGCATTGTCCTGCAGCCAGAGGTTCCTGTGCCAAGGGCTGGCAGTGATTCTGCCCCAGGCACTTCTCAGCACCTTCCCAGCCCTGACTGATTGAAGCTCTCTGTGCCTCTGGGCTGTGCCCGCGCTGGCTGCAGGCAGTGCCCCAGCCCTGCTGGGCTGGGAGAAGAGCTGCTCATCCAGAGAAATGTGCTTTTGAAGCTCTGCTTGCTTACCAGCATCACCCTCTGTGCCAGGAGCCCGGCCCAGCTCAGCAGCACAGACACAGCACAAGGACTTGAATGAGCCTCTGGGGCTTTGTGCTCAGGCCCTGAACATCAGGCCCTGAGAGGGAGCTACAGAAACCTCTCCAGAACTCCAAGTCAGAATCCAACTCCAAAGTTGCTTTGACTTTTAATGGGTCCCACTGAGGGACACGACTGAGAAAGTGTCCCCATGCCCCAGGCAGAGCAGAGAACTGGAGGCACTGATGACAGGTGGGGACAAAGAGAAGCCAAGTCTTGGTGGCCTGGGGCACAGCAGGGTCTGTGCCACCAAGGGCTGTCAGGAGACACCTTGTCCTGAGGCCCTGGGGCCTCCTGGCACAGCCCCAGCCAGGCTGGGCACTGTCAGCCCCTTGTCCTGCCCTCAGCATCCCCCCCTAGCCCACATCCCAGTGGCCTCAAGGATCTGCTGGAAGGAGTCCCTGGGGAGCCTTGCTCAGGAATGGCCCTGGGGGCTCCACAATGCTCCCAGGCACTGCAGGTTTTTCAAAGGACTTTGGCTTTGGCTTTTGCCTTAGAGTCTCTGAGAGCTTTCTGCAATCATGGCCTCCAATTATCTGCTGTAATTAGTCCCTGGAGAGGCTTTGTCAGCAACAACACTCATTGGGGCTCATTAATGCTTCAAGGTACTTCAGTTCTTTTAAGGTACTTGGTGTTTCCCTTTTGCTACAGACTCTGTGAGAGGTTTGTGAAATCATGGCCCCAATTATCTGCTTTAACGAGTCCCTTGAGAGCTTTGTACTGACATTCTGTGGGGCTCATTAATACTTTGAGATACTCAACTTTTTTAAGGTACTTTGGATTTTTCTTTCCACACTGAGAGGTTTTTGGGCCATTTTGAGTCTCTGAGAGGTTTTTGTGCCATCCTGGCCTCCAGTTCTCTCCTCCAAGGAGTCCATGAGGAGCCTGTGTTGGGGATGGACCTCAGTGGGACCGATTAATGCTTTGAGACACTTTGAAGTTTTCTTCTGACTTTGACTCCTGGAAAGGTTTGTGCAATCTCCTCTCAGGCCCTGAGGTTCCAGGGCTCAGCTCCAAATGCACCACGGGGCTCATTAGGATCAAGCAAGTCCTGACAAACCATGGCTCTGCCTTGATTTCCCTCTGGTCTGGGGCAGTTCATCAGGAAGTTTCTGTAGTGGTTTTGAGATTTCTCGGCCAATGCATCAATTAGTGTGGTGGGTTCAGTGCTGGCTAATTACCAATGCACTCACTAGATTATACTTAGTCATTTCCTGCTATGAGATAGGATTAGGAGAAAGGCAAAGTGGGCTCAAAACTTTAAAAAGGTTTATTAATAGGAACTAAAAGAAAGAGTAATAAGAATCAAAACAAAACTTTCAGAACACTTCCTCTGTCCATACAACCTGACAATGTAAAGAGAGAAAGCCTGTCAGTTTGCCACCACTAGAATAGTCTTTCTTCACTTGACTTAGGGAGGGAAGTTCCTCTTGTTAATGTTATGGAGACTTCTCCACAAGAAAACAGTTCTCTCATGGCTTTTCAGTTCCACCAATAGCAGGTGCCTGGAAAAATCTGCAATCATAAAGTCCCTCCCATTTTTTCACAGCTTTTCCCACAGCTGTTTTTATGGGCCATGCCAACTTAGCGGGTATTAGTTTAAAGATGATTTGTTTAAGAGCAAAGGTTCTCTTCATCTATTTCTGAAATCAACTTCATCTCTGGGAACAGACGAGTTCTTCTCTCCCTGGGGGCACAGGGTCTCATCACTCTTCTCTCTTTCTCTGTTCAAACTTCACATGGGATCACAGCAACTTCAACATTTGCTTACTTTAGCACGTAGTCCTTTGCAGAACAAGTCATCTCCCCATTCTTTTCAATACATTATAGGGAAAAAGAGAGTCTGATGTATCATTCCATCCTTCTCCATAACTTTACCAGAGGATTTCAGCCCCAAGATCATGGCATCTCCTCATCCCTCCCATCTGGGACTCAACTGCCTCTTCACTGACCTCGGTGTCTTCACGTTGCTCCTCTGTGTGGCTGCACTTTGTCCTTTTCTCTCCCTGGAGGGAGGATGGAAGCACGGGAAGAGTCAATATCTGAGGCGGGGCCTGCAGATGGTTGCGTGAGCCCGGCCGGGCTGGGTCCTTGCGGCCGGAGCTGTTTTCCCATGGAGGTTTGTGCAGCGGCTGCGCTGGGGCTGTGTCAGGCTGGGCGGCGCTGGGGGCAGGGCCAGGATCTCAGCAGCCAGGCCAGAGCAGAGCAGCAGCACGGCCGGGGCCGATGGCTTCTCCTGGCCCTGCCCGCTGGTTGCGGGCCAAGCCCAAGGGCGGCAGAAGCTTGGCCGAGCCGGCCCGGCCCGGGGCTGCTCCTGGGGCCCGGCGGATCCTGGCTGGGCCCGGGCTGGCGGCGGGGCAGGGCTCGGCAGCGGCCAGATGTCAGCAAGCGCAGCCACGGCCCGGCCCGGCCTCGGCCCCGCGGCCTCCCCTCCCTTGCCCGGCAGCCGATGGGGCCTGGCGGGCTCCCTGGGAAGGGGCCCGGCCCCACGGCAGGAGCCGCCCGGCCCGCCCCGGCCCAGACGGGGGCTGGCCCGGCCTTGGCACCTCTGTGCTGGCCAGAAGGGAAAGAGACCCAGCCAGGCTTCTTCCTCTTTAACTTGTGTCTTCACAGCGGCGTGTGCAGTCTCCTTACTGGTTTAACAGATTGTCAATTCTCAAAGCTAATTACTGATTTGTTTTGTGACAGACACAGAGGAAACTGCTAGCAGTTTCTCTCAGGACATCACTTGTGTGATGCAAAACCACCACAACAGCACAGAGCACAGAGCTCCTTTGTCCATATGTAGTGGTCGTGTGCCTGAGGCCTCAAAATGCCACCTTGAGAGATCTCTGGGTGCTCTCCAAGGAGTTTTCAAATGAAAACATTCAGATTATAGTTTAAGAAAATTACCAGAGGACAGGGCTACACTGACCTGTCTGTCCTGGCGACTTTTGTCAGGGAGAAGTCCTAGGATATAGGGAATTTGGGAGGCCGAATTCTCCTTTTGGCCATGGTCTTTGGCAAGAATGCTGTTTTTTTTCCATAGGAAGGAACAGAGCCCCTCTGTTTCAGGGGCAGATGAGAGGCGACCACCAGAGGACAAGGCCAGCCAGAGCTGGAAGGATTTGTTCTGAGAATTACCTTTGCATATAGGAAAATTCTTAGGGAGGAAACCAATTTTGGCAATGGGCATCTGAAAAGAGGGACAGTTCTTTCCCATAGCAAGGAAAGCACAGAGCCCCAGTGCTCCAGGAGCTGATGAGAGGCAGCCCTTTGCATTCCAAGATCAGCCAGACCTGTCAGGTGGCCCCTGGGAGGCCAAGCCAGCCAGACCTGTTCCATGTGCCCTCGGTTCCATGGGGCCCCACAGTGTCCCAATGGTCCCTTGCTCCCAGGAGGCCCTGAGGTGTCACAATGCCCCCTTGGTGACACGGGGCCCTGAAGGGTCCTCATGGTCTCCATGGTTCCATCAGGCCCCACAGAGTCAGAATGGTCTCTGGGTCCATGAAGCCCCGCTGTGTCACCATGGCCCCTTGGTTCCATGGGCTCCAGTGGTGCCACAATGATCCCCTTGGTTCCATGAGGTCCCCACAATGTCACAGGGATCTCCATGGGAAGGAAAGAACTGAGCCCCAGTGTGGCAGAGGCAGCCACCAGAGGCCAATGCCAGCCAGATTTGATGGTACTGGCAGATTTTGGCTGGGAGCTACCCTTGGATATAGGGAATTTTGAAGGTGGAACCCCAGTTTTGGCCATTACTGTGTAAATAAGGACGGTTCTTTTCCATAGGAAGGAAAGCTCCGAGCCCCAGTGTTTAGAAAGCAGGTGAGAGGCAGACCCCAAGAGGCCAAGCGCAGCCAGACCTGTCTGTCCTGGCTGATTTCACTTGGGAGCAATCCCTGGACATACCGACTTTTGGGGGTGTTATCCCAATTTTGGCCATGAGCACCTGGTCAGGATTGGATCGATTTTTGTACAGGAAAGAAAAGCATCAATTCCAAGTGTTCTGGAAGAACATGAGAGGTGGCCACCCTTAGGCAAAGCCACCCAGACCCGTCTCTCCTGGCACCTTTCATCTCGGGGCTATCCTTGGACACAGCACATTTTGGAGGTGGAATCTCAGTTTTGGCCGTGGGTGCCTGGACAGGAAGATGAGTTCTTTTCATTAGGAAGGAAAGCACAGAGCCCCAGTGTCTCAGAGGCACATGAGTGCCAGCTCTCAGGAAGGCAAGGCCAGCCAGACTTGTCAGTCCTGGCAGCTTTGGTCTAGGGGCTATCCTTGGAATACAGGGAATTCTGGAGGTAAATGTCCAATTTTAGCCATGGGTGCCTGGTGGAGACGGATGTTATTTTCCCATAAGAAAGAAAAGCACATGGTCCCAGAGTTTAAAGGCAGATGAGAGGTGGCCCCTGAGTGGCCAAGGCAGCCAGATCTGTCTCTTCTGGCAGATTTCGTCTGGGACCAATCCTTGTATATAAGGAAACTTGGAGAAGGAATCCCACTTTTGGCCATAGGTCCCTGGAGAAGAAGGACAGTTCTCTCCCACAGGAAGGAAAGCCCAGAGCCCCAGTGCTTCAGGGACAGGTGAGAAGCAGCCCTCGACATGCCAAGGTCAGCCAGACCTGTCAGGTTGTCCCCAGGAGGCCCAGCCAGCCAGACCTGTTCCATGTTCCCTTGGTTTCGTGGGACCCCACAGTGTCACAATGGTCTCCTTGGTTCCATGAGGCCCTGGAGTGTCACAATGTCCCCCTTGCCTCTGCAGTGTCACAACGGCCCTGTGCTTCCATGAGGCCTTGCAATGTCACAATGGCTTTGTGGTTTCACAGAGCCCTGATGTGTCACAATGGCCCCTCGGCTCCATGCGCCCTCGCTGTGTCACAACGGCTCCTCTGTGACACTGCGGGCTCCACAAGGTCACCATGGACCCTTGGCTCCTTGGGGCCCGGAGTTTCACAATGGTCTCCTTGATTCCATGAGGCAGCACAGTGTCACAATGGCCCCTTGGTTCCATGAGGTTCCGTGCTGCAGGAGGAGACAAGGGATGATGTAACTAAGGAATGTAGAACTTTCGAGAATTGGGGAGGGAAAAGGAATAACACAACTTAAATGATTAACATAAAGGAGCAAGGGACTGTGGGAGAACATGTCTCTATACCATTATAACTTAGAGGGGAGTTTCCTCCAAGGCATCCCAGCCTCATCGTCCCCTTCCTCGGCTTGGGATGCAACAGTTCCGTAGTGTCACCGTGGTGTCCTTGGACCCTCACTGTCACCACTGACCCATGGCTCCATGAGGTTCCCCAGTGTCACCGTGGTGTCCTTGGACCCTCACTGTCACCACTGACCCATGGCTCCATGAGGTTCCCCAGTGTCACCGTGGTCGCTGTCAGAGGCTGGATGAGATCCATGTCCCGAGACACCTTGGGATGCTCGGAATGCCCGTGTGGGGCCAGGGCCGGGTCAGGCCTTGGTTTGTGGTGGGACAGAGCCCCGCCCCCAGCCCTGGCCTGGCACAGCTGTCAATCACACAGCAGGGGCGGTGCTAACCCAGCTCTGATTGGCTGAGCTGTCAATCAATCACACAGCAGGGGCGGTGCCAACCCAGCTCTGATTGGCAGAGCTGTCTATCAATCACATGGCAGCAGCTGGTGCCTACCCTGACTCTGATTGGGCAATCAGCTGGCAGTCCCACCCCAGGGGCGGGCCCATGCAGGCCCAGGCGGTTAAAAGCCGGAGCTCGAGGCCAGCCCATGGTCTGGATCCTGCCTTCTCCTGGCGTTCCTCTGTTGGCGACGCTGGAACCTGAGCAGTTGGTGCATGTATGTGTGTGTCTTTCTACAGATCTTCTGCCTTTCTGCTGTTCTCTATTTCTTCTCCTTCCAATCCAACTTACCTGGAACATTTTTGAGTAACTTAACATCTTATGGTTAGAGGTCTTTAGGTTAAATGGGCTAATTTAATGAAGTTAATGCTATAATAAGAGGTTTATGTTGAAGTGGATGTTGTAGGAAACCCTTTGCTCAAGTTCCTTGATTGTCAATATTTTGCCAGTAATATTTTGTGCCATTTTGACCTCTTAGCTCCGTTGGTTAGAGCATGGTGCTGGTATCACTGGGGCTGTGGTTCAATCCCTGTGTGGGCCATTCACTTAAGAGCTGGACTTGATGATCCTTGTGGATCCCTTCCTAACAAGAATATTCTTGCATCTGGCCATGTTGAGAATATCTGGTTGGTGTTTCTCCTGTGCACCAAACTCAAGGAACCTTTGGTTACCCCCAGCATTTCAGTGTTCTGGGGTGTTACAGCCCTGCAGGCTCACAATGGTCACTTGTTTCCATGAGGCCCCACAGTGTCACACTGGTCCCTTGGTTCCATGAGGATCTGGAGTGTCACACAGGTTTGTGACATTTGTCCTTGCTGCCCCTCACATCCCACTGCCCCACAAACAGCCCCAAGCCACCCGTGAGGGACAGGCCCTGCTGTGCCAGGCTGGGCTCAGGGCTTGGCCTTTCTGCTTCCCCCAGCCAGCCCAGGCCTTGCTCAGCATTGCAGTTCCCTGCTCTGAGCCTTTGGCTCCCTGCAGTCCTGGCCTCAAGGATCTGCTCTCACCAGTTCCTGGGGAGCCTTTGGCAGTGCCTGCCCTCAGTGGGGCCCAGTGATGCTGCAAGGGACTTGGAGTTTTGCTTCTGACTCCTTGAGCAGCTTCTTCAACCTTCTCTCAGTGCCTGAGGGTCCTGGACTCAGCCCCAAATCCACCGTGGGGATCATCAAAATACAGAAAGCCCCTGGGGGTCTTTCTCTTCACTCAATGGTCTTCAAGTCTTCAGGGCTTGTGCAGCTGATTGGAGTCAGTTTGGAGTTCTGTTAAGGAGGAAGATTTCAAAGTGCACCTCATGACTTCTTTTCTTTAATCAAGTGAGTATTTTTTATTTTCCAGTTCAGAGAAGAGCTGACAGAAGCATTCCCCAGGTGATCTTGATCCTGAATGTCTCCTTAGGAGGTCTGGGCATGTAGAAGAATGAGCCCCTTGAGGGCTGACCCTGTTTGGACAAGCTGCTCCTCAGCCCCAGCCTCAGCATGTCTGACATGGCCCACCTGGCACTGACATCCCTGTGCCCTGCAGCAGAACCTTGTCCCTGAGCTCTGCAGCTCCATGTCCCAGCCCATTGCACCGTGTCCCACCTGCTCTCCTCAGGGCTCTGCCTGCACACAGGCCCAGGAGAAGTTTTCCTCTTGGGAAGGAAAGAATAGAAAAGCCTGAGCAGGTTTCCTGAACAACAAACCCCACTCAGGAAGCACCTGCTCAGTACAGGCTGCCTGGAATGGTGTCACCTTTCTACAAGGGAAAGTGCGGCCAGAAATGATCTCTGGAAGCAGAATTCTCTGAGTCTCCCAGCTGAATTCTCTGTCCCTGTCCTTTCCCTGGATCTCTGCTGCAGATGAAAGCTGCTGGTGCCGTCCTCACCTTTAAGCTCTCTTTTGAATGCAAACAGATGTTCCCAGCTGTGTTAAGCAGGATTTGCTCCATGTTTCTATAAATCTTTTGTGTTCCCCATGGAAAGAAGGGGCCATTTTGACACTGAGGGGGTGACGTGGAAGCAAGGAGTCAATTGTGACCCTGGGGTCCCATGGAAGCAAGGGGCCATGGTGACACAGCAGGGCCACGTGGATCCAGTGGTCCATTGTGACACTCACTGTGGATCCAAGGAGACCATGGAGACACCCCCAGAACCTCATGGAACCAAGGAGCCCATGGTGACCCAGCGGGGCTGCATGGAGCCAATGGCCCATGGTGACACTGCCCATCCAAGGAGGCCATTTGGACACTGCAGAAGCTCATGGAGCCAGGTAAGCCATTGTGACACTGAGGAACTTCATGCCACCAAATATCCATGGTGACACAGCAGGGCACCACGGGAACCCAGGAACCGCTGTTGGCAGT
Organism: Vidua macroura; assembly: GCF_024509145.1. Taxonomy (NCBI): domain Eukaryota; kingdom Metazoa; phylum Chordata; class Aves; order Passeriformes; family Viduidae; genus Vidua; species Vidua macroura. Next base: position 2,579,553 of record NC_071600.1, on the reverse strand, counting down.
GCGGAAACTCATGGAACCAGGGGCCCTTGTGGCACTGCAGAACCAACACAGCTGCTGCACCTTGTCCCCTGGCCCTGCACAGCTCCTTGGGAGGCACGGCAGGAGCAGCACCCTGGGAGCCTCGGGAATGCCCCTCTGGGATCCATGGCACACACTCCCAGGGGCTGGAATTCCAGTTCCCAGCCAGGGAAAGATCTTCCTGCCCTTGAAGGCAAAGCTCTTATGGAAGAGCCAAAAGCCAAGTGGAGCAAGATCCTACAGAGACATTTCACTGCCAGCCTTCATAACTTCACACATGGTGGTTGTAGCTCCTGGATTGGGAATGAAATCAGGGCAGGGCCTTTGGTGGGAGCTGCCCTGGGTCAAGGGGGACACGGAGACTGAAACAGAGCAGGCAGAGAAAGGCAGTAGAGAAAGGAGGACATAAACACAATCGGCTGAGAAGGCGGCACTCGGGAAAACAAACCAGACCTGATGGAAAATGGGACAGAAATCAATAATTCTGAAAATTTTATTTTCTGCTAAAGTACATCGCACCCACCCAGTCCCACACAACCCCAGTCTCACCCCTCCAAATTTAGATCCCACTTCTCCCAATCTCCTTCCAACCCCATCTCACCCTTGAGGCTAAGGAATTGAGTAATTTTGGCGTGGGATTGAGTTTTTTTGAGGGAGGAAGAAGCCATTTTTGGAGTGTGATTGAGACTTTTTGGGGTAAGATTGCGTTGTTTTCAGTGGGACAGTTGTTTGTTGTTTGGAATGCAGAGAGATGTAGAACACTGCCCAAAATCCCCCAAGGACCAACAAGTCTCCCATAATATGTCCCCAAACCATAAATTCCCCCTCTATTAGGTGTGAAATGGTGAGACTTTAGACATCTCTGACAAATTTCTTTCTTTTTTTGTCCTATTTCAGGTGTTTTTAAGGGATGAAGATAGATCAGAAGAATATTGGGGCCATACCAAAAAGGATAACCAGCCAGGTGTCTTCCCTCTGTGTATCACAGGGAATGTGGGTCACCGGGGCTCTGACCAAGGTGGGTCCTCCCATGGGGGATGGAGTAGGAGCAGTGCACAAAGCTCTTCCTGCAGTTGGGGCACTTGCAGGGCTTCCCTTAGCGGTGGGTCCGTTGGTGTTTGATCAAGTTAGGGCTGCTGGAGAAGCTCTTCCCACACTGGGGACACTCGTAGGGCCTCTCCCCGGTGTGGATGCGCTGGTGGGTGACGAGTTGGGAGTTGCGCTTGAATCCCTTCCCTCAGTCAGGGCAGAGGAAGGGCCTCTCCTCTGTGTGAATCTGCTGGTGCAGGAGGAGATCTGAGCTGGTCAGAAACCTCTTCTGACACTTGTGACACTTCTAGGGCTTCTCCACAGTGTGGATCATTTGGTGGATGATCAGATGGGACCTTCGGCTGAAGCTCTTCCCACATTCCCCACACTCGTAGGGCCTCTCCCAAGTGTGGATGTGTTGGTGGGTGACGAGGGCAGAGCTGCAGCTGAAGCCCTTCCCACACTCCCCACACTCGTAGGGCCATTCCCTGGTGTGGATCATCTGGTGTTTCAGAATGTTGCTCTTCCTGAAGCTCTTTCCACACTCCAAGCACTTGTAGGGCTTCTCCCCATCATGGAGCTGCTCATGGACCACCAGCTCCAAGTTCTGGCTGGAGCTCTGTCCACCTTCCTGGCCCAGGGTGGGTCTTTCCTCCTCGGAGCACCCTGGGCTGGGTTTGCAGCCCCTCCTCCTGTGGGATCTTTGGGGATTTCCCTCCCAGTTGGATTCTGGCACCATGGAGCTGCTCAAAACGGCCTCTTCCACGAGGTTCTGCTGTGGGGATTTGTCCTCCCTGGTCTCCATCCTCATCTCCTCCTCTGGGGCAGGAAGGACAAGGAGAAGATGGGATTTGCCTCCGTGCCAGAGGGAAGGGGAAGGAGATCCCCCCAGTGCATCCCTGGCAGGACGGCGTCGGCAGCGGGGCTGTCCTGCAGCCGGGGGCCGTGCTGGGCTGGGAGATGGAGCAGGAGAGAGGGGGAAAGGGGCACTGACTTCCTCCTCACCTGCCTGGGGGTCCCAGGGCTCCTTCCTCATCCTTGCAGCCTCCTCCTCCATGTGGAGAAGGACTGGGGATGGGAAATTCTGTTCTGGGAAGAAAACAAATGGTGCACACATTGAGTTTTGTACTGGTTTGGAGCAAAGCAGGGGGAGAATTTATGCCGGAATAATAATTTAATGAGAAAATTAGGATCAAGGCAATGATCCAGAAACACTGGCTTAATCTGACAGAGTCAGGATATAACCTGACACCCCGTTGGGCAGGGTGGTGGTAGCAGTCTGATGAAATGGTGGCTGCGGTCCTGTTGGAGTGATGAATGTGATTCTGTCAAAGCAGGGATCCTGTAGAAGGGTCTGGTCTTCCTCTGCAGGTCCAGTGGTGCTTTTGGAGCTCTTGTCCTCTGGGAATCCAGTAGGCAAGGTGGTCCTGGTGTTGCAATGGTGAGATTATATCCAGGTAGGAATGCTTGGTTCCTCCCCCTGGGCGGAGCATCCCACAATGGGATGATGTAATTTTATCAGTCCTGCAGTGACACTCAATGGCCCATGAACAGAAGATGGCCCCTGGAGGGCGTTATCAGGGCTGAGTCATGGCAGAGATAAAGAACACTGCCCCACCTGTTTATCACAGTTCATGAAGATGGTGACTGAAAACACACTTTTGGTTCCATCTTACATTGTCACCTGAAACAGTGAGGCAATCCCTGCTCGGGGTGGGGGGTGAACACCACCCCCCTTACCCAAACTGGCTCAGGTGTAAAACCCCCACCCTGGGAAGGCCCCGCACCCAGGGGACAATGTCACCCTTGCCCTGCCCCAGGGGAGGTCTCTGTCCCTGTCGCTCCCTTGCTCTCCCCCCTTTGCTCTTTCTTTCCTCTCTCTCTCTACCTCACATTTACTCTTCAATAAAATCCACTTGGGATTTGGTCTCGTTAGTACCTTCATTGGTGCAGAGGCAACTCTAACAATTTTATTAACCACATTGTGACATTATTTTGGCTCAGTGAGTTCAGGGCACTGTTGTGTGACCCCAAGTGCCTTTGACAACCGCATGGTTCCCTCTTCTGAGGCTCTGGCTCTTTCTGGAGGAACTCTTGGAAACCTGGACACAGTTTCCTTTGAGTGACTTGTCCCTGTCCCTGTCACCCCAGGCCATTCCCCAGGGGGTCTCCATTGTTCTCACCCCAGGGAATGCCTGGGGGGTCTCACTCCCTCTCACCCTGTGCCAGGGGGTGCTCAGGGCAATCTCTCTCCCTCTCAGCCCAGGGGATGCTCGGGGGTCTCTGTCCCCTCACCCTGGGGGATGCTCAGGCAGTCTCCATCCCTCTGGCCTCAGGGAATGCTTGTGCAGGGCTGGGGACCAGGGGCTCTGTGTCCCTCTCACTGCTGAGGGTGCTCGGGGCTGGGGGGGCTCTCCGACCTTCTCATCCCTGGGGAGGTCGGGGGGGGTCTCTGTCCCTCTCAGCCCTGGTGTGACCCTGCCCAAACATCATCAGGGTCAGAGGGACAGAGACACACCCAAACCCCCTGAAAGGCTGAACCTGGGATTTGGTTTGGGCTGAGGATTTAGGAAGGGGCTGGAATTGGGGCTGGGGTTGGGGCTGGGGCTGAGATTTGGGTTAGAGCTGGGCTTGGGGTTAAGGCTAGACATGGGATTGGCTTTAGGGCTGGGGTTGGGAATGGGTCTGGGGCTAGACGAGTCTGGCACTGGGATGAGATTAAATACAGAACTGTGAGTGTGTCTAAACGTGGAGTGAGATTGAGACCAGGATCAGGGTCAGGTTTGGGACTGAGCGCACGCAGAGCGGGACAGGGGGGATGTCACTGCAGGATGTCCCTGGCATGGTCCCAGCCCTCCTCAGGCACCTCCAAACATGGGGGGCAGCTGGCTGCTCCGAGATCCAGGTGCTCCCACGCTGCCCCTCAATAGCAGGCGAGCATTCCCTGAGGGCAGCCCTGAATGTGACCCTTGGGGCTCTGGGATCAGCCCTCACATCCCTGTGGGAGCAGCTGCAGACATGATGAGGGATTCCCCCCCCCCTCCTTCTTGTGGAAGGTTGAAGCCCATCTCTTCTTTCCTTCTGGTGCCTCCTCCTCTCCTCAGCTGAGGATGTCAAACTCCCCAGGAGCAGGAAAGTTCCCATTCCCTGTTTCCTTGTGGCTGCAGTCTGGAACATCCACTCAGAACGAAGAACTTTCTGACAGCCCTGATGAAGGACACCAGGAGGAGTTTGTGAGAAAGGGAGGAAATTGTATTTTGATAGGAAATACAAGTTACAAAATTATTTCTTTCTCTCACATTCATTTTCAGTCAGTTGCAGTTGTGTTTTCAGAGTGCCACCTTCTCAGCTGTTTGTGTTTGGGTCCTCTTTTCTCTGCTGCCTTTCTTTGCCTGCTCTGTTTCTCTCTCAGTGTCTCCCTTGACCCAGGGCAGCTCCCACCAAAGGCCCTGCCCTGATTTCATTCCCAATCCAGGAGCTACAACCACCATGGGTGAAGTTATGAAGGCTGGCAGTGAAATGACACTGTAGGATCTTGCTGCACTTGGCTTTTGGCTCTTCCATAAGAGCTTTGCCTTCAAGGGCAGGAAGATCTTTTCCTGGCTGGGAACTGGAATTCCAGCCCCTGGGAGCGTGTGCCATGGATCCCAGAGGGGCATTCCCGAGGCTCCCAGGGTGCTGCTCCTGCCGTGCCTCCCAAGGAGCCGTGCAGGGCCCGGGGACAAGGTGCAGCAGCTGTGTTGGTTCTGCAGTGCCACAAGGGCCCCTGGTTTCATGAGTTTCTGCACTGCCAACAGCGGTTCCTGGGTTCCCGTGGTGCCCTGCTGTGTCACCATGGATATTTGGTGCCATGAAGTTCCTCAGTGTCACAATGGCCTACCTGGGTCCATGAGCTTCCGCAGTGCCCAAATGGCCTCCTTGGATGGGCAGTGTCACCATGGGCCATTGGCTCCATGCAGCCCCGCTGGGTCACCGTGGGCTCCTTGGTTCCATGAGGTTCTGGGGCTGTCTCCATGGTCTCCTTGGATCCACAGTGTCACAATGGACCACTGGATCCACGTGGCCCTGCTGTGTCACCATGGCCCCTTGCTTCCATGGGACCCCAGGGTCACAATTGACTCCTTGCTTCCACGTCACCCCCTCAGCACCAAAGTGGCCCCTTCGTTCCATGGGGAACACAAAAGATTTATAGAAACATGGAGCAAATCCTGCTTAACACAGCTGGGAACATCTGTTTGCATTCAAAAGAGAGCTTAAAGGTGAGGATGGCACCAGCAGCTTCCATCTGCAACAGAGATCCAGGGACAGGACAGGGACAGAGAATTCAGCTGGGAGACTCAGAGAATTCTGCTTCCAGAGATAATTTCTGGTCACACTGTCCCTTGTAGAAAGGTGACACCATTCCAGGCAGCCTGTACTGAGCAGGTGCTTCCTGAGTGGGGTTTGTTGTTCAGGAAACCTGCTCAGGCTTTTCCATTCCTTCCTTACCAAGAGGAAAACTTCTCCTGGGCCTGTGTGCAGGCAGAGCCCTGAGGAGAGCAGGTGGGACACGGTGCACTGGGCTGGGACATGGAGCTGCAGAGCTCAGGGACAAGGTTCTGCTGCAGGGCACAGGGATGTCAGTGCCAGGTGGGCCATGTCAGACCTGGTGCAGCTGGGGCTGAGGAGCAGCTTGTCCAAACAGGGTCAGCCCTCAAGGAGCTCATTCTTCTATATGCCCAGACCTCCTAAGGAGACATTCAGGATCAAGATCACCTGGGGAATGCTTCTGTCAGCACACCCTGCCTAGGGCCTTTGGAGCAGGGTGGTGGCTGCGATGGCTTCTGAGCTCAACACCTGCTCCTGGGATGGTTCCATGGAGAGCCAGCACAGCAACGCTGCTGTGCATTGTCACTGCTGAGGGTCACACACTGCCAGGGCTCATTCCCTGGCTGCAGGATTCGTGCCCAACCCAAGCACTGCACTTTTGGCTCCAGCATTGCTTTCCAGCAAACACAGGGGAAGGCAAACTGTGTGCAGCTCATGGTATTTTACAGTGTCTTAAACTTGCTAAGTCACTGATTTGAGAGAGTGAGATCCATTTGGAATTAATGGCATGGAGAAGTAGTGCAACATGGAAAAGGGGAACATAGAAATAAATGGAGGAAAACATTTTGACTGTTTCTTTCAATTTCCATTTCACTTCCGGAAAGCTGTTTCAGTTTTCCAGGAATCTTCTCCACAGTCCTGTCTGCTCTTTTCAAGAACCTTTCCTGGAGAACCAGGTCGAGCTCCTGTCACAAGATGTGCCACCAGCTGCAGCTTCTCTTGGCTTTCCACACCCTGCGTGCAGCAGGACTCTTGGAGCAAAGCAGGACAAAGGTTTGGAGAACTTGACAACTTGTCCTTTATTTTCCTGGTGGACTAGAGAGTTGTGCAATTGGTGAGGTTTTCACTGTTACAGTTCTACAATAAGAAAACAGGAGGTAGTAGCAGGAATTGTTCGAGAATACAAGCCTGGCTGAATTCAGAGAATGAATCTCCAGAGCCTGCAGACAGAAGTGGAGAGTTGTGAGACAATCATTTCAACCTGTCCGTGGACATCTTGAAAATGATCTGGAATGTGAAAATAGTCTGACAGAGGGAGTTTGTTTCTGAGTTCAGTGTAGATGATTCCACATCTGGTGCCTTGGTGCATAAATTAAGAGTGCAATCAGTTCATGATAAGCACCAGAACAGGCTGGACCTCTCAGGAGACGACTGAAAGAATCTGAAAAGGAGAAATGCAGGCAATGACTTGGTGAACCTTGCCTGGAAGAAGGGTGATTTTTTTCTAATTATTCCTAATCCATTCCCTTGGCTTTTGGCTTTCTTAGCAAGGCCATTTCCATCCCAGATTCACCATGAAGTGAGAAGCCTGAGCTTGTGGAAGTGCCTGAAAGATGCCCTGTTCCTCTGCAGGGACACTCAGGCTGGAGCAGGAGCCAGAGCCCTCTCTGGGGAAGCCTCCTCCGAGCTGGAATTTGTGCCGTGCTGGGAGAGGAGGAGGAGGGGGAGAGCGCTGGGCGCTGTGTGGCAGGAGCAGGAGGTTTGGGCCGCAGGACATTCCGTCTGCGCCGCTGCCCCACAATGGGCGGCCGTGCCCGGGGCTCTGGGCCTGGCCCCGCGTGCGCTGAGCTCCCTGGGCTGGGCTCAGGTTCTGCTGGGACTGGGCACAGGCTGGGCTCTCACTGTGCTCACCAGCAGGGAAAACACCTCTGGGCAGCTCCATTTCCTGCTGCTGGGAAGAAGCAATGCAGTAAGTCAAGAAATTCTGGTTTCCGTTTCTCCTGGTGGATTTTTTAATTTAATTCCACACCGCGGAGGCAATTTCTGTGACGGCCTCTGTCAGTTGATTCTATTTCATCAGCACCAGCAACAGGGCTGTGTTTGAGCACTGCAAATGTGGCCTGTGTGGCTTCAATTCCCCTCGCCTTAGTGCTCAGGGGCTGGTGGGCATTCCAGTATCTGCTGATTTTTATGCCTGTGACAAAAATACTGACTTCACTGTCATGAAAGCACCGTGGGTAGCACCAACTGAAAGAGGCACTTGCAGTTTTATGGATAAAATTCAAGTGGCAAACAGAAGAGGGCCAAGAGCAGCCGTGATCTGCAATTCCCAAGGCAAAGGCAGCAGCAGCCTCCTGCTGTCAGCTCAGGGTGAGTAAAGCAGCGCTGAGAACAGCGCTGGAACCCGATCCTTTCTTCCTCTGAGGGCTGGCTCAGGGCAGCACAGGCGGGCCCTGAGGAGTCAGGGCTGTGTGTGGGTGCTTGTTGCTCTTCTCCAGAATTCAGCTGGAAAAAGCCCTCGGAAGCCGAGGCAGGAGCAGGTGGGAAGGGGCCGGCGCTGCTGCTGCTCCTGCCCGGGAGCCCCGGCTGGGCCGGGCTGGCGCCCACTGCGCTGCAGCTGCTGCTGCTGCCAGAGCCGGGCGGGACTCGGGGACAGGGAACGGACACCGGGGGACAGCAAAGGAACTGGGGCTGCAGGGATGTTGGAGCTCGGGCCAGCGCCAGCACAGAGCTTCAGCCCGCAGCTAACCCAGAGGGAAAGGCTGGGGAAAGGCTCCATTTCAGCCTTTCTTTACTCGTTGCTGTGAAGGGACTGAAATAAAGGAGAACAGGCAGAGCCCAACCCCTTCTCCTTTGGGAGGAGCCCCATGAGTGGGGCTGTGAGGGGCCATGAGGGGCCATGAGGGGCTGTGAGGGGTCATGAGGAGCTGTGAGGGGCTGTGAGGGGCCGTGAGGGGCTGTGAGGGGCTGTGGCAGGCCAAGCACCTCATGGAACCAAGGGTCCCTTGTGACGCTGCAGAACCAAGGAGATCATTGTAGACTTTATGGAACTTCATGGAACCAAGGATCCATTGTGGCACAGCAAGGCCTTGTGGAACCAAAGGGACCATGGTGACACTATGGAACCTCATGGTACCACAGGTCCAGTGTTACACAGCAGCCACAGCAGGGCCGCAGAACCAAGGAGATCACTGTGACGCTACACAGCCTCATGGAATCAGGGTGTCCACGTTACTCTACTGAACCTCATGGAACCAAGGGTCCCTTGTGACACTGTGGAACCAAGGAGACTGCTGTTGGCAGTACAAAAGCTCATGGAACCAAAAGTTCATTGTGACACTGCGGGGCTCCATGGAACTATGGAGACCATTATGACACTTCAGGACCCACTGGAACCAAGGGGCTGTTGTGACACTGCAGGGCCTTGTATAACCAAGGGGTCATTGTAGCACAGCAGGGCCTCATGGAATCAAGGGGATCACAGTGACACTGTGGGGCTCCATAAGGGGTTGTGGGGCTCCACGAGACCACAGGGCCATTCTGACTGTGGAACCAAGGACACCATTGTTACACTACGGGGCATCATGGAACCAAGGAGGCCATTGTGAACCAGCGGGGGAACCCGCTGAGACCATTGTAACACTTCAAGGGCCATTGTGGAACTGCAGAGCCTTGAAGAACCAATGAGACCATTGTGACATGGCCCGGCCTCATGGGAGCAAGGGCCATTGTGACACTGTGGGGCCTTGTAGAACTGAGGGGCCCTTGTGACCCTGTGTGGCACCATGGAACCAAGCAGAGCACTGTGACACTGCAGGGCTCCGTGGAACCAAGGACTCGTGTAACAGTGAGGAGCCCAATGGAACCAAGGGGCCATTCCGTACTTCAGGGCTTCACAGAACCAAGGTGCCATTGAGACACTGCGGAACCAAAAGAGACCATTGTGACACTGCGGGGCTCCATGGAACCAGTGAGACCATCCTGACACTCCGAGTCCCCATGGAACCAAGGGGCCATTGTGACACCACAGGGCCTCACAGAACCAAGGCAACCACTGTGACACTGCAAGGCCTCATGGGGACAAGGGGCCATTGTGACACTGCGGGTCCCCATGGAAGCAAGGGGCCAGTGTAACACATCCAGGCCAGGTGGAACCAAGGGGCCATTGTGATCCTGGGGAACCCAATAGAACCAAGGGGCCATTTTGAGACTCTGCGACCTCATGGAACCAATGGGCATCGTGGCATTGCTCATTCCCATGGAAACAAGGATTTCATTTTGACACTGCAAGGTCTCATGGAAGCAAGGGACCATTGTGCCACTGTGGGGCCAAGGAGACCATTGTGATATCACTGGGCCTCATGGAAACAAAAATCTGCTGTGATCCTACAGGGCCTCATGGAACCAAGGGGCCATTGTGATGCTGCAGGGCCCCAAGGATCCAAGAACATGGAACAGGTCTGGCTGGCTGGGCCTCCTGGAGGCCACCTGACTGGTCCAGCTGACCTTGGCATGTTGAGGGTGGCTTTTCATCAGCCCCTGAAACCCTGGACTTCCATGCTTTCCTTCCTGTGGGAAAGAATTGTCCTTCTCCTCCAGGGGTTCATGGCTGATATTGGGGTTCCTCCTCCAAATGTGATTACATCCAAGGATTATTCCCATATGAAACCTGCCAGGACAGACAGCACTGGCTGATCTTGGCCTCTTGGGGGTCTCCTCTCACCTGCCTTCAAAACACTGGGGGCCTGGGCTTTTCTTCCCATGGAAGAAACTATCTTTGACATCCAGGCATCCATGGCCAAAATTGAGAATCCACCTCCAAAAGTCCTTATACCCATGGATAGCTCCCAGATAAAACCTGCCAGGACTGTCCAGGTTCCCTTGGTTTTCTGGGGGCCAGCTCTCATCTGCCTTTCAAACACTGGGGCTCTGTACTTTCCTTCCTACGGAAAAGAACTGTCCTTCTCATCCAGATGCCCATAGATAAAAGTGGGGTCTGGCCTCCCAAATTCTTTCTATCCAAGGATTCTTCCCTGACAACAGGTCTGGCTGCCTTGGCCAGCTTGAGGCCACCTCTAAACAGCCTTTGAAACACTGGAGCTCCACCCTTTCCATCCTATGGAGAACTGTCATTCCAGTCCAGGAACCCACGGCTGAAATGAAATTCCACCCCCAAAACTCCCCATATATCCAAAGGTTGCTTTCAGACAAAGCTGCAAGGGCAGACAGGTCAGGCTTGCCTTGGACTCTGGTGACTGCTTCTCATCTGCATTCAAAACCCTGGGGCTCTGTGGTTTCCTTGCTGAAGAAAAGAACTGTCCCTCTTGTCCAGGCGCTCTTGGTCTCAGGGACTGGACCACTGTACAGGGACACAGGAGCTCTGTGCTCAGTGGGGTGGAGAGTGAGGACAGCAGAGGAGAGCCCTGGGAGGGACTGAAGGGTGGTTTCAGAGGTTGTGAATCCTTTTGACATAGTAGAGAACAGCCAGAGGAAGAAAAGATTAATGTAAAGGGGGATGAGGACAGCCTGCAGGGACAGAGGCGCAGGGCAGGGACACCGTAGGACAGCCTGGGCTGCAGAGGGCACAGGCATGTGCAGCAGCTGCAAGGCCCTGACAGAGCCAACCTGTGCAGCACTTTGGCCATGGCTGCTGGCCCTGGGCCTGAGGCCACGAGGGGACAAGTGACCCTTGCAGCCCTGGGGCCTCAGTGCCTCCTTGTCCCTGCTCAGCAGCCTGGCAGGGGCCGCCCCATGGTCCTGCCCTTGGCACTGCACATCCCCACATGCCAGTGCCCATCCCGGGAAGAGCCCTGAGCAATGAGGGAGGGACAGGATCTGCCTTGCCAGGGGCTGGGGCTCAGGCCTTGGCCCTTTGCATTCCTGAAACACATCCAGGTGTGCTCAGCACCAGAGACACCTTTCCCTTGCTGTCCCCACCTCTCATCACTGCCTCCAGTGTTCTGCTCTAACTGGAGCCTGGGGACACTTTCTCACTCGTGTTCCTCAGTGGGACCCATTAAAAGTCAAAGAAACTTTGGAGTTGGATTCTGACTTGGAGTTCTGGAGAGGTTTCTGCAGCTCCCTCTCGGGGCCTGATGTTCAGGGCCTGAGCACAAAGCCCCAGAGGCTCATTCAAGTCCTTGTGCTGTGTCTGTGCTGCTGAGCTGGGCCGGGCTCCTGGCACAGAGGGTGATGCTGGTAAGCAAGCAGAGCTTCAAAAGCACATTTCTCTGGATGAGCAGCTCTTCTCCCAGCCCAGCAGGGCTGGGGCACTGCCTGCAGCCAGCCCGGGCACAGCACAGAGGCACAGAGAGAGGAGTGGCAGCCTGGGCTGGGAGAGTGACTGAGCCCTTGCTAGGGGAGAAATCTTCACAGGGTTTGAATGAATAATTCTTTGCCTCAAGGAAAGTTAAACTTCCATTCCTGCAGTGATCTCCTAAGGCTGGCCCATCCCACAGTTTCCATGATCTTTTGCAAGGGCTCTCCCAGTTCCTCTGGTGCAGAGGAGGTGGCCATAGGGCAGACAGGGCAGTACCTGTAGGCAGCAAGGGCAGGTAGCAGCAGTGAGAACGAGGTTAAAGGTAGGCTGCGGTGGGAAGACAGGAGAGTCCCCATCAGGGGAGAAATCTGCACAGCCCCTGGACATGGTGAGTCTCTGGCTGCAGAGCAATGCAGGTGAGTTCCTGGAAGTGTCTCTGACAATGCCAGCACTGACAGGACCTGTCAGGGTGGCTCTCCTGGATGTCCTGGTGTGGAGCAGAACAAGCTCCAGAACGGGGCTTCCCTGCTGCCCCCTCAGAGGCACAGGACAGATCCCTGCCCAGGCAGTGCTGCCCCGGGGCCGTGGGCTGGGGATGGGCTCTGTGAGCCCTGGCAGGGAGCGGAGCTGGGCACAGGGAGACGCTGCTGGCAGGAACAGCTCCCCTCAGCAGAGACACGGGCAGGGAGGGACAGGGAGCTGCTGCCACAAATGCTGGGCAGGGGGATGTGGCACCTCCCTGCTGTCCCTGTGGCTCAGACACCTTCCCCCAGCAGCTCCTCCCCGGGCTCCTTTCCCATCCTAAGCAGAGCCCCTGCCCTCATCCCACGGGGGCTCGGCTGTGCATTGCCCCTGCAGCAGCCAGAGCCCAGGCAAGGAAGGACAAGCCCCTGATTTCCATCAGTCTCAGTGTCCCTTCTCCCCTGGCAGGAGCAGTGTGACATTTCAATGCCATGCCCAGGTGCCTGTGCTGTCCTTGTTGCCACCATTGGGTTTTCTGAGGCAGTGCCAGGGTTTGGGGGTGGCAGGTGCCCGTCCAGGCAGGGACCCTTTGGATGCTGCTGGGGAGATGTGTCTGGGGGAGCAGTGCCCAGGTGCCCTCAGGGGCCATTCAGCTGATTCCCTGGGTGTCCTGCAGGGCTGCAGGTGCCCTCCAGAAGGGCACAGCTCTCCCGTGCTGTCTCTGGGCTGCCTGGGATCCCCATGGAGCAGACAGCTCAGTGGTAGGGCCAGGGAAATGCTGCTGGGCAGCTGCACCTGGGCAGCTGCAATGATCCTTCCGTACATCAGCCTGGCAGGAGACAGCTGAGATCCCAGTGAGGCACCCTGAGAGAAGGCGAGGGCTCTGTCCATCTGCTCTCTGAGCCCAGAGCCCTCTGCTCTCAGCACTGCCCTGGTTCTCTCTAGGGGAACTCCTCTGGCTGCCTCTCCTTCAGCTCAAAGCTGCCAGCAAGGGGCAGCTGAGAACAGCCCTGATGGCCAGAGCTGCTCTCTTGTCCGTGCACTGAGACCATCCCTGTGCCTCTCACACCCACACGATTTCACCTGCAGTGCATTAGAAATGTCAGGGATTTCAAACACCCACAGCCACTCCTAACTGTGGCAGGTGCAGCTGGATGAACAAATACAAGGAACTCCCTCAGCTCAGTTCGTCAGATGGGCAAATTGCAAACAGCAGAGCTGAAAAGCTTTTTGGTGTCTCCCAAGTCCATTTAATTGGAGATCAGCCAGCACTCTCAGTTGCCTCTCACTGCACAAGAAGAAGAAATCCTCCTGAGCCCATTTGTGAGTCCCTGCTCTCAGTGCCTGCAAAACCCAGAGCCCAGGTGCGGAGAATGCAGAGAAGTCATCCTAAAAAGAGCAACCCTGAAAGCTGAATTGCTATGAGATATGCAATATATTTTCTTCATAGAAGTGTGGCCTGACCCAGTCCTGTATTTTTCTCCTCAGCAGAAAACCATTTCCTGAGGCAGCCAATGTCCAACAGCAGCTCCATCAGCCACTTCCTCCTGCTGGCACTGGCAGAGACGCGGCAGCTGCAGCTCCTGCACTTCTGCCTCTTGCTGGGCATCTCCCTGGCTGCCCTCCTGGGCAACGGCCTCATCATCAGCGCCGGAGCCTGCGGCCACCACCTGCACACGCCCATGTTCTTCTTCCTGCTCAACCTGGCCCTCAGCGACCTGGGCTCCACCTGCACCACTGTCCCCAAAGCCATGCACAATTCCCTCTGGGACACCAGCACCATCTCCTACACAGGATGTGCTGCACAGATCTTTTTCTTTATGTTCTTCATCTCAGCAGAGTTTTCCCTCCTGACCATCATGTGCTACGACCGCTACGTGTCCATCTGCAAACCCCTGCACTACGGGACCCTCGTGGGCAGCAGAGCTTGTGCCTACATGGCAGCAGCTGCCTGGGCCAGTGCCTTTCTCTATTCACTGCTGCACACAGCCAATACATTTTCCTTGCCCCTGTGCCATGGCAATGCCCTGGGCCAGTTCTTCTGTGAAATCCCACAGATCCTCAAGATCTCCTGCTCCAAATCCTACCTCAGGGAACTTGGGCTTCTTGCTCTTAGTGTGTGTTTGGCATTTTGTTGTTTTGTGTTCATTGTTTTCTCCTATGTGCAGATCTTCAGGGCTGTGCTGAGGATCCCCTCTGAGCAGGGACGGCACAAAGCCTTTTCCACCTGCATCCCTCACCTGGCCGTGGTCTCTCTGTTTGCCAGCACTGCAGTGTTTGCCTACTTGAAGCCCCCCTCCATGTCCTCCCCATCCCTGGATCTGGCCCTGTCAGTTCTGTACTCAGTGGTGCCTCCAGGCCTGAACCCCCTCATCTACAGCCTGAGGAACCAGGAGCTCAAGGCTGCAGTGTGGAGACTGATGCCTGGATGCTTTCGGAAACATTAAACTGCTGGCCAGTTTCTGCCAATCACTTGTAATAAAAGTAATCTTTGATACTCCTTGTTGGTTTTGTTTTGCAGGTTCTTTTTCTTTATTTTACTTTTAAATATTGTCCACAAGGAAATGTCTTCATTTGTTCCACTTTTCATTTTGTTTCCCACCAACTTCCCTGTGGCCACAGACTGTGTCAATGAGGGGCTGTGCTCTCAGTGACTTTAAAGGAACTAAAGGATGTCCCAGCAGAGTTTTCTGCAGAGCTGCCCTTTTGTTGCCTTCTCTGGAGCTGCAGCAGCAATGTCTGTGTGCAGAGCTGGGGGCAGATCAGTGCTGGCACAGCAGCTGTGCCCAGCAGCAGCAGCAGCACTTGGTGTTGCCAGTGCTGCTCCCGTGGCCCTGCCCCGCTGCCCTGGTGGCCCTGGTGTTGCTGCAGGGCCTGAGTGCTCTCGGGGCCGGGCACAGTCCTGGGGGTGGCAGTGCCGGGGCTGCAGCAGGGACAGGCCATGGGCACTGCTGGGGCAGCGCTGACGCCTCAGGCCAGGGCCTGGGGGCTCCAGGCTCCTTGCCCAGGCTCTCTCAAGAACACGGCCAGGCCAATGCTCAGCACAGAAAACCCCCGTCAGCAGCCCCAGGCTGGCCGTGGGCAGGCTGGGGGGAAACAGCACGGCTCGTGCTCTGCCAGGGCCCTGGGGGAGACGGGAAGGAGCAGCAGAGCAGGGGCTGATCCATCCCCAGTGCGCTGCACAGCCCAGGGCAGCGTCCCAGAGCGTCCTCATGGAGCTGCCAACAACATGCTGGGGGGAAACAGCACGGCTCGTGCTCTGCCAGGGCCCTGGGGGAGACGGGAAGGAGCAGCAGAGCAGGGGCTGATCCATCCCCAGTGCGCTGCACAGCCCAGGGCAGCGTCCCAGAGCGTCCTCATGGAGCTGCCAACAACATCCCCCCTCTGCAGCCCTGGCCTCTCCCCCAGCTCACACAGGTGCTGCATCCTTGCAGGCACAGACACGGCAGTGCTGCCTCAGGAGCCCCTGTTTGCATTGCACACAGCAGGCGGGAGCACCCCCGTGCTGGTGCTGTGGGGACAGGAACCTGAGGCAGCACAAATGCCATCAGCCCCTGGGGCCAGGAAGGGCTGGGGAACGCCAAGGAAAGCACTCAGCTTTGTTCTGGCCTCTGCACTCAGCCAGAAAGTTTGTTCCCATCAGCTGGGACTTTCCTATCCCACTGCAGACGCTGTTGCTCAGAGCCAGCGCTGCCTGGCAGCCACCCCCAAACTGCCTGGAGCGTTTATCTGGCTTTACCTTTACTTTCTTTAGTCTTCCTCCTACAGATTTCTTCCTGTTGCCCAGCCCTGTTCCCTCCCCTGCACACAGCCCATCCCTGTTTGCCCTTTCCTCTCTGGCCCCACTCCCCATTGCAGTTCCTGCCTTGGCACCATGGGAACGTCCCTTGGGGAGCAGGATCATCCCACAGGTGCTGCAGGAATTGTCTGCAGGCTCCTGCAGTGCCTCGTGCTGCTCCCTTGCCAGAGGCAGCCCAGGCCAGGGGGGCACATCTGGGCTGCTGTGTCTGCCTGTGGGGCTCCCTGTTCTGGGCAAGGAGGAGGAGCTGCAGAGGCAGATCAGTGCTGGCACAGCAGCTCTGCTCCTGCTGGCCACACCATTCCTGATCCAGGCCAGGAGCCATTGGCCTTCTTGGCCACCTGGGCACACGGCTGGCTCATGTCCAGCCTGCTGTCCATCACTCCCTGCAGGTCCCTTTCTGCCTGGCTGCTCTCCAGCCCCTCTGTCCCCAGCCTGGAGCGCTGCAGGGGTTGTTGTGGCCAAAGTGCAGGACCCGGCACTTGGACTTGTTCAACCTCACCTTGTTGGATTTGGGCCCTGGATCCAGCCTGTCCAGGGCCCTGTGCAGAGCCCTCCTACCCTCCAGCAGATCCACACTCACACCCAGCTTGGTGTCATCTGCAGATTTGCTGATGGTGGACTCAATCCCCTCATCCCGATCATCAATGCAGATATTGAAATCCACGCTGGCTGGCTCTGACCCCTCGGCCATCCTGTGGCTGCCCTGTGATGGCTCTCAAGGTGATCTGTTCCAGAACCTTGCCGGGCACTGAGGTCAGGCTGACAGGCCTGGAGTTCCCCAGATCCTCCTTCCAGCCCTTCTTGGAGATGGGCTCACACTGGCACCTCCAGTGCTCTGGCACCTCCCTGCTGAGCCAGGACTGATGGGAAATGATGGAGAGCAGCTTGGGGAGCTCATCCACCAGCTCCCTCATCCCCCTAGGATGGATCCCATCCCATCCCATACACCTGTGAGCATCTGAGTGGCTCAGCAGGTCACCAGCTGCTTCCTCCTGGATTATAGGTGCCTGTTCTGCTCCCTGTGCCCATCTGCCAGCTCAGGAGAACTCTTGTCCTGAGGAAAACCTGTCCTAATATTGAAAATTGTGACAAACAAGGTGTTAAATTGCTTAGCATTTTCCTTATTATTAGTTTCTATATTCTCCACTGCATCCAATAAAGAGTAGAGGTTCTCCTTCCCCCTCCTTTCGCTAATATTTTTTTATAGAAACATTTTCATTTTTTTTTTACAGAAGCCACCATGTTGTGTTCTAAATGAGCTTTCACCTGTCTAATTTTCCTTCTGCATAACCTAACGACATCCTTAAACACTTCCTGAGTTGCATATCCTTTTTTCCCCTGAGTTCCCACAACAGCTCCATGGGCAGCCAGGATAGTCATTTTCCTCACCAGCTCATCTTTTGCCACACTGGGACAGGCTGCTCCTTCCCCCTTAAGATTACCTTCTAGAAATGTTTCCATCCTCCCTGGACCCCTTTGTTTTAAGGGCTGTTTCCCATTAAAAAATCAGTACCTGATTCGGTACTTCCCAAATCAACATCCTAAATAGGCCAAAGTCTGCCCTTCCTCATTCCAGTGTGGAAGTTTTGTTGCTGCCCTTCCTTCTTTCACAGATCATTGAAAACTTGATTATTTCATGGTCCCAGTGCCCCAGGCAGCCTCCGACCCCCACATCTGCCACCAGCCCTTCTCTGTTTGTGAGCAGCAGGAGACAGAGCTTTCCTTGGGAGTGGAGTGTTACCAAAAATTCGGTGAAACACAAAACTCCTTCACACAATGCAGCATCAAGAAGCAGCATTCTTTATTCAGCCGGATGCACGGGGGATAGCTCCTCCCAAAGCCGAGCATGCTGAGTGCAGGAAAGTTTCTGTTCATATTCTGTATTTTGCACACATATTCATTGATTATCCTGGACTGAACATGTGATAATCATTTCCCCAAAATAATTAACATATTTCCCCTCCCCTTTACCCATGCTCTCTTCTGTCCGGGGGTCTCTCTGGTGGTCCCTGGTGGTCGTGGACCCCAATGTTCCCGTGGGCCTGGCTGAGCTGGCAGGACACTGAGGCTGGTGAACTTCCAGCTCCCCTTCTCACACAATGGGCATTGTGTGGTTTCCATAGGCCTGGGGTTTTGGAGAACAAGCTCCAGATGTGAGATCACCTGGTGGAGACAATTTATCATCTGGTAACATGAGGTCACAGAGCTTGCTGTGTCATCACAGAGGGGCTGTGTGACATCCAAGGAGGGCTGTGTGAGGGACATTGTACAAAGCTCAGGGAAAAGCGTGATTGTTATTAAATTGTGTCCTGTTCAACTGTGGTCTGTTGGCCATGAAGAGAAACTTTCTGTGCCTCTGAGTCTCACCAGTTCCTGACCCCCAAAGGACACAAACCTGATGAGTTGTGGTTCCCACTCCAGTGGTGGCACTTGGAGCTGCCTCCATCCCCAGAGCAGAGCTGCCTTGTCCCAGAAAGTCCCTGGCAATGCAGGGATGAAGGAAACAGGACAGGCTGTGGGGATCAGGGGCAGGGCACGGCCAGGGATTTGGGGTGGTTGTGAGCCCAGGGCAGGACCCGGCCCTTGGCCTTGGTGAACCTCATCCAATTGTCCTGGGCC
The DNA here is from genome assembly GCF_024509145.1 of Vidua macroura. Taxonomy (NCBI): domain Eukaryota; kingdom Metazoa; phylum Chordata; class Aves; order Passeriformes; family Viduidae; genus Vidua; species Vidua macroura. The sequence continues at coordinate 2,561,056 of NC_071600.1, read as the reverse complement.
CATGGCTCCAGCCTGTCCAGATCCCTCTGCAGAGCTTCCTGCCCTCCAGCACAGCCACACTCCCACCCAGCCTGGGCTCACCTGGAACTGCCTGAGGGTGCCCTCGATGGCCTTGTCCAGATCAGCAATAAAGAGATTTCACTGACCTGGCCCCAATCCTGAGCCCTGGGGACAGCCCTGGATGAGGCTCCATTCCTCAGCTGCTCTGAGTGCCAGAGGATGGATGAGGGAAATAGTGGGGAGTGGATGGGGACAAAGTGTTGTGGATTGTCAGCCATGAAGGGTCTTGATTTTCATATCTGTTCAGACTGCATTAGAAGGGGCTGGGGGTCAATATCAATTGGTCATTGCTGATATCAATCCATAAGCAGGAAAAGAACAATTATCTCTGCATTGTTTTCAGTATAGTAGATTCACTTTGAATGCACTTCTGAAATCTGTCTAATTAACCACAGAGGAACGGAAAACTTCAATTATTCTCTGAGGCTATATGTTTTGGGTGTTGTGAACAAATGTTTATGAGCTTTTCCCACTCAATTCCTGAACTCAAGAGCTCAAGAAAGAAGAGGTGTCTGGAGTAAGAAAATTCATCAGGAACCTCCAAGGGGCTGAGGATCCATCCCCATCAGAGCAGCAATGAGCAGAAATGGGCAGAGCTTTGTGGCTGCCCCAGCTCTGGGATGGGCCCTGGGCCTGGAGCAGGAGCAGCTCTGGAGGGCCCCAAGGCCGGGGCTCTTGTGCTGGCCTGGGCAGATGGGATGGCAGCAGGGGCTGCAGAGCTCTCAGCAGCTGAGGCCGAGGGGAGCAGGGCAGCCAGGGAGCCTCCTTGTGCCTTGGGCAAGCCCCTTCCCCCATGGCTGGGGCTGAGTCCTGGCTGAGCTGCAGCTGCTGCTGTGCCCTTGGCAGGGGCTGAGGCCGTGGGGCCAGTGGCCAGAGCAGCCTGGCCTGAGCAGAGCTGTGGGGCCAGAGCCGGCTGGGCTGTGCTGGGGAGAGGCCCTTGGTGCTGCACAGAGCTCAGGGCAGCTGGCAGAGCTTGCAGGGAGCTGGGCTGGGCTGCGAGAGCCTGGCCCAGAAACCATCAGTGTCCATCTCAGCCTGGCTGAGCGTGCAGGGGCAGGACTCAGCCCAGGCCTTGTGGGGCAGGGCCAGCGCCTGTGCAAGGCATTGAAAACAGGCAAGTGCCCGAGAGAGGAGGCTGCTCTGTGCCCTTGGGGGCATGGACACAGCAGGGAGGGGGCCCAGGACATTTGTCAGCGCCAGCCTCTGTCCCCAGCCCTTGGCAGCCCTGGCTGCTGAGCCCAGCTTTGGCCTGGGCTGAGTTTGGCTGTGGCCCAGCTCCATCCTGCTGCGGGGCTCAGGGCCTGTTCCGGCCATGGCCAGCCCTGGCCGGCCTCTCTGCTGGCCCAGAGGCCGGCAGAGCCCGGGGCAGGGCTGTCTGTGCAGCCCCACAGGTGCCACGGGCTGGGCAGGAGCTGGCAGAGGCTGCCCAGCAGGGAGGCCATGGGGCACAGAGCCCCAAGGCTGCCGTGGGCACCACGGCACAGGGGCCGTTCCCAGCCGCAATGCTCCTGTCCTGGGCTGGGCCTGCACAGGGGCTGTGGCACCATGGCTGGGCCAGCACAGGGCCACCAAGGGGCCACGCAGCCGCTGCCGGGGCTGGCAGCAAGGCCGGGCACAGACAAGGAATTGCTGAGCGTGGCCTGCGCTGGCCAGGGCTGACTGTGCCAAAGGCAGAGCTCAGCTGCCCTTGGGGGCTGCACGAACACTCAGGAGCCCAAAGAGCCTCCATGGCTGTGCTGGAGACCAAGGCTGGAGCAGGGAAATGCAGGGCTGCTGCGCCATGGCGAGGGCATGGAATTCCAGCACACACCTCAGCTCTCTGATGATCCCGGCACCGTGCTGGGCCCTGTTTCAGCCTGGAGCAGAGCAGATGTTGATGGCACAGGAGCCCTGCGGGGCTGGCAGGGACCTGCAGCTTGCAAGGTGCTCTGCTCTCCCTCAGCTCCTCTCTGAGAGATCCAATCCCAGCTGGGCACCTCAGGGCACAAGTGGCACTGCCTGTTCATGGGCACACAGCTGATGTCTGCCTGGAAGGGGGCACAGGTGTTAGTACCTGTACATTTCATATTATATAAGTAAATCTTTATTATCTGTCTCACTTGAGTACTTTTAAGAAACAGCAAAATTTTCCCTCCAGGAACAGGAATTTCTTGGAGGTGTAGTGATGGCAGGAGGAGAAATACTGATCTTGCCTTCTACTTGTGTAGCCAATATGCTGTTTATTATTTCCTCTCCCTATTCCTTCAGGTGTTTCCAGCTCTTCTGTTGAAATGGCCATGACTGAGGCCATCTCTTCACTAGACCAGCTGGATCTATGCCCTTCCTGCTGCTCCCAGATTTCCTCCTCCAGATGCTTTCTGGTCATTCAAGTGCCTCTCAACTGACTGGTTTCATGCTTGGAGCTTCAGGGAGTTGTCCAATCTTTCTGAAGTTCAAATAAAGATCACATTAGACAACATCCTCGTTGTGTTTATATCTATCACAAAATTACCTTTTCTTGTGTCTTTGTCTAAAACTCTTCCTGTACAGAAATCCCTTGGGGATGGGGGACATGTCAGATGCTGCTGGGACATCACAGAGAGCTGAGGGAAGAGCTGGGATGGTTATTAAACTGTTCCAATGTTCAACTTGTGTTTGTTGGCAAGAAACCTTTCTGTGCCTCTGAGTGTCACCAGGCCCTGAGCCCAAAGGACACAAACCTGATGAGTTGTGGTTCCCACTGCAGGGGCACTTGGACCTTGGCTCTGCACAGTAGAGCTCTTCATCCACTTTCCCTCTTTTCGTCCCTCGGGGCATGGAGGGAGCTCCTGACTTCAGCCAGTGACTCGTGTGTGCAAAGAGCAAATCTGGGCAGAATCGGGGCAGGAGGGTTTGGGGGCACCTTGGGATCTGTGCTGGGCACAGAAGGTGTTTTCCATTGCTCTGAGACTGTCTGCTGTGCACAGTGGATTTAATAGCCAGCAGAGGAATGACTTTTGCATTGGATGGAGCTGTGCCTTCCCTTGGCTTTGTTGGCTGACAAGAAACGAACATCCTTCTGTGTCCCGGGCAGCTCCTTCTCCAGGGAAAGCAGGTGGGAGTTGGAGCCAAGGAGCTGAAAGCTGCAGGCCCAGCCTGGGCTGGAGGGAGCTCAGATTTGCACAAGGCTGCTCTGAGTGCCAGGGCTTGGATGGGGGAAATGGTGGGGTGGGGGCAAGGACAGAGGGACAGACTGATTGTCAGCCATGAAGGGTCTTGATTTTCATATCTATTCCAACTGCATGAGGAGGTTCTTGGATTCAATATCAATTAGAGATGAAGACGTTCCTGCGCTGATTGTTCCAGGCGCTGATTGGTTAGTTCGACACTGAGGGTGGGGCCAGGTGGGGAGTGGGCGTGGCTCACCTGTAGGGGTCCCAACCCCATTTCTGAGGGTCCCAACCCCATTTCTGGGGTCTGTGGGGGTCCCAGCCCTATTTTGGGTGCCGGGGCCCATGGGGAGGGGTCTCTGGGAGTCCCAGCCCCATTTCTGGGGTGCCCCAGCCAATGCAGAGGGGTCTCTGAGGGTCCCAGCCCCATTTCTGGGGGTCCCAGTCCATGGGGAGGCATCTCTGGGGGTCCAGCCCCATTTCTGGGGTGCCCATCCCATAGGGAGGGGTCTTCTTTGGGTCCCTACCCTATGGGGAGGGGTCTGTGGGGGGTCCCAGCCCCATCTCCGGTGGTGCCGCTCTCCGTGCTCGTCGCCCCGGGGGGATGCTCTGTCCATGTCCTCCCTCCTCACCCCCAGGGGATGCTCCGCCGCTCTCCGTGGTCCTCCTGGCCCCATCGTCCTCGCTCTGCTGGTCTCGGTGCTCGTTGCCCCGGGGGGATGCTCTGTCGGTGTCCCTGAGTTTTCTGGCCCCACATCGGGCAGCTCCTGAGGGAAGTTGAGACAACACCCTGTATCCTCCATCTTGTACCCATCTACAATATGCTAAAAACCTAAAACCTAAACTTCTCATCCATTTGACATATTAAACTACTCTCTACAATCCCTAAAATCCCTAAATGCTTGCTGTCCCAAGGGGATGCTCTGCCGGTCTCCGTGGTCCTCCCAGCACCGTCGTCGTCGCTCGGGGCGATGCTCCGCCGGTCTCGGTGCTCGTTGCCCCAGGGGGATGCTCTGTCGGTGTCCTCCTTCCTCACCCCTGGGGATGCTCTCTTGGTCTCCGTGGTCCTCCATGCCCGCTCCTGGCACCCTGGTCTGCCGCCCTGCCCACCCTGAAGCCCCCTGGCTTCGCCTGCCCGGCCGAGGTACGGTCAGCTGCAGGGGACACTCCCCTGTGTCTCGAGGAGAGTCGGGGAGCGGCTAAGACAGAGCGCTTCGCTGTCTGCCGTGTATGGAGGAGAGGCGACGTCCGAGGAGGTATTAAGGGATCCGACTCAAGGCTGGGGAAAAAGTCTCAGGTTTAACCCGAGCTCCGAGGAGCTCCGAAGGCCAGAGCGTCCGACAGCCGAAAGTTGCCTCGAGCCTTTTGCAACATCTTAAGTACTGGGGCGGTAACAAGGGGGAAGGAACGCCCATTCACCAATGGGGGGATGTGGGGGAGTGGAACGCAGAAGGACAGACAGATACATAAACCAGTGGGGGAAGTTTAAGGGAGGGACCCCTGGGCCTCGTCCACTCACTGGATGCCCAAGGTGGAAGATTCTGGGAGAGTGGGATGGGGAGCAGAGGGATGGACAGGGTGCCAGGGAGGGAACAGGGGAATGACTGAGCATTTTCAGGGAGATCGAAATTGAGTGAAAGGGGGAAAGCTCAGGGTGGAAGCATTGGGAGAAAATGGGGGGTGAAGGGGCAAACCATTACAGAAGTGTTACAGAGATATAAAAGCACAATACAACAGGCTCGCTGCCTCTGGGGCATTGCTGTGCCTGGGCCATCCCAGCACTGTCCCCTCCACAGAGCATGGGCTGGTGCCAGGCCTGGCTGTCCCTGCCCCAGGGCTGTCCCTCTGCAAGCTGTCCCTCCATCCCTGTCCCTCACCTTTTGCTGCTTGGGCCTGAGTGGCCGCCCCTCACGGGGCTGGCCGTGGGCATTCTCCTCCTCCTCCTTCAGCATTGTGGCAGTGCTCTGGTGAACACTGGCCACAATCACCCAGGGGAGCTGCTGCCTCCAGAGAAGCTGCTGCCTCCTCAGAGAGCTGCTCTCGTGGCAGTGGCCCCTGCAGGGATTGGCAGCCCCAAGGGTCATGTGAAAAACGCCAATCACTTGGTTTTTAAAATTTTTAAAGTTTAATAATAATAAAATGGTTATAAAAATAGTAATACAATTAGAGTAATAAAAATTTAGAGTTAGGACAATTACAAGACAATAAAAAGCAAAGAATTATGGACGTCCGGATGCTCTTGGGCACTTAAGCCACGACAAGCATGCCTTGTGAACAAAGGAATCACCTTAAAAGCAATAGCCTGTTGCATATACAAAACACTTCATGATTATGCATATATTTTATTTAAAACAAGCAATTCGTCTGGTACTTGTCAAAAAGTTTCTGTTAATTCCCAGGCGCCTTTGAGTCTCAGTCAGGCTTGAAGAAGTTCGTTTCTGTTGATAAGGAAAGCCATAAATTCCTCTCCTCTGGAAAATTTAGGGGTTTCTGTAATTGTTATCTTTGTGCGAAGAATTCCTTGATTATCTCATCTCTTTCTTGAGATAGTTAAAAAGTATCTTACATATTATAGTTTCTATTTTAACATTGTGTTATAACCTAAAAATACATTCAACACACTACTTGAGAGAATTAATACAGCATAACTTTCCGACATTACACATATAATATTCATTGTAACTATTGCGTAAAGCCAATCATAAAATATGCATTTTTCACAGTCATGACATGCACCCGTGTCACAACGGCCTCTGGGCACCATGTCACCGTGGGTCACAAAGGCCTGGTGGGCATGGCTGCCCTTTCTCCCAGAGGCCTCTTGTCCCACCTTTGTTCCTCCCCTAAACATCCCCAAGGAATCCCTGTGCCAAAGTGCTTTTCCCACCCAGCCCACCCTGGGTCCCAGCCCTCAGCCCTGACCTCCTCAAGAAAGATCATCAGGAAGGCAAAAGCTCCATTTGAAATTACTCTGATGGCTACTGTGAAAGATTATCAATGTCTGTTTTTAAAAAAAGTTTAATAACAAGGGAGGGACAAGGGACAGCGGGATTCTGGTCAGGAATATGCCAGGGGCATCCTGGTATTCTGTGTCAGCAATTGTGTGGGCAGCACGACTGGGCTCTGATTGTCCCTCTGTGCTGGGCGCTGGGGAGGCCACACCTCAAATCCTCTGCCCAGCTTTGAGTCCCTTTACCCTGTGGCTGCATTTAATACCAATTACCAACTCCTCGAGTGGTAATACAGTTATCTCTTGTGTGTTTGTCATAAATATGTGGTGTATTGCGGATTAGAGGTAAGGGTACAGTTAATGGATAGGTTTTCTCATTTATGGTTCAGAAATACTGCAATTATAGAACATTTCATGTACTGAGTTCATTGTATGTGGTTTACATGTTGGATGGATATAATTTGGTTTATCTTCTGACAGGATATACAGGATGATTATAAACAGTAGGCAGAATATAGCCAAAACTAACAAAAGTACAGATGGATGCAACATTAAATGCAAAATTCCAGTTGCTCGGTGTGGCCATTGTCCTGGTTCAGGGTAAATTTGGGAGAGAATCCCCAGAGGGGTTCCTCTAGAAGGCAGATTCAATTGGCCCCTCCCCGCAACCAGTTTGGGGAAAAATACTTCCCTGGAGAAAAGTGGAAAAAACTGTTTATTAAACAAGAAAACCTAAACAATATTAAACAACGAAATTTCTTGCCGCTTTAAAAGAGAGACAAACTCAGAAAAATCCCCCCCTGCCCGGGCTGCAGCTCGGCTCACTCAGTCTTTGATCAGTCCCTCTGGCTCTGGAAATGCCACGGCCCAGGCCCGGCCCGCTGGGCCACAGGTGCGAGCTGCCGGTGCTCTTCTTGGTGTTCAGTCCAGAGCAGGTTTGAGCAGGTCCAAAGAAAAGGAAAAGCCACAGTCCGGGGAACTTCTTTGCCTCGGCTAGCTAAAACTAACTAAAAAGCAAAGGAGAGCTCTGTCTCGCTCTCTGTCCATCTGCAGACAACACAGTCCAGGAGCAGGAATGTGGAGGAGTGAGTGCAGTTTCTGAAAACCAACTCCGCTCTTCTTCTCCCTCCCTTCACTCCTGGAAAAAGTCTTAAATGTGCAAAACTTATTATTCAGCGTAAACAGAACAGACAATTGGGGATAAAAGCATCATACAGTCAGCCTAGGACATTCCATCCCTTATCCCCATATCATCAGTTTACTACTAAAACTAATATATATATTCTAACTCTACAAACACATCCAATAGACAGCTATACAAAGACAATGGTAGTAACATTCAGCAAACAGTGATATTTACACATAGTTCTCACCCAACAATCAAATCTCCCTGAGGTACACACCGTGTTCTTCCATCTTTCTGCATAATCCACCACATGCAACCTGGTCCCTCAGCAAAGACAACCCCATGAATGGGTTTTTCTGTACTCGAGGTAGAATTGATCCACACTGTCCTCCCTAACAAACCTCTGATATGTGCCACTGGGACTTTGTCTCCATCTACTACATGCAAAGGCTCAGATTGGGCAGGGCCCACTCGATTGGTAGAGCCTCGGGTGTTAACTAACCAGGTGGCTTTTGCCAAATGCTGCTCCCAGTTTTTAAAAGATCCCCCACCCAATGCTTTCAAGGTGGTTTTTAACAGTCCATTGTACCTCTCCACCTTGCCTGCAGCTGGTGCATGGTAGGGGATGTGGTACACCCACTCAATGCCATGTTCCCTAGCCCAGGAGTTGATAAGGCTGTTCTTAAAATGGGTCCCGTTGTCTGACTCAATCCTCTCAGGGGTACCATGCCTCCAAAGGACCCGCTTTTCAAGGCCCAAGATGGTGTTACGGGCGGTAGCATGAGACACAGGGTAGGTTTCCAACCATCCCGTGGTGGCTTCCACCATTGTGAGCACGTAGCGCTTGCCTTGGCGTGTCTGGGGCAGTGTGATGTAGTCAGTCTGCCAGGCCTCCCCATACCTGTACTTGGACCACCGCCCACCATACCACAGGCGCTTCACCTGCTTGGCTGCTTGATGGCAGCACACGTCTCACAGTCATGGATAACCTGAGAAATGCTGTCCATGGTTAAATCCACCCCTCGGGCTCGTGCCCACTTATAGGTGGCATCTCTACCCTGATGACCTGAGGCATCATGGGCCCATCGCGCTAGGAACAACTGCCCCTTGTGTTGCCAATCTAAATCTATCTTTGACACCCTTATCCTTGCAGCCTGATCTACCTGCTGATTGTTTTGCTGTTCTTCATTAGCTCTACTCTTGGGGACATGAGCATCTGCATGGCGAACCTTCACAGGTAATTTCTCTAGCCGGGTAGCAATGTCTTTCCATTCTTCAGCAGCCCAGACTGGTTTTCCTCGACGCTGCCAGTTAGCCCCTTTCCATCTCTCCAGCCATCCCCACAGAGCATTGGCTACCATCCATGAATCAGTGTAGAGGTAGAGCTTTGGCCACTTCTCCCTTTCTGCAATGTCTAGGGCCAGTTGAACGGCTTTGAGTTCAGCAAGTTGACTTGATCCACCTTCTCCTTCAGTGGCCTCTGCGACACGTCGTGTGGGGCTCCATACAGCTGCTTTCCACTTCCGATTCATCCCTACGACGCGGCAGGAACCGTCAGTGAAAAGAGCATAGCGTGTTTCCTCTGCTGGCAATTTGTTGTAGGGTGGAGCCTCTTCAGCCCGTGTCACTGGTTCTTGTTCTTCATCTGTGACACCAAAGTTTTCACCTTCAGGCCAATTTGTAATTACTTCCAAAATCCCAGGGCGATTCAGTTTACTAATACGGGCGCCCTGCGTGATGAGAGCAATCCACTTGCTCCATGTAGCACTGGTGGCATGGTGGGTGGAGGGAACCTTTCCTCTGAACACCCACCCCAGCACCGGTAGTCGGGGTGCCAGGAGGAGTTGTGCTTCTGTACCAATCACCTCTGAGGCGGCTTGGACTCCACGTTGGGCGCCAAAATATTTGTCCTAGTTTAGGGCAAAATTTGGGAGAAGACGTCCGGAAGGAGCCCCCGGAAAGCAAACCTCCCACGGCCCCTCCCCCACCTGGTTCGGGAAAGATTTCCTCAGAGAGAAATGGAAAAAACCTGTTTATTTAACCAGCCAAAACACTCCCCAACACAAAAAAAAGAATCAACACCAGATGACAAAACCCTTTCACCGTTCTGAAGAGATGACAAATTCAGAAAGTCTCTCCTGGGAGTGGTCGCCCAGCTATCAGTCTCTGGTGCTGGGGAATGGCTGCTGCAGGTCACAAAATGCAGACTCTCGGTGTTTCTTGATGTTTCCCAGGTCCAGGTCCAGAGCAGGTTCAGATGGTATTTAGGAAAAGGAAAGGGAAGAGAAAAAAGAAACAGTGCAGGGTAAAAATTGGACTGCCTAGCTAAACTAACTAATAAGCAAAAGCAAAAGCAAAAGCAAAAGCAAAAGCAAAAGCAAAAGCAAAAGCAAGCCAGCAAGCAAGCTAGCAAACCCCCAGCCAGCCAAGCCTCTCCTAGACACAGACCATGGGGCGAGGTGCGCCGGCTGATAACAAGACAAAACAATCCTTCACTTTCAGAGTCAGTCCTGAAGGCACAGAACATAATATCAGGCATAAACAGAACACACGATTTGGGATACAAACACCATACCATCACCCTAGGACATAGGGCCAAACCAAAATGATAACCAGCCAGGTGTCTTCCCAACATGGATCACAGGGAATGTGGGTCACCGGGGCTCTGACCAACGTGGGTCCTCCCATGGGGGATGGAGTTGGAGCAGTGCACAAAGCTCTTCCTGCAGTTGGGGCACTTGCAGGGCTTCCCTTACCGGTGGGTCTGCTGGTGTCGGGTCAATGCAGAGCTCTGGATGAAGCTCTTCCCACACTGGGGACACTCGTAGGGCCTCTCCCCGGTGTGGACGCGCCGGTGCCTGATGAGGTGGGATTTGTGCTTGAAGCCCTTCCCACAGTCAGGGCAGAGGAAGGGCCTCTCCTCGGTGTGAATCCGCTGGTGCAGGAGGAGATGGGAGCTGGTGTGAAACCTCTTCTGGCACTGGGCACACTCGTAGGGCCTCTCCCCAGTGTGGGTCCTCTGGTGGCAGATCAGGCTTGAGCTCTGGCTGAAGCTCATCCCACATTCCCCACACTCGTAGGGCCTCTCCCCGCTGTGGATGCGCTGGTGCTTGATGAGGGTGGAGCTGTGCTTGAAACCCTTCCTGCAGTCAGGGCAGCGGAAGGGCCTCTCCTCTGTGTGAATCCGCTGATGCACAAGGAGACTGGAGCTGGTGTGAAACCTCTTCTGACACTCGGGACACTCGTAGGGCCTCTCCCCAGTGTGGACCATTTGGTGGATGATCAGTTTGGACCTCTGGCTGAAGCCCTTCCCACATTCCCCACATTTGTATGGCCTTTCCCCAGTGTGGATGATCTGGTGGCTGATCAAGTAGGACCTTCGGCTGAAGCTCTTCCCACATTCCCCACACTCATAGGGTCTCTCCCCAGTGTGGATGCGTTGGTGGGTGACGAGGTTGGATCTGCAGCTGAAGCCCTTCCCACACTCCCCACACTCGTAGGGCCATTCCCCGGTGTGGATCATCTGGTGGCAGATCAGGTTGTTGCTCCGCCTGAAGCTCTTCCCACACTCCAAGCACTTGTGGGGCTTTTCCCCATCATGGAGCTGCTCATGGACCACCAGCTCCGAGCTCTGGCTGCAGCTCTGCCCACCTTCCTGGCCCAGGGTGGGTCTTTCCTCCTCAGAGCACCCTGGGCTGGCTTTGCAGCCCCTCCTCCTGCGGGATCTCTGGGGATTTTCCTCCCCATTGGATTCCTGTGCCATGGAGCTGCTCAAAACAGCCTCTGCCATGAGGTTCTGCCGTGGGGATTTGTCCTCCCTGGTCTCCATCCTCAGCTCCTTCTCTGGGGCAGGAAGGACAAGGAGAGGATGGGATTTGCCTCCGTGCCAGAGGGAAGGGGAAGGAGATCCCCCCAGTGCGTCCCCGGCAGGACGGCACCGGCAGCGGGGCTGTCCTGCAGCCGGGGGCCGTGCTGGGCTGGGAGATGGAACAGGAGAGAGGGGGAAAGGGGCAGTGACTTCCTCCTCGCCTGCCTGGGTGTCCCAGGGCTCCTTCCTCTTCCTCGCAGCCTCCTCCTAAATCTGGCTAAGGTCTGGGAATGGGAAATCCTGGTTTGGGGAAAAACAAGGGATGAACACGTTGAGTTTGAAGGTCCCTCTGCCCAAGTCCATCTGTAGAAGTCACCGGCCATCTGGGCTCCATAAAAACCTCGCAAACACCAAGATTCAGCCCTGAAAATGCCTCCCAGGAGTTCCTCGTCCCTGGTCCCTCCCCTTTGGTGTTTGGGGTTCCCCCTGTCCCAGCTGCTGGGGGTCACGCTTGGACTTGGGGTCCCCCATCTACTCGGTCCCTGCCCTCCCCAGGCTGCTGGGAGTCCAAGGAACCCAAAAAGTTCCCCCCATTTCCATCTCCTCACTTAGGAATGCTGGGGGTTTTGGGGTCCCGGGCTCCCTTGTCCCCTTCTTCTCTGCTTTGGGCTGCAGCGGCTCCAAGGAGTCCCCCCTGCCCCTCTCCAGGCTCTTGAGGGTCCCACCGATGGCGGCGCTCCCCACTTTGGGCTCCTGGGGGACACAGGGCTCTGCTCCTCCAGGCTGCCTCTGCCGGCAGCCGCCACCAGGACCCCCCAATGTCCCCCAAGGGGCCTTTTCTGCTCAGCTTTGCAGTTCTTCATTCTCCAAACATCCCCCCAAAAAACCCAACCCAGGGACCCCCCAGGATATCTGAGCCAAACTGTCCCTCCCCAGGCACCCATGGGATCAGGGGGGTGATGATCCCACGGGTGGGGGCTGCGAATTTAGGGGGTGCTCAACCTTGTGGTTACTTCTCTTTTCCTTAATCCTCCTTTCTCCCTCCTCTTCCTCTACCTCCTGTGCCTCCTCTTCCATCCCCCATCCTCCGCCTCCCTAAGCCCACCTCCTTCTCCTACTTCCATCCCTTCTGGCTCTCCTTCTTCATCCCTCCTCTTCCCTCCCTCCTCCTCCTGCCCCAGGAGCAGTGACACCCTCGGTGCCCCGTTCCCGCAGCCCTGGCAGCCCATGGCAGGAGCAGGGATGGAGCCGGGCCAGGTCGGGATGGGCAGCGCGGGGCTCTCGGCTGCTCCCACCCGCTGTTCCAGGGGGGAACCCGGCCCGGGCAAATGGAGAGGCAAACTGGGAAAACTGGGGGCTGCACATCCAAACTGGGGCTTGCTGGGGACCCTGCCTGGGCACTGCCAGCCCTTGGGGCTCCTCTCGGGACAGCCGGGAGGGGGGAACGCACAGAGGGCTGGGGGATGCCAGGAGTGGCAGCACTGGGAGGGACTGGTTTGTACTGGGATTGTACTGGGATCATACTGGGAGCAGCTGGGCCCATACCAGGGCAGACTACAATCACGCTGAGGGAGACTGGGATCATACTGGGATCATACCAGGATGGAGTAGGAGACTACTGGGGGCAAATGAGAGCACACTGGGGACAAATGTGATATACTGGGAATAACTGGGACCATTCTGAGGGTGACTGGGAGGAGCTCTGAGCAATTGGGAGGAACTGGGAGTCACTAGGTGCATGCTGGGGGTGACTGGAAACAAATGGGCTTATACTGGGATCATACTGGAGGTGACTGGAACATACTGGACTTACACTGGGATCATTCTGGGAGTTACTGGGACTATCCTAGGAGCAACTGGGAGAACTGGGAACACACCAGAGTAAAGTGGGAGCAGCTGGGAACAGCTGGGACTGTGCCGGGGGCAAATTGCATAACGGGGAATGACTGGAATTCCCCCCATGGTGGGAGCAGCCCCTGGCGGCCCCGGGAGCCCCGAACCCCTTTCCCGGCCGTGCCGCCCCTCCAGCCCCAGCACCCCCCATTGCCGGGGTGCCGGCACTGCCAGGGGTCCCCCCCTCTCGGGGTCCCCGCTGGGGCTTCGGGGCTCTCCTCTCTCTGGGCTCCCGCTCAGGGAAGCCGCGGCTCTCCCGGGGCTCCCCAAAACCGCTGGGGCTCTGCCGCCACCACCGCCCACCGGGACCCCCCAAAAACACCTCCCGGGGACCCCCCGATGTCCCCTCGAGGGCCAGCTGCGGCTCGGCTTTGGAGCCCTGCCAGCTCCAAACATCCCCCCCAAAAAACCCAAACCCAGAGAGCCCCGGGAGATTTGGGGCGAGCTCCCCCTCCCCGGGCACCTGCGGGATGGGGGGCGATGCTCCCGGGGTGCTGCGAGTTCAGGCAGTGCCGGAGCCCCGCGGTTCATCCTCCCCTCTCCTCCGGCTGCTCCCTGCTGCCGCTCCGCCTCTTCCTCCCTCCTCCTCCTCCTCCCCCGCTCCCGAAGTCCCCCCAGCCGCGGGAGGGGCGGGGATGGAGCCGGGACAGGTCGGGACGCAGAGAGGGCTGGGGGGGATGCCAGGAGTGGCATCTGGGCTGTACTGGGATCGTACTGGGAGCAGCTCCTGGGTGCCTGAGTTCTACTGGGATCATACTGGGATCATACTGGGAGTGAGGAGTGTTATGAATAGTTTCCAGGTATTCCCCAGAAACGTGGTCAGGGCTTTCCTAGTTCCCATGGCAACACTAAAAGACCGATATTGAAATGCTAATTAGCTAATTGCTCTGTTTGTTTTCTTTAAACTACCTGGGAACAACCGGCCCCCCACCCCTCCACGCTGCCACTCTGAGACTAACATGCAAATAGAAACCCCTTAGGATCATGGGAGTATTTTTAGGAGATAAAAATGAATATAAATCAAAAACTGAACACAATAGAGGAGTCTAGATAAATGCCCTAGCTGAGGAAGAGGGAAACACATCCCCTGACTGGCTTTTAACCATCGCCATCACCTAAGAGAGAACAGACTATATTAGGCTCTGAGAAGCAGGGAGATAGAGACAGAGAGCCCTGGTGCTGCCACCACGGAAGGAGCGGGGACAGCTGTTGTTCTGCACTTCAGCAACAGAGTCTGCACACCACGCCTCCTCATCCTCGGGCCACCGGTGTGCCACGGAAGGAGAAAGGACAGCTGCTGCTGAGGACTCCAGTGACCGACTCTGCACGCCGCCTTCCTTCTGGCTGCCTGGAAAAGCTACGACTGCGGGGGCGAGCTCTGCGTCGAGCCCCCTGCCCAGCTGATCTTTTCAATAAAGAGCTGAACATTAATAAAGGCATTAGCCCTGTTCATTTCAATTTGGGGGCTCGTCCGGGAGAGCCACGCCCGAAGAGGACCCCCGGACAGCTGGACAGCTCAACCATCTGCTTCGAGGGACCCTCGGGAGTTGCTGGCTACCTTCAGACCCTAGGATCCGCGTGAGACGAGCAACGCAGAGGAGCATCGGATGGGTAAGAAAAACCGGGAGACGAGCGAATGAGTGAGTGAGTGAGACGGGGGCCGGCAGCTCGGACCCCCGAAGTGAGAGGGACCCGCTAGTACCGCGTTTCCGGACTCCTGCGAAGGGGCCGGCCGGGAACGGGGGGAAGCGAGTGGAATAGAGGAGCGACTGAGGCGTCTCCTTAGAAGTAAAGCAGGCCCTCCTCCGAGCGTGTGGAGGTGCCCTATGGGCAAAGTAAGTCCCTGGCAATCAGGGCAAGGGGAATATCCCCAGCAGGGCAGGTGGGATGTGGAGGTCCTAGAGGACATGTCCCCGGCGCCGGCAGGATGGGATAGGACGGCAGGTGGGATGTCCCTGGCAGGTAGGGCAGGGTGTCCTAGCAGGCAGGAGTGACATGTACCTGGCAGGTAGAGGGCATGTACCTGGCAGACAGAAAGCATGTCCCCGACAGGCAAAAGGCATGTCCCTGCCAGGCAGGACAGGAAAACAGGGCAGGTGGGATGTCCAAGCAGAAAGGAGCGTCATGTCCCCACCGGGCAGAGGGCATGTCCCCGCCAGGCAGGAGAGGATAACAGGGCATGTAGGGCGGGATGTCCTAGCAAGCAGGAGCAGCAAGTCCCGCCAGGCAGAGGGCATGCCCCCAGCAGGCAGGACAGGATAACAGGGCAGGTAGGATGTCCATGGCAGGCAAGGAAGCTAAGCCTAGTAGGGTCAGGCAAGGGGGCTTGGCCGGAGTTCGAGTGTAAGGCTCGGCAGGACGTTCGACCTTACCTCGGCAGGGAGACCAAGCTTCCCAAGCCTAGTAGGGTCAGGCAAGGGAGCTTGGCCGGAGTTCGAGTGTAAGGCTCGGCAGGACGTTCGACCTTACCTCGGCAGGGAGACCAAGCTTCCCAAGCCTAGCAGGAGAGTCAGGCAAGGGGGCTTGGCCGGAGTTCGAGTGTAAGGCTCGGCAGGACGTTCGACCTTACCTCGGCAGGGAGACCAAGCTTCCCAAGCCTAGTAGGGTCAGGCAAGGGGGCTTGGCCGGAGTTCGAGTGTAAGGCTCGGCAGGACGTTCGACCTTACCTCGGCAGGGAGACCAAGCTTCCCAAGCCTAGTAGGGTCAGGCAAGGGGGCTTGGCCGGAGTTCGAGTGTAAGGCTCGGCAGGACGTTCGACCTTACCTCGGCAGGGAGACCAAGCTTCCCAAGCCTAGTAGGGTCAGGCAAGGGGGCTTGGCCGGAGTTCGAGTGTAAGGCTCGGCAGGACGTTCGACCTTACCTCGGCAGGGAGACCAAGCTTCCCAAGCCTAGTAGGAGAGTCAGGCAAGGGGGCTTGGCCGGAGTTCGAGTGTAAGGCTCGGCAGGACGTTCGACCTTACCTCGGCAGGGAGACCAAGCTTCCCAAGCCTAGTAGGGTCAGGCAAGGGGGCTTGGCCGGAGTTCGAGTGTAAGGCTCGGCAGGACGTTCGACCTTACCTCGGCAGGGAGACCAAGCTTCCCAAGCCTAGTAGGGTCAGGCAAGGGGGCTTGGCCGGAGTTCGAGTGTAAGGCTCGGCAGGACGTTCGACCTTACCTCGGCAGGGAGACCAAGCTTCCCAAGCCTAGTAGGGTCAGGCAAGGGGGCTTGGCCGGAGTTCGAGTGTAAGGCTCGGCAGGACGTTCGACCTTACCTCGGCAGGGAGACCAAGCTTCCCAAGCCTAGTAGGAGAGTCAGGCAAGGGGGTTTGGCCGGAGTTCGAGTGTAAGGCTCGGCAGGACGTTCGACCTTACCTCGGCAGGGAGACCAAGCTTCCCAAGCCTAGTAGGGTCAGGCAAGGGGGCTTGGCCGGAGTTCGAGTGTAAGGCTCGGCAGGACGTTCGACCTTACCTCGGCAGGGAGACCAAGCTTCCCAAGCCTAGTAGGAGAGTCAGGCAAGGGGGTTTGGCCGGAGTTCGAGTGTAAGGCTCGGCAGGACGTTCGACCTTACCTCGGCAGGGAGACCAAGCTTCCCAAGCCTAGTAGGGTCAGGCAAGGGGGCTTGGCCGGAGTTCGAGTGTAAGGCTCGGCAGGACGTTTGACCTTACCTCGGCAGGGAGACCAAGCTTCCCAAGCCTAGTAGGGTCAGGCAAGGGGGCTTGGCCGGAGTTCGAGTGTAAGGCTCGGCAGGACGTTCGACCTTACCTCGGCAGGGAGACCAAGCTTCCCAAGCCTAGTAGGGTCAGGCAAGGGAGCTTGGCCGGAGTTCGAGTGTAAGGCTCGGCAGGACGTTCGACCTTACCTCGGCAGGGAGACCAAGCTTCCCAAGCCTAGTAGGGTCAGGCAAGGGGGCTTGGCCGGAGTTCGAGTGTAAGGCTCGGCAGGACGTTCGACCTTACCTCGGCAGGGAGACCAAGCTTCCCAAGCCTAGTAGGGTCAGGCAAGGGGGCTTGGCCGGAGTTCGAGTGTAAGGCTCGGCAGGACGTTCGACCTTACCTCGGCAGGGAGACCAAGCTTCCCAAGCCTAGTAGGAGAGTCAGGCAAGGGGGTTTGGCCGGAGTTCGAGTGTAAGGCTCGGCAGGACGTTCGACCTTACCTCGGCAGGGAGACCAAGCTTCCCAAGCCTAGTAGGGTCAGGCAAGGGGGCTTGGCCGGAGTTCGAGTGTAAGGCTCGGCAGGACGTTCGACCTTACCTCGGCAGGGAGACCAAGCTTCCCAAGCCTAGTAGGAGAGTCAGGCAAGGGGGCTTGGCCGGAGTTCGAGTGTAAGGCTCGGCAGGACGTTCGACCTTACCTCGGCAGGGAGACCAAGCTTCCCAAGCCTAGTAGGGTCAGGCAAGGGAGCTTGGCCGGAGTTCGAGTGTAAGGCTCGGCAGGACGTTCGACCTTACCTCGGCAGGGAGACCAAGCTTCCCAAGCCTAGTAGGGTCAGGCAAGGGGGCTTGGCCGGAGTTCGAGTGTAAGGCTCGGCAGGACGTTCGACCTTACCTCGGCAGGGAGACCAAGCTTCCCAAGCCTAGTAGGAGAGTCAGGCAAGGGGGCTTGGCCGGAGTTCGAGTGTAAGGCTCGGCAGGACGTTCGACCTTACCTCGGCAGGGAGACCAAGCTTCCCAAGCCTAGTAGGGTCAGGCAAGGGGGCTTGGCTGGAGTTCGAGTGTAAGGCTCGGCAGGACGTTCGACCTTACCTCGGCAGGGAGACCAAGCTTCCCAAGCCTAGTAGGGTCAGGCAAGGGGGCTTGGCCGGAGTTCGAGTGTAAGGCTCGGCAGGACGTTCGACCTTACCTCGGCAGGGAGACCAAGCTTCCCAAGCCTAGTAGGAGAGTCAGGCAAGGGGGTTTGGCCGGAGTTCGAGTGTAAGGCTCGGCAGGACGTTCGACCTTACCTCGGCAGGGAGACCAAGCTTCCCAAGCCTAGTAAGAAGGTTAGGCAAAAGGCCAAGTAAGAGTTTGGTCAGGACTTAGCAGGGGTACAAGGCTAGAAAGTCCATCAAGGAGTTCAAAACTTAGGCCAAAGAGAAAAAGAACAGAAGACAATAGATAAGAGTATGACTAGTGATTGTCCTGGCCAAGAGACAATGTAAAGTGCCAAGAGGGGAATTTAGTTAAAAGAGATTAAGTTTAGTCAAGTGATTCAAAATACGAAGTTGGGAGGGGTCAGATGCGCTTTAGCTGCCTGTCAGTATATTCCATTTTAGATAGAAGCACCATTTAAGGTATATATTTTTTTTGTTTTTGAGGCCTGAAAATGGGAAGAGGTTATAGTAAAAGAGCAAATCCTTCCAAAGCAAAGAGAATTCCCCCTAACAGCCCCTTGGGGCAACTGTTAGACTAATGGGATTCTCGGGAGATCATGAAGGATCTAGACAAGAGTAAGATGATACATTACAGTATAGGAAGTATGGCCGAAGTTAGAATTACGGGGAGAGTGGCCGTGGTATGGAACCCAAGATCAGTGGATGTGTAATCAGAAGAGAGGGCCTTGATATAGAACAACTATCTCATGCAGCTTGCTGGCTGGAGAATTCTATAAATAATGAGACTGTGAGAATATGCAAATTACAAAGAAATAGAGAGGAAGACAAAGGGAATAGAGAGGGGGAGACTAGAAAAATAAAGGAATGGGACCCCCTCGATTGCCTGTCCCCTTCTGCTCCTGTTACTTCCCCAACAGTTTCCCCAGTTGGTCCTTCAGCCCCTCCTATTAAGTCCCTGATTTCTTTCCCCCATTTTCCCACCTCTGTTTCATCATCCCTTCCCTTAGTTTCCTCAACCATCTCCCCAACTCCCTCTTCCCCTTCTCCAGCTGGAGTTTCCTTGCCTCCTCCCACTTGGGAGCTGAGGCCACCTTTGCCCAGGGTTGGTTCATCACCTGGCATGCCCCCTGGCCTCCAGTGTCTCTCTCCACTACTATTTCCCTGCTTGGTGCCTTAGAAAAAGGGCCCTATTGTGGCACCCAATCCAAAGCACCAAGGGTGGAGGGGCTCTTTCCCGTTAGAGGGGTTCCTGTGGGTAGAGCAGCTGGGGGAGTTAGGTTTGTGGATGCACCTTTGGCAGTTTCCAAAGTCCGGGGATTTGGGAAAGAGCTAAGAAATTTAGTGGAAGACCCCGTTGGAATATCTAGCCAGTTGGACCAATTTCTAGGGCTGAGTATTTGTACCTGGGGAGACCTGAGCTATTCTAAGCATTCTGTTCTTTCTGAGAAAGGTCCAGATGATCTGAGCGGCAGGGGTGAAGATATGGGAAAGAGAGGGTGGATTGGGGCCCCCAGGGAACCAAGGGATGCCCTTGGTGGACCCCAACTGGAGTCCCAGCCAACAAGAAGGTAGGCAAAACATAAGAGACTATAGGTCCCTCATGATAAGAGGGATCAAAGAGTATCCCTAGAGGAAGCAACACGAAATTGGCCTTTGATGGTACTGAGGAGAAGGATGAGACCCCGGCAATTTGGCTTAACCAACTAAAACGAAAATTCCAGTTATATTTAAATATAGACCCAGATAGCCCAGAGGGCCAAGTCCTCTTAAAGGTCTAGTTTGTCACCAAATCCTGACCCGATATTAGACAAAAACTAGAAAAGATAAGAGGACTGGCAAGAAAAGAACATGAATGAGTTGCTCAAAGAAGCCCTAAGAATGTATTTAAGTGGGAAAGATAAAAAAAAAAGCCAATAGCCTACCTCTCAAAACTACTAGACCCAGTAGCCAGAGGATGGCCAAATTGCCTGCAAGTAATCGCAGCAGCAGCAGCTATCCTGATAAAAGAAGCCCAAAAGTTGATCCTGCATGGGAAAATTAAAGTACAAACATTTACTAGTGATCGTGGATCACCTCACTCACTGGGTGGAGGCTTTCCCAACCAAAAAGGAAACTGCGCAGGAAGTTGCATGAATAATCTTAGAAAACATCATACCATGATATGGGCTAGTCAATAACATTGACTTAGCCCAAGGTACACATTTTGTCACTCAAACTTTACATCAAGTAACAAAAGTCCAGGGGGTAAGGTGGAGATTGCACACCCCATGGCATCCTTAAAGCTCTAGAAGAGTGGAAAGGATGAATAGAACTCTTAAAAATGTGTTAACTAAATTAATTGAAGAAACAAAGATGAATTGGCTCAGGTGTTTACTTCTCGCTCTCTTGTGCAGCAGAACCAGACCTCGGTCTGACATAGGGGTCTCTCCCTATGAAATAATGTTTGGACTCCCTTTTTTTAATCACCCCTTTCAGTACAGCAGATTATCTGGAAGGGGAGGCAGCAACTCAGAAATATTTAGAGGTCATAGGAAAATCCCTAGAAGGCCTCCGAAAGAAGGGGTATCTCTCCCAAACTTCCCCTCTGGACGCCAATGCCCACATCAGTCCTGGGAATTGGGTGTTGATAAAGTCCTGGTACACTACCACTCCATTAACCCCCAAATTCGAAGGACCTTTCCAGGTACTACTCACCACACACACTGCGGTACGGACCCAAGAAAAAGGCTGGACCCACGTCACCAGAGTTAAAGGACCAGTGCCACCCCCAGACGCCAGACCAGACCCAACAGTGTCACCCGCCTCCTCTTGTGCATGGACAATAATTAAGAAACCAGAGGACCTAAAATTAACTTTAAGGAAGACTTGCTAGAGACTGATATACAGTGAGGTGTTAAGAACTGTTTCTGAGTTAAAGTACCATAGAAAAGGTTTAAGTACTTGGTAATTGTTTAATAAGACTAAGTGTCCTTTAGCCAAAGGAGTTACAACTTGGTTCCTAAAGAACAATAGAATTACCCTCGGTCCTGAGTGAAAGTATACAAATGCCAAAAGAAGGTAGCCCTCAAAAGCCAAGGACTGTAAGTTGATGCGGGCTTAAGCCCGATCAAAGAAATAGAGGAGGGATTTGTTATGAATAGTTTCCAGGTATTCCCCAGAAACGTGGTCAGGGCTTTCCTAGTTCCCATGGCAACACTAAAAGACCGATATTGAAATGCTAATTAGCTAATTGCTCTGTTTGTTTTCTTTAAACTACCTGGGAACAACCGGCCCCCCACCCCTCCACGCTGCCACTCTGAGACTAACATGCAAATAGAAACCCCTTAGGATCATGCTAGTATTTTTAGGAGATAAAAATGAATATAAATCAAAAACTGAACACAATAGAGGAGTCTAGATAAATGCCCTAGCTGAGGAAGAGGGAAACACATCCCCTGACTGGCTTTTAACCATCGCCATCACCTAAGAGAGAACAGACTATATTAGGCTCTGAGAAGCAGGGAGATAGAGACAGAGAGCCCTGGTGCTGCCACCACGGAAGGAGCGGGGACAGCTGTTGTTCTGCACTTCAGCAACAGAGTCTGCACACCACGCCTCCTCATCCTCGGGCCACCGGTGTGCCACGGAAGGAGAAAGGACAGCTGCTGCTGAGGACTCCAGTGACCGACTCTGCACGCCGCCTTCCTTCTGGCTGCCTGGAAAAGCTACGACTGCGGGGGCGAGCTCTGCGTCGAGCCCCCTGCCCAGCTGATCTTTTCAATAAAGAGCTGAACATTAATAAAGGCATTAGCCCTGTTCATTTCAAGGAGGAGCAGCGCGATGGCTCCAGCGCTGGGGCTGGGGGCGCTCCTGGGGCCCTGGGGGGCGGTGAGAGCTGAGGGGGACCCCCAGCACCGGGACTCTTTGGTCGCCCATTCCGGAGCACCAAGGGGCCCCTGAACCCCCATTCCCGGGCGCCGCCATCCCCCCGCACCCCCATTCCCGGCGTGGGTTCCACCCTGCACCCCTTATCCGGCACCAGCAACCCCCGCACCCCTTTCCCGGCCATCCCGCCTCTCCTAGCCCCCAGAGCTCCCTTTTCCTTCACCCAGAGACCCCCTGGACCCCTATTCCTGCCTTTCCCAGCGCCCAGCCCCTCCTTTCCTCAACACCGAGGACATCTGGGACCCCTATTCCCAGCCAGCCCGGGTTTTCCCACCTTTTGCTGGGAATGGGGACACCGGGGACCCTTGGAGTCCCCTTTCCTGAGGATAGTGACACAATTAAGCCCGCCCAAACTCCTCCTGGATCTCCGCTAACCCCCCAGTGGGGATTCCTGGGAGTTCCCCGGTGTTTCCCCTTTCCCAGGACTCAGGGGGTCCCCCCGGACCTGTCCGTGCACCCCCAGATTTCTTCCACAGCCCCCCTGTGACGGTGGAGGGTGGGGGCCGAGTGCTGGTGCCCCCCTGCCTGCAGCAGATCCAGCGGTGAGGGGAGTTTGGGGGGTCCCTGAGCATTTGGGGTCCCCTGGGGTTTGGGGTGACCCCGGGCCCCCCAGGATCTCCCTGAACACGCTGACGCTGCCCGTGCACAGTGAGGAGGTTCATACCCGGCACGGGGTCCCAGCTCTGTCACCGGCATCGCCCAGGTACCCCCAAACCCTCCCGGGAACCCCCAACCCCCCGGGACACCCTAACCTCCCCAGGACCCCAAAACCATCCCTGGGCCCTCCAAAAACTCCCCAAGACCGCAGAACCCCAGACAGATTCCCCCCCAGACCCTCCCAGGACATCAAAATTCCCACAGGACCTCCCAACACCTCCCAGAGCCCCCTGAGAAGGTTCATACGCGGCACGGGGTCCCCATCTCTGTCACTGGCAGGTACCCCGAAACAGCCTTGAGTTCCCCCTGGGATCGCCCAATCCTCCCTTTTGGGAATCCTGAAAACTCCCCTGGAAACGCCCCAAAAAATCCACCGGGACCCCAAAAACCCTGGAGATACACAAAACGCCCCCAGGAATTCATCATAAGCATTTATACCCAGCACGGGGTCCCCATTGCCATCATCGGCATCACCCAGGTACCCCCAGACCCTCCTGGGACCCCCAAACCCTCCTGGGACCCCCAAACCCTCCCAGGTACCCCCAAATCCTCCAGGAACTCCCAACACCCCCGGGCTCCGCTGCCAGAATCAGCGGGAGTGGTGTTGCCCTTTTAAGGGGAGTTAGAGTCGGACCCGACCAGAGCGGGGGCCCTTAAACCCCAAAAATCCACCCTGGGGGGGCAAAACATCTCCTACAGGGGCTTGCAGTGGGGGCCCCATAAAAAATGTCACTTAAAGCCATCATGATCCCCCCTAAAAAGGGACTTGTGAGGCTGCGGCCCCACAAACACCCTAAAATGGGGAGGAAAAACACCCTTGGAGTGGTGGGAGCCCCCCAAAAAAACCTAAAAAGAGGAAAGCTCCTCTTCAGAGGGGCCTGAAGACCCTTCAAGGCCCTCGAGGAGGGACAAGATCCCCTCTCCGCTGGGGCCTCTCCGAGCCGGGAGCTCTCCCGTTCACTGCCCTCGGGGGAGCCCCGAACGACGGCGGCTCCTGGGCTGAGCCCCCTCAGCCGGGGCTGCAGAGGGAACTGGGGGGGCTGGGACAGGGCCTGGGGTGACCTGGGGTGACCTGGGGGAACCTCAGCGGCTCCCACCTCCCCCTGTGCCCCCTCTCCCACCCCCTTCCCATTGTTCCTCCCAAACCTCCGCTCCCCCAGCTGGGTTTGGGGGTGCTGCTACCAACACCCTGACCCACAGGGTGTCAGGTCGTATTCTGACTCTGTCAGTTGTTTGGGTTTTCTTGTTTGTTTGTATTATTGCAGTTATATTTTTAATTTTCCTAGTAAAGAACTGTTATTCCTATTCCCATATCTTTGCCTGAGAGCCTTTTAATTTCAAAATTATAATGAGTTGGAGGGAGGGGGTTTACATTTTCCGTTTCCAGGAAGGCTCCTGCCTTCCTTACCGGACACCTGTCTTTTCAAACCAAGACAGATTTTGGTGCCCAATGTGCATCACGAGGGCATTGAGAGAAAAAGGGAATAGCAGTTCTTGAGTAACCTTGAATACAGGGAATTGAATAAAGGGAATAACAGTTCTTGAGTAACTTAATTTTTGTGTGCTGCTATAGAAACCTCATTAAGCAACACCATGTGGTCCAGGTCACCCTGGTTTGGTTGGCACATGGTCGTGGCTGTGCCAGCTCCCCCACCGACCTCCAGCCCTGGGAACCTGGAGCAAGCGGAAACCACAACTTTGCAAATGCTGCCTGTGCCTGAAGCAAATGGAAAGAGTACTGGGGCGTGGAAAATAAAGATTGTTTATTTTCAGAAGAACAGCAGTGAGAACACAGAACACGTTTACATTGTAAGAATATATGTAACAATGACTGTCTATAGAACGTATATACCTAAGAACATATCTAACAAAAGTCTATGAAACGTATTTACAGAAGACAAAAAGAAGCCCTAAAACCTATATCCTAAAGACAACAACAAACTCTAAAACATATGTACAAAAGGGTGGCATCTCTGTCGGGGATCTCCATCAGTCCTTGAGGAAAAGCAAGTGCCACAGTCACTCCAATCAGGCAGAGAGGGCTCTTCCATGTGCCCCCAGGCTGGCACAGCGAGCACAGGACAGGCTGGGGATGGCCACCAGAATCCAGTGCACGGGTACCACATCCCTGAGCAGGGACCACCCAGCCCAGTCCCAGCCTGGCAGCAGGGGACCCACTCTGCCTGTGGGGACCACGTCCTGCTGCTGGTATTGGTCTTCATCCCAAGATCATGGCCTCTTCCTCATCTTTTCCATCAATGTCCATGTCCTCAATGTACTCTTCCACATCCACGTCCATCTCCTCTTCCACATCCACCTCCATCTCTTCCTCTGCAGTCTCTTCTCCATCCACTTCCATGTCCTCCTCTGCATCAGTCTGCATGTCCACCTCCATCTCGTCCTCTCTGTCTGTGAGGACCTGCAGAGGTAGCAACACCTCAGAGTGGGGTCCCTGTCCCACACCATCCCCACAGAACTCCAGCCCAGCCGGGCAGCTGGGGGGTGTCCACCTCCATGGAATGGCACCGTACCTTCCTCAGGACAAATGTCAGCATCCTGCAGGGATGGATGACAAAATCCAGGCAATCGAGAGCTTTCAGGACTGATGGGAGTATCAGGGCGCAGGTGACAAGAAGGGTGACAGGGAGCATGGTGAAGGCTGAGCTGGCACAAGGGCTGACACAAGGTGGGCTGACACAAGGGCCAGTGGTTGTGTTGTGCTCTTTGCTGGACGCTGGAAGTTCCAGCTGGAATGTGGAACATGACATCACAGTTGATCTAAAGAGCATCTTTTGCTTACTACCGCTTGCTTAATAAATTCTTGTTAATTGATTTATCTATAATTGGCCTCCCCAATTGAATTTGTCCATAACAGAACCCGTGGAAGCAAGGCTCAGATGTGAAAAAGGCGTGCACCGTGGAACCCAAGAGACCCTCATGGAACCAGGGCTGCAGTGTGTCACAGAGGGAGGGACCTCATGGCAGCCAGGAGAGCATTGTGAGGCCGTGGAACAATGTGGCACCAAGGTTCCACTGTGACTTGACAGAACCCTGTGGTCAGGAATGGCCCCAAACCGGGCCAGGAGACACTTCCGAGACCAAGTCCAAGGAGCGGGGATTTGCTTTATTCAGCGCGCCGGGTGCGCGGGGATATCTCCTCCTAACACACGCTCAGGCACACAGCAGATTGCAATATAGGGTTATACTTTATGCATACTCACGGTTTGCTCTAGAAAAGGTGTGGTTATGCAAAGTATTTCTCAGCACTCATTACAATCATCAGCGCACGCGAGGCGCAGGCACAGCGCACGCTGGAGGTGGCACTGAGGAAGGCTCCGCGTCTTCCTCCGTGGTCCCCTGGTGAAGGCTGGACGTCTTCATCGCCGTGCCCTTTTCACCTTTCTCCTCCAGGCATGTGCAGTCTCTTGTTGGCAGTTTCAGCAATTTCCTCACTGGTTTTAGCACGCTCTGCCCTTCATTTCTGCAAGTTTTGTTCCCTGTTTCTTGCCAAGTTTCATCCTGTGTCTTTAGCTTGTGATCCTGTGGGAAGTAGCCTTTTGCCTGCTGTGATATCCTCACAACTTAATACTAACTCCTCATCCCCTTTGGTTTTATTTGGGGTTTTTTATCTTTTTGTTTGATTGGTTTGCATGGGTTTGTTTGTTTGGGTTTTTGTCTGTTTTGGTTTGAGTTTTTTGTTTGCTTTTTTATAAATGACTGGTGAAGCTGGCATAGCCAAACTCAAAAAAAAATGGAAACCAGGCTTGACTTTCCAGAAATTATTTTTGGCTGAGTTTAGCTGCATCCTCCAGGCTCAGGATCACAGGTATATTTGCAGGTTTTGCTCTGCATCATCAGTCTGCCCAGACTCTGCTCAGTGTTTCACAAATGGAGAAGACAATGGATATTGTGCCAAGCTTCCTTTCAAACAGCAAACCTGCATCAGCATGACAGAAAAGAAGGAAAAAAAAAAAAAAAGAAAATATTCACCAGTTAGAACAGAGCCAGTGTCCCACCATCTTCCCCTCCTCTGTTATTAGAGAGGCAAACCTGGGCCTAAAGCTTCCATCTCTCAATTTCTGATGCTATTTGACTTCAGCCTTGACTCCCCCTGATCTAACTGACTGCTGGCCAAGTGGGGCTGGGGATGCTCAGCCTGGAAAGAGGAGACACTGGGGAGGCCTCACTGCAGCTCTGCAGGACTGGAAGGGTCCCACAGGAAAGACGGGGACAGTGTTCCACCGGGCCTGTGGCAACAGGACAAGGGGGGATGGCTTTCAACTGCAGGAGGCTGATTGAAGTGGGATCTAAGGAAGCTGCTCTTTTACACTGAGGGTGGTGAGGCACTGGTCCAGGCTGTGGATGCCCCATCCTTGGGAACGGGGCTGTGAGCAGCATGGTCTGGGGGAAGATTGCTCAGCTTGCAACAAGATGCTCTTTAGAACAACTGTGATGTCACGTTCCACGTTCCAGCTGGAACTTCCAGCGTCCAGCAAAGAGCACAACACAACCACTGGCCCTTGTGTCAGCCCACCTTGTGTCAGCCCTTGTGCCAGCTCAGCCTTCACCATGCTCCCTGTCACCCTTCTTGTCACCTGCGCCCTGATACTCCCATCAGTCCTGAAAGCTCTCGATTGCCTGGATTTTGTCATCCATCCCTGCAGGATGCTGACATTGGTCCTGAGGAAGGTACGGTGCCATTCCATGGAGGTGGACACCCCCCAGCTGCCCGGCTGGGCTGGAGTTCTGTGGGGATGGTGTGGGACAGGGACCCCACTCTGAGGTGTTGCTACCTCTGCAGGCTGTCACAGACAGAGAGGACGAGATGGAGGTGGACATGCAGACTGATACAGAGGAGGACATGGAAGTGGATGGAGAAGAGACTGCAGAGGAAGAGATGGAGGTGGATGTGGAAGAGGAGATGGACATGGATGTGGAAAAGTACATTGAGGACATGGACATTGATGGAAAAGATGAGGAAGAGGCCATGATCTTGGGATGAAGACCAATACCAGCAGCAGGACGTGGTCCCCACAGGCAGAGTGGGTCCCCTGCTGCCAGGCTGGGACTGGGCTGGGTGGTCCCTGCTCAGGGATGTGGTACCCGTGCACTGGATTCTGGTGGCCATCCCCAGCCTGTCCTGTGCTTGCTGTGCCAGCCTGGGGGCACATGGAAGAGCCCTCTCTGCCTGATTGGAGTGACTGTGGCACTTGCTTTTCCTCAAGGACGGATGGAGATCCCAGACAGGGATGCCACCCTTTTGTACATACGTTTTAGAGTTTGTTGTTGTCTTTAGGATATAGATTTTAGGGCTTCTTTTTGTCTTCTGTAAATACATTTCATAGACTTTTGTTAGATATGTTCTTAGGTATATACGTTCTATAGACAGTCATTGTTACAAATATTCTTACAATGTAAATGTGTTCTGTGTTCTCATTGCTGTTCTTCTGAAAATAAACAATCTTTATTTTCCACACCCCAGTTCTCTTTCCATTTGCTTCAGGCACAGGCAGCATTTGCAAAGTTGTGGTTTCCGCTTGCTCCAGGTTCCCAGGGCTGGAGGTTGGTGGGGGAGCTGGCACAGCCGCCCCAGGAGTGGGGGTACCTGCGCACAGAGGGGTCCCACTGACAGAGGTCACCCTCTCACCTTGGTTCCATGAGGTTCTGGGGGTGTCTCCATGGTCTCCTTGGATCCACAGTGTCACAATGGACCACTGGATCCACGTGGCCCTGCTGTGTCACCATGGCCCCTTGCTTCCATGGGACCCCAGGGTCACAATTGACTCCTTGCTTCCACGTCACCCCCTCAGCACCAAAGTGGCCCCTTCGTTGCAGGGGAACACAAAAGGTTTATAGAAACATGGAGCAAATCCTGCTTAACACAGCTGGGAACATCTGTTTGTATTCAAAAGAGAGGTTAAAGGTGAGGATGGCCCCAGCAGCTTCCATCTGCAATAGAGATCCAGGGAAAGGACAGGGACAGAGAATTCAGCTGCAAGAACTCAGAGAATTCTGCTTCCAGAGATCATTTCTGGCCACACTGTCCCTTGTAGAAAGGTGACACCATTCCAGGCAGCCTGTACTGAGCAGGTGCTTCCTGAGTGGGGTTTGTTGCTCAGGAAACCTGCTCAGGCTTTTCCATTCCTTCCTTACAAACAGGAAAACTTCTCCTGGGCCTGTGTGCAGGCAGAGCCCTGAGGAGAGCAGGTGGGACACGGTGCAGTGGGCTGGGACATGGAGCTGCAGAGCTCAGGGACAAGGTTCTGCTGCAGGGCACAGGGATGTCAGTGCCAGGTGGGCCATGTCAGACGTGGTGAGGCTGGGGCTGAGGAGCAGCTTGTCCAAACAGGGTCAGTCCTCAAGGGGCTCATTCTTCTACATGCCCAGACCTCCTAAGGAGACATTCAGCATCAAGATCACCTGGGGAATGCTTCTATCAGCTCTTCTCTGAACTGGAAAATAAAAAAATAGTCACTTGATTAAAGAAAAGAAGTAATGAGGTACACTTTGAAATCTTTCTCCTTAATAGAACTCGAGACTAAATCCAATCAGCTGCACAAGGCTTGGAGATTTGGAGACAAGTGAAGGAAGAAGTAGCGCCTCCAAAGTTTTTCTGTATTTTGATGACTGCCACGGTGGATTTGAGGCTGAGTTCAGGACCCTCAGGCACAGAGAGAAATTTGAAGAAGCTGCTCAAGGAGTCAGAAGCAAAACTCCAAGTCCCTTGCAGCATCACTGGGCCCCACTGAGGGCAGGGACTGCCAAAAGCTCCCCAGGCACTGATGAGAGCAGCTCCTTGAGGCCAGGACTGCAGGGAGCCAAAGGCTCAGAGCAGGGAACTGCAATGCTGAGCAAGGCCTGGGCTGGCTGGGGGAAGCAGAAAGGCCAAGCCCTGAGCCCAGCCTGGCACAGCAGGGCCTGTCCCTCACGGGTGGCTCAGGGCTGTTTGTGGGGCAGTGGGATGTGAGGGGCAGCAAGGACAAATGTCACAAACCTGTGTGACACTCCAGATCCTCATGGAACCAAGGGGCCAGTGTGACACTGTGGGAAGTTGTGGAACCAAGGGGATCACTGCGGCACTGTTGGGGCCCATGGAACCAAGGGGCCAGTGTGACACTGTGCTGCCTCATGGAAACAAGAGGCCATTGTGGAACTCGGAGCCCCCAAGGAACCAAGGGTCCATGGTGACCTTGTGGAGCCCGCAGTGTCACAGAGGAGCCGTTGTGACACAGCGAGGGCGCATGGAGCCGAGGGGCCATTGTGACACATCAGGGCTCTGTGGAACCACAAAGCCATTGTGACATTGCAAGGCCTCATGGAAGCACGGGGCCATTGTGACACTGCAGAAGCAAGGGGGACATTGTGACACTCCAGGGCCTCATGGAACCAAGGAGACCATTGTGACACTGTGGGGTCCCACGAAACCAAGGGAACATGGAACAGGTCTGGCTGGCTGGGCCTCCTGGGGACCACCTGACAGGTCCGGCTGACCTTGGCATGTCAAGGGCTGCTTCTCATCTGCCCCTGAAGCACTGGGGCTCTGGGCTTTCCTTCCTATGGCAGAGAACTGTCCTTCTCCTCCAGGGGCCTATGGCCAAAACTGGGATTCCATTTCCAAAACTCTGTACATCCAAGGATTGCTCCCCAGGGAAAGTTCCCAGGATAGAAAAGTCTGTCTGCCCTTGGCCTCCTCGGGATGCCTCTCACCTGCTTTCAAAACACTGGGGCTCGGTGCTTTCCTTCCAATGAAAACGAACCGTTCTTCTTCTCAAGATATCCATGGTCAAAATTGAGATTCCTCCTCCCAGATTCCATGTATCCAAGGTTTCCTCCATGACAAAAGCTGCCAGGACAAACAGGTCTGGCTCGCTTGGCCTCCCAGGAGCCACCTCTCTTCTCTTCGGCCTTTGAAATTCTTGGTCTCTGTGCTTTCCTTCCTACAGAAAAGAACCGTACTTCTTATCTATGCAGAAATGGCCGAAACTGGGGTTCCACCTCCAAAATTCCCTATATCCAAGGGTTGCTTTCAGACAAAAGCTACCAGGACAGAGAGGTCTGGCTGGCTTGGCCTCCCAGGAGCCACATCTTTCTTCTTCTGCCCTTGAAATGCTGGGGCTCTGTACTTTCTTTCCTATGGAAAAGAACTGTCCTTCTTATCTACACAGAAATGGCTGAAATTGGGATTCCACCTCTACAATTCCCTATATCCAAGGGTTGCTCCCAGCCAAAATCTGCCACTACCGTCAAGTCTGGCTGGCCTTGGCCTCTGGGGGCTGCCCCTGCCACACTGGGGCTCGGTTCTTTCCTTCCCATGGAGATCCCTGTGACACTGTGGGGACCTCATGGAACCAAGGGGATCATTGTGGCACCACTGGAGCCCATGGAACCAAGGGGCCATGGTGACACAGCGGGGCTTCATGGACCCAGAGACCATCATGACTCTGTGGGGCCTGATGGAACCATGGAGACCATGAGGACCCTTCAGGGCCTCGTGTCACCAAGGGGGCATTGTGACACCTCAGGGCCTCCTGGAAGCAAGGGACCATTGGGACACTGTGGGGCCCCATGGAACCGAGGGAACATGGAACAGGTCTGGCTGGCTTGGCCTCCCAGGGGCCACCTGACAGGTCTGGCTGATCTTGGAATGCCAAGGGCTGCCTCTCATCAGCTCCTGGAGCACTGGGGCTCCATGCTTTCCTTGCTATGGGAAAGAACTGTCCCTCTTTTCAGATGCCCATTCCTAAAATTGATACGATCCCTAAGAATTTTCCTCTATGCAAAGGTATCTCTCAGAAAATCCTGCCAGCTCTGGCTGGCCGTGGCCTCTGGTGGTCACCTCTCATCTGCCCCTGAAGCACTGGGGCTCTGTCCTTCCTTCCTATGGAAAAAAACCAGCTTTCTTGACAAAGACCATGGCCAAAATTAGAACTTGGCCTCCCAAATTCCGTATATCCAAGGATTGCGAGATATAACAAAAGTAGCCAGGACAGACAGGTCAGGTAGGCCCTCTCCTCTGGTGATTTTCTTAGACTATGAGCTGAATGTTTTCATTTGAAAACACCTTGGAGAGTGCCCAGAGATCTCCCAAGGTGGGGTTCTGAGGCCTCAGGCACATGGCCACTACATACAGACAAAGGAGCTCTGTGCTCGGTGCTGTTGTGGTGGTTTTGCATCACAGAAGTGATGTCCTGAGAGACACTGCTAGCAGTTTCCTCCGTGTCTGACAAAAAACTATTAGCTTTGAGAATTGACAATCTGTTAAACCACTAAGGGAACTGCACATGCCTCTGTGAAGACACAAGTTAAAGAGGAAGAAGCCTGGCTGGGTCTCTTTCCCTTCTGGCCAGCACAGAGGTGCCAAGGCCGGGCCAGCCCCCGTCTGGGCCGGGGCGGGCCGGGCGGCTCCTGCCGTGGGGCCGGGCCCCTTCCCAGGGAGCCCGCCAGGCCCCATCGGCTGCCGGGCAGGGGAGGGGAGGCCGCGGGGCCGAGGCCGGGCCGGGCCGTGGCTGCGCTTGCTGACATCTGGCCGCTGCCGAGCCCTGCCCCGCCGCCAGCCCGGGCCCAGCCAGGATCCGCCGGGCCCCAGGAGCAGCCCCGGGCCGGGCCGGCTCGGCCAAGCTTCTGCCGCCCTTGGGCTTGGCCCGCAACCAGCGGGCAGGGCCAGGAGAAGCCATCGGCCCCGGCCGTGCTGCTGCTCTGCTCTGGCCTGGCTGCTGAGATCCTGGCCCTGCCCCCAGCGCCGCCCAGCCTGACACAGCCCCAGCGCAGCCGCTGCACAAACCTCCATGGGAAAACAGCTCCGGCCGCAAGGACCCAGCCCGGCCGGGCTCACGCAACCATCTGCAGGCCCCGGCTCAGATATTGACTCTTCCCGTGCTTCCATCCTCCCTCCAGGGAGAGAAAAGGACAAAGTGCAGGCACACAGAGGAGCAACGTGAAGACACCGAGGTCAGTGAAGAGGAAGTTGAGTCCCAGATGGGAGGGATGAGGAGATGCCTTGATCTTGGGGCTGAAATCTTCTGCTAAAGCCATGGAGCAGGATGAATTGATACATCAGACTCTCTTTTTTTTCCCTATAACACATTGAAAAGAATGGGGAGATGACTTGTTCAGCAAAGGCCTCCATGCTAAAAGAAGGAAATGTTGCAGTAGCTGTGATCCCATGAGAAGTTTGAACACTGAAAGAGCGCAGAGTGATGAGACCCTGTGCCCTCAGGGAGAGAAGAAGAAGACCTCTGTTCCCAGAGATGAAGATGATTTCAGAAATAAATGAAGAGAACCTTTGCTCTTAAACAGCTCCTCTTTAAACCAATACCCCATAAGCTGACATGGCCCATAAACACAGCAGTGGGAAAAGCTGTAAAAATTGGGAGGGCCATCATGATTGCAGATTTTTCCAGGCAGCTGCTATTTGTGGAAATGAAAAGTCATGAGAGAACTGTTTTCTTTTGGAGAAGTCTCCATAACATTAACAAGAGGAACTTCTCTCCCTAAGTGAACAGAAGAAAGACTATTTGAGTAGTAAAATGACAGAAAACTTTAGGTTTTGTCTCTTTACATGGTCAGATTGTAGGGAGAGAGGAAAAGTGTTCTGAAAGTTTTGTTCTGATTCTTATTACTCTTTCTTTTAGTTACAGTTAGTAAATTTTTCTTTATACCCTTTAAAAGTTTTGAGCCCACTTTGCCTTTCTCCTAATCCTATCTCAGAGCAGGAAATGAGTAAGTATATTCTAGTGAGTGCACTGGTAATTAGCCAGCACTGAACCCACCACGCTAATTAATGCATTGACCAAGAAATCTCAAATTGTTGAAACAATGAACTGCCCCAGACAAGAGGGAAATCAAGGCAGAGCCATGGTTTGTCAGGACTTGCTTGATCCTAATGAGCCCTGTGGTGCATTTGGAGCTGAGCCCTGGAACCTCAGGGCCTGAGAGGAGATTGCACAAACCTTTCTAGGAGTCAAAGTCAGAAGAAAACCCCAAAGTGTCTCAAAGCATTAAATGGGTGCCACTGAGGTCCATCCCCAACACAGGCTCCTCATGGACTCCTTGGAGGAGAGAACTGGAGGCCAGGATGGCACAAAAACCTCTCAGAGATTCAAAATGGCACAAAAACCTCACCATGTGGAAAGGAAAACGCAAAGTTCCTTAAAAAAGTTGAGTATCTCAAAGCATTAATGAGCCCCACTGAGTGTCAGCACAAAGCTCTCAAGGGACTCGTTAAAGCAGATAATTGGGGCCATGATTGCACAAACCTCTCACAGAGTCTGTAGCAAAAGGGAAACACCAAGTACCTTAAAAGAACTGAAGTACCTTGAAGCATTAATGAGCCCACTGAGTGTTGCTCCTGACCAAGCCACTCCAGGGACTAATTACAGCAGATAATTGGAGGCCATGATTGCAGAAAGCTCTCAGAGACTGCAAGGCAAAAGCCAAAGCCAAAGTCCTTTGCAAAACCTGCAGTGCCTGGGAGCATTGTGGAGCCCCCAGGGCCATTGCTGAGCAAGGCTCCCCAGGGACTCCTTCCAGCAGATCCTTGAGGCCACTGGGAATGTGGGCTAGGGGGGGATGCTGAGGGCAGGACAAGGGGCTGACAGTGCCCAGCCTGGCTGGGGCTGTGCCAGGAGGCCCCAGGGCCTCAGGACAAGGTGTCTCCTGACAGCCCTTGGTGGCACAGACCCTGCTGTGCCCCAGGCCACCAAGACTTGGCTTCTCTTTGTCCCCACCTGTCATCAGTGCCTCCAGTTCTCTGCTCTGCCTGGGGCCTGGGGACACTTTCTCAGTCATGTCCCTCACTGGGACCCATTAAAATCAAGGAAACTTTGGAGTTGGATTCTGACTTGGAGTTCTGGAGAGGTTTCTGCAGCTCCCTCTCAGGGCCTGATGTTCAGGGCCTGAGCACAAAGCCCCAGAGGCTCATTCAAGTCCTTGTGCTGTGTCTGTGCTGCTGAGCTGGGCCGGGCTCCTGGCACAGAGGGTGATGCTGGTAAGCAAGCAGAGCTTCAAAAGCACATTTCTCTGGATGAGCAGCTCTTCTCCCAGCCCAGCAGGGCTGGGGCACTGCCTGCAGCCAGCGCGGGCACAGCCCAGAGGCACAGAGAGCTTCAATCAGTCAGGGCTGGGAAGGTGCTGAGAAGTGCCTGGGGCAGAATCACTGCCAGCCCTTGGCACAGGAACCTCTGGCTGCAGGACAATGCAGCTGCAGCTCCTGCAGTGATCTCCTCAAGCTGGAACATCCCAATGCCCACAGCCCCTGTGAGTACATTCTCTGATGATCTCTTGTGCAGAGCAGCCAGGGGTGCCCAGGGCTGTCCTGCAGAGCAGGGTCCTGCAGCCCAGGGCGCTGTGCTGGGCCAGGGACTCTGCTGCCTGCCAGGGACAGCTCTCAGCCGGCCCGGGGAGCTGCTGCCAGCGCTGGCCAGAAGCTGTGGGGGGAAGGAGCCACCCTGAGCAGGGCAGGTGCTGCTGCTGAGAGCTGCTGGCTGGGGCAGGGCTGCTCCCAGCTCCAGACCAGCCTGGGCACAGCTCCGGAGGACACTTCCCAAAGAAGGTAAGCCTGGGATTGCTGTAAAGCTCAGGAGCTTTCCTGAGACTGTTTTTAATTTCCTGCTTGGAGAAGGATGGGAAAGTTGGGGTGGTGACAGAAAGATTTTTGCTTTTGATACATTTTTATATTTTTATAGCTCTATAGATTACTATTATATAGTTATAAAACTATAATCCTTACTTTACGCTATTAAACTCTTAATTAACTCTATTAAACTACTATTATATACTTCTATAACTGTAATCCTTAATTAACTCTAGTACATTTCCTAACCTTTCTCTTAGTCTTTAGAACAATAACCTATCTAAACACATTTTTAAAATACTGTATATTCTTATTATCAGGAAGAGGACCTACAAGAAGAACATTTGGGTTTTTGACCAGAATGTGAGCAGTCATAAAAAAAGTGGGGCAAAGAAGCCCTTGGACCTTCTCCAATCGGTGAGACAGGGGTGTGTAACTTGGACAACTGAATCTCTTATTGGATTTTCCTGTTAAATATCCTAATTAATCAACCTTTATAAATTGTTGAAGTCAGGAACCGGTTGTGCCTCATCCCCACTGGGACACCTTAAAGCTTCCAATAAAGGTCTGGTTTTTACTTTACTGTTCTAACACTGTTGCAAGGGGTTGTTTTTTTTTCTCTTTTGTTCATAGACAAGAGGGGGATGAGAGAAGCAGAAGAGGAATTGTAATCCCAGAATGACAGAACATTCTGAGTTGAACGGAACACAGGATAATCAAAGGAATGTTTGAACATTTACAGAGACTCCAGAACTGTGACTTTGGGTGGTCAGTCTCTCTGCTGGCAGCCTCCCAAAGGGTCTTCAGCCACTGCTCAGCCCTGGACAGCAGCAGCATCACCTTGGCAGGGCCCAGCAGGGCTCTCCTGAGCTGCCCTTGCCCAGCTGCACACAGACCCTGCCCCAGCCAGGGCCCTGCACACAGGCAGGTTTCTGTAGGGCCGGGCCGAGGGCACACGGGGTGGGATGGGCTCTGTGAGCGCTGGCAGGGACAAGGCACCTCTCAGGAGGGAATGTCCAGGCCCAGGGAGATGCTCAGGGAAGGAGAGGGGGCTGAGCAGAGCAGTGCTGGGGGAACAAGCCCATCCAGCCCCTCACCTTCCCTCAGCCACAGGGAATCCTTTGCCTCTCCCATCTATCAGTGCCAAACTCTGAGTGCAGCAGGCATGCTGGGGATTTCTGACCTCAGAGAGCCAGGAATGTTGTGTGGCTAGGAAAACAATTCCTGAAACCAGCTCCTGCCATCCTTCAGACCTGGAAGTGTAGATGTTACCAACCCTTTCTGTATTAGAAGTGATTCCCCTGACAAATCCTGAATACTCAGCCTTGTCCCTCTGCCACATGGCCACAAACCCAGGGCAGGGGGCAGGGATGGCTCCTTGAGAGCCCCCACGCACAGCCCTGGCTGCTCCTGGCACACTCAGCCAGCACAGCTGGAGCTCAGGCAGGGACCTGGGTGAAGGTTTGCCCAGAGCAGGAACAAGGGTGGGTGAGTCCCAGTAGGACAGGCTACAGGGAATGCCCCAGGTTTGGCTCCAAGCAGCCTCTCCTGACTTGTCACTGTCCTTTCTCCATGAACAGGTGCCCATGTGCAGCCACAGCAAATGTCCAACAGCAGCTCCATCAGCCACTTCCTCCTGCTGGCACTGGCAGAGACGCGGCAGCTGCAGCTCCTGCACTTCTGCCTCTTGCTGGGCATCTCCCTGGCTGCCCTCCTGGGCAACGGCCTCATCATCAGCGCCGTAGCCTGCGACCACCACCTGCACACGCCCATGTTCTTCTTCCTGCTCAACCTGGCCCTCAGTGACCTGGGCTCCATCTGCACCACTGTCCCCAAAGCCATGCACAATTCCCTCTGGGACACCAGCACCATCTCCTACACAGCATGTGCTGCACAGCTCTTTTTTTTCACTTTTTGTGCTACCGCAGAGCTTTCCCTCCTGACCATCATGTGCTACGACCGCTACGTGTCCATCTGCAAACCCCTGCACTACGGGACCCTCGTGGGCAGCAGAGCTTGTGCCTACATGGCAGCAGCTGCCTGGGCCAGTGCCTTTCTCTATTCACTGCTGCACACGGCCAACACATTTTCCCTCCCTCTGTGCCATGGCAATACCCTGGGCCAGTTCTTCTGTGAAATCCCACAGATCCTCAAGCTCTCCTGCTCCAAATCCTACCTCAGGGAGCTTGGGCTCATTGTGTTCTCCATCTGTTTAGCACTTGGCTGTTTTTTGTTCATTGTTTTCTCCTATGTGCAGATCTTCAGGGCTGTGCTGAGGATCCCCTCTGAGCAGGGACGGCACAAAGCCTTTTCCACCTGCCTCCCTCACCTGGCCATGGTCTCCCTGTTCCTCAGCACTATCATGTTTGTCTACCTGAAGCCCCCCTCGATGTCCTCCCCATCCCTGGATCTGTCAGTGTCAGTTCTGTACTCGGTGGTGCCTCCAGCCCTGAACCCCCTCATCTACAGCCTGAGGAACCAGGAGCTCAAGGCTGCAGTGTGGAGACTGATGACTGGGTGCTTTCAGAAACAATAAACTCTCTTTTTTTCTGCTCAAAACCTTCAGAATGTAATTCTTTACAATCTCAGCTGTTTTTTTCCCTTTTTGTCAATTTTTTTTTCGTTGGGACCTTTTCTTATTATTTTTCTAGTGTAATAATGTTTTTTATTAAAAAAAAAAAAATTATAATAGTTATCTGTAGAAAGCTCCTGGCAGCTTGGTCACTGTCCTGCTGCGTGTCTGTGCTGTGCCTGCAGGCAGGGACAGGCCATGGGCACTGCTGGGACACAGCTGGGCTCCACCAGAGCAGCTCCATCAGCAAAGGGCATCTCCTGAGGGGAGGGCAGCAAGACTTTGCTCCCTTCCAAAGTCACTCTCAGGACTCTCAAGAGGCTCCTTGTGTTCCTCATTCTCCCAGGGCTCAGTGGGATGAGATCAGGGTTCCAGTGTGGCCTTCAGGGGACTCGGGTCTGGGTCAGGTTTTGCTTGTTGGTGGCCAGTGCCCATCAGATGTTGAAGGGTCTGTGCTGAACCTTCCTGGGCTCTGCAGCTTGTGCCAGGGCTGATGGCAGGGCAACGTTTGCCTGGAGGGCCTTGGGAGGTGCCAGGAGAACACAGGGGAGCTGCAGGGACAGTGTGTGCCAGGGACCAGCAGGGAGTGGAGCTGACTGGGCACAGGCCTGTGCAGGGTGGGGTCACCCCGAGATCAAGGACTGAATGTCTGCTGTGAGCCAGGAGAGCCCTGCAGCCCAGGGGGCACAGCAGGCACAGGGAAAGGAGTCTGGGCACTGACTCTCCTGACCCCCAGGGAACTCCCCCAGGAGGATCCAGGGCAGCCCCAAGCCCGTCTGGCAGCCCTGGAACAAGGCAGGCACCTCTGAGCAGCCTCCATGGCCCCGCAGAGCCTGGGTGGGAGGGGGTCAGTGCAGGGAGCACCATCAGTGCCTCAGTGTCCCTGGCTGAGCAGCAGAGCCCAGCAGAGGCAGCCCAGGGCCCCGGGCAGCACAGCCCCCGTGCTCTGCAGAGCAGCAGCCCGAGCTGGGGCTCTGGGGAGCAGGGCAGGGGCTGCAGCAGTGGCTGCTCAGGCCAGCACAGACGTGTTCCCCTGGGAGAGGCTCTGGGGGCAGCTGGCATGTGCCAGGAGCCGAGCAGGAGCCTGTGGGTGTGCAGAGGAGCCCTGGCAAGAGGCTGCCCTGTCCCTGGGCCAGCAGGAGCTGCCTGAGGAGCCCCGGGGCCAACTCTGCTGCTGTGCTGGGCAGCAGGGCTGGCCCTGGGGCTGCAGGAGCTGCCTGAGCTGAGAATCTGCTGAGCATTCCAGACACAGAGTGGCTGTCCCTGACCTCCAGTGCCTCCAGTTCCTCCTGCAGGGCCAGACCTGACTCTGCTGCTCTGCTGAGCTGGGGCAGGGGCAGGGAAAGGCTGAACTGGGCAGTGCCAGGGAGAGGAAAACAATGGACCCTGGTCCCCATGAGTCCCCAGATTGTCAGAATGTTCTCCACGGTTCCATGAGTCCCCAGATTGTCAGACTGGTGTCCGTGGTTCCATGAGGCCCCACAGTGTCATAATGGACCCTTGGTCCCATGAAGCCCCACAGGGTCACCATGGTGCCATGGTTCCATGAGGCCCTGCAGTGTCACAGGGGCCCCTCAGTTCTATGGAGCCCATAGGGTCAGTTTTGCCAGTCAGCACCAAAGACACAGACATCAACCTAAGGAATTGTGTAATTTCTGTAATGTAAATCTGGAAAAAATTACAGAAGGAGAAGCTCAGCAAAGCACATAATCATTAGAGAATAATCTCAAAAGGAGCAGCTCAGCAATGCACCCAACCATCACCACCAAACATTCCAGCAGTGATTAAGAAGGTCCAGCCCCAGTTACCCTCAGGCTTTACCATCCCCCAGATCCACACAGCAGCTGGGGAAGCTGTCACAGCCAAGGGCTGCAGAGCCACTCCTGGGCACTGGCAATTCCTGCAGGTGCCTCCAGCCACAGGTGAGGCTCCAGCCCCGCTGTGAGAGGGCCCAGCTCTGACAGTGCTGAATGAACAAACTGACAGCACTTCTGGTGCGGGAACATCTGCTTTCATCCTCCTATTGGCTTCCTCCCAAAGCCTGGCCAGGGCCCCAGGAGGAACCAAGGGAGGTGACTTTGACCATTCAGCCCCAAACAAGGCCAGATGTCGGATTTCATGGCCTTGTCTGGCTTCTAAACACAGAAAGGTCAATACATGTTTCACTAATGAGTGGATACATCTATCACAGTGCTAATGACCATGCATATTTCATTAGTGAGCAGATCCAAAGATAACCTTTGGCTGGAAGGTTCATCCAGAGGCCACCTTTGGCTCAGGGCCTGTTGTTCAGGCCTCACTCAGGGCTGTTGTCCAGGCCTTGGCACTTCAGGGACGTGGTTTAGTGCTGGGTTCGACACTGCCGGGTGACCAGCTGGACTGGATGAGCTCAGAGGTCTTTCCCAACAGAAAGGATTCTGTGATTCCATGATTCCATCTGCTGCATTCAGCCAGCTCCATGTTAGCAGCATTCATTTGCTCAGAAAGTCTCCTCTGGCCCAGCTCTTGTGGCCTGAGGCTTCAGCTCCTTCAGCTCCTGGTGCTCAGCTGCTCATGCTGAACCAGACGACTCGGAGAGAAGAACACAGTCCATTCAATTCCTTCTGGCACACGGAGAGGGGAGGCTGTGGAAACAGGAGCATTGTTTGCTGTGGCCTCCTCTCTGCCCTTCACGCCTTTCAGCGCTTTGAACCAGCCAAGAGCTTTCTCCAAGAGTGCAATGGAGCAGCTGTTCCTGCTCCCAGCTCTGGCTCTCTCCAGTCTCTGACCTTGCCTGCTTTTGTCCCTCTTGCTGTGCCCTCTGCTCCCCCAGGGCTCGGTGGCTGCTGCCCAGGACTGTGGGACTGGCACAGATCCCGTGGTCGAGACCCTCCTTTCTCTGCCCTTGGAGCTGCCTGGGCACAGCAGCCTTTTCCATCTGGAAGCTGCCCATGGACAGGGAGTCCCCAGCTGCGTTCCTTGCACAACCTCCAGGAGCCCAGGGCTGCCATCTCAAGTCCCTGCTGGCCCTGGGGGCTCCCAGGTGGGCACAAGGGGGGCAGCAGAGCCAGCAGGGAGCCTGCGAGTCTCTTCCAGCCCTGTCTGCTCCGAGTTTGGGCCTTGGAGCCTCAGGTGGCCAAAGGCAGCTGCTGCTGGTCCCTCTGTGTGCCCGTGTTCAGCAGTGCTGCTCCATCAGTCTGTGCCCAGCAACGGGGAAAAGCCTCAGCCCTGCAGGGCCAGGAGCTGCCGGGCTCTGCCTGAGCAGCTCAGCCAGAGGGAAGGGAGCTGCTCCCCACGGGAACCAGGAGCAAAGGGCTGGAGCACCTCGTTCTGGGGCACAGCCCAAATTCTGGGAGGGAGTAACAGAGTTATTCACGTGCACTGGTGTGTCAGCTCTGCAGGTGCTGTGCCTGCAAACACATGGCTCGAGGTGTGCAAAAGAATTCTGCAACTCTTGGCTGGATCAGGATGTCAGCAGTGCTGAACTCCAGCTTAGTGCAAAGCAAACACTTTACACCCCTGCTCATATCTGCTAGATTTTTTACATCAGGGTATCCAGAGAAAAGTAAATATTTTCACTGTTTATCAGAAATGTATCTAATTTTGCTGTACATTTCTTTTTCAGGATGTGTTATCTGCTTGAAAAGAAAAAAGATAAGAAAAAACGAGAAAAATATAAAAGAGAAAAACAAGAAACAAGTGTGTAATGAAAATCTTCTATAACTTTGGATGAAGAGGTAACTGATATTTTTAAAGAGAGAACTCATTTACTTTGTGCATATTCTGTAGTGAAAATTTTCTGTAATTTTGCATTGAGAGGTAACTGATCTTTTTAAAAGGAGAACTCAATTACTTGGTGCATGTTCTGATGGCCTGGATCCATCTTACAGACTGACCTCAGCATCCTTTTTTTAAAGATTTTGGGTTTTGTTTACAGTATTTAGATTTTTTTTTTAATTGGAGTTGAAGCAATAGGAGGATGAGAGATGGATTCTGCATGACTGTGTCTTGAGGGCAAAAATATTGCAGTTTGAAACTTGGACCTAAAGTATTTAAAATGACACTTACAAATCCCAGTGAATTGTGTGACATCAGCTTTTCCTGTAGGAAGTGCAGCATCACAAAGACTTCATCAGGGGGGTTGGGGGTGCTTGGAGCTTTGTCCTGTGCCACTCTGGGATGTCATGAACCAGGACTTCACCTGCCACCAGCCCAGCTCACCCTCTGCCACCGCAGCTCCTTGGACCTTGTGTCCCCAGAGCAGACACAAAGTGTTTCTGCTGCTCCCCCTTTGCACAAATCCACAGAGAGCTGGGATTTTTCCAAGTCTCGTGTCTCCACTGGGCCATATTCCCAAAGAACCAGCAGCACATCCTGATGAACACAGTGAGTTATGTGGATGGTTGTCAGCTCCACTGCCTGCCTAGAAATCCTGAAACTGCTTCTAAATGCTGCTCCTTCAGCTCCTGGACAC
Source organism: Vidua macroura (assembly GCF_024509145.1). Taxonomy (NCBI): domain Eukaryota; kingdom Metazoa; phylum Chordata; class Aves; order Passeriformes; family Viduidae; genus Vidua; species Vidua macroura. The sequence continues at coordinate 2,519,125 of NC_071600.1, read as the reverse complement.
CTTCTCACACAGAGCTGGGGAAAAATCCCCTGGCCACCGGCTAAAGGGTGAGTTATGCCAAAGTTAGAGCTCTGGGGTGAATCTCTCTCCCTCCCTGTCCTTTTAATGTATCTGTGCATGGGGGTGTGCATGGATGTGTCTTGTATGCAAAGGAAGGAGTGTGCAAGCAACGTGACTGACACTATCACTGTCCATGCTATTCCATACCCATGGGTACAGAGACATTATGGAAACCCTGGCACAGACAGGGCCTTCTGTCCATGGGTACAGAGACAGCCAAGAGCCCCTGGCACACACAGAGCCTTCTGTCCATGGGTACAGAGACATCCAAGAGCCCCTGGCACACACAGAGCCTTCTGTCCATGGGTACAGAGACATCCAAGAGCCCCTGGCACACACAGGCCTGGCAGCACAGGTTGCTTTCCCCACAGGCTGCAGGAGATGAGAACACAACATTTGCCAACACTGACTCAAGCCACAGCTGCGGGTGCTCCCCATGAACCTCAGCTCTGGGACCCCTGTCTGCCCCAAGCTTCCGGGGCTGCAGTGGGAGCCCGGCTGGGCTCTGCCCTGGGGCCATCCTGCAGGGACAGCTGCAAACAGGGAGCATTCCCTTGCCACCAAGAGCCAAGCCAGGGCTGCAGGGCAGCTGCTCCAGCCCGGACTGCACTGCTGAGTGCTGTGCTCTGGGACTGGGGCTCCCCACACAGGGGACTGGACTGGTGTGCCAGAGGAGACAGAGAAGCTGCAGCTTCAGCCTAACTGAGGTGGGTGCATGGGCTGGGAAGAGTCGGGAGGCTCAAGGGCATTCACAGAGCTCATCCTGCTGCAAGGACGAGGAAAAGGGAGTGGGAACTCAGCAGTGAGGAGAGCTGAGGGCTGGAGAGCAGCTCTGAAGGACACTAAAATCCCACCGGACCTCTGAGACATTGCTGCTCCTCAGCCAGTGACAGGATGAGTCCCTAAGCTAGGGGCTCGGCCTTCCTCATGGTGAGGGGCACCAAGGGAGGCAACAGGGTGATGGAGACTGCCATGGGCTGGGAACTCACTGGGGGAAAAGAGGGAGCAGTTGGGGAGTAAATGGCAGGTGGGAGAGAGAAATGTTCAGAGAAGGGCTGAGCTACAGCTCGAGCAAGCTGAAAAATGCCATTTGGGGTCATCCCAGATTGACTTAATTTCAGAAGTTATTGAACAAGTTTATTTTTTGGGTGGTAGCACGTTTTCCCTGGGAGGTGCACACTCTGCAAACTTGAGCTGTGTTGCTGAAATGCTCAAGCAAGTCTGTGCTGCAGGTCACACCATTTCTTCTTTGGCTGATTCTGGCCCGGTGCTGAGCTCCAGCAGAGCCCTGGCAGAGCCCAGAGCAGCCTCAGCACCCGCAGAGCCCGGCTGCAAGGAGAGAAAGCAGAAAGCGCCCGTCAGCTGAAGGCTCCTGTCCCCTTGTCCCAGCCACCCGCGGTGCCCAGGCCATGCTGGCCGTGCCCAGAGCGGTGCCCAGAGCTGCCCATCACTGCTGCCTTTGGCAGCAGAGCAGGAGGGCAGGACATGTGCCCAGCCTGCAGCCAGCCACGGCACATCCAGCCCTCAGCAGCTGCCCAGAGCAGGATGCTCCTGTGCTCGCTGCCATCTCCCCAAAGCTCTGATCCCACCATGCCAAGCAGACGGGACCCACCTGACGCCATCCACCGCTGGAAGAAAAGCTGGTCCCAAACGATGTCCTCAGCCTTCTCCAAGGGCACGGCCCATCCACGCCGCAGCTGCTCCCAAGCACTTCCTGATCCAGACTGGACCCCACCTGGAACGCTTCCTCTAGAAAAACACACAACAAATGATTGAAAATAGATTACAGACAAAAAGGGGAACAAGAAAAAAGGTCAAAAATCTTCTCTCTGTCAGGGGCTTGAGGAAGGCCCAAGCGCTGCATGCCGGGGAAAAACCCATCCACAGGTGAGGGAAGCCCAGGCTTTCTCCCTTCCCCCTGCACTGCCCCACAAAATAACGCTGATCCCAAAGCAATCAAGAGCAGTGGAGCAGCCCAAGCCCTTCCTTGCCTGCAAAGCAAAGCAGCCCCTGCACACGTTCTGGAGTCCCACCTGTGCTCCCACCATGGGGGTTGGTTTGTGTCGGGCTGGCTGCCCCAGCCCCAGCCCCAGCCCGGGGCACGGTGGGTGCTGGGGGCTGTTGGCAGGGCCAGGAGCCCACTCCCATTTCGTACCCACCCCAGCCCATGCCCCCAGCCCTGCCAAAAGCAGCCTGGCAGCCGACTGAAGGATCAGCTGCATCCGCCCCAGCAAAGGGGCAACCTTTGGCTCCCAGCCAGGCTGAGCAATGCCCAAATCTGGGAGCATCCCCCTGCGTGTGGACTCATCTGCAAATTCCCTGTGGAGCCTGGCTTTGGAGAAGGTGCCAGAATCCAAGTCCATCATCTTCAGCTGGCCAGGCCGAGGAAGAGATTGTCATCCTTGATGTTGTCCTTGCTGTCTCCAGCAGCAGCAGCCCCACCTGGTGCAGCTTCTCCAGGGGCTCCTTCTCTTTCCATGGGGCCAGACCAGGCTGTCAGGGTTCTGCCCAGGGCCCCAGCTGTCAGGGAACCAGGACAAGCAAAACCCGGGGGATGGTGGCCACCAGTGCTTGCCACACCAGGTCTCCAGCTCAGCTCCAGCCCAAGAGCTGCGTGTTCCCTTCTGCTGACCCCTGCTCAGAGCTACAGGCAGCACAAAACCTGTCTGGTTGGCTTTGCCACTGATTGCCAAGAGATGTGTGGAGCTGTTACCTGCCAGGCCCCTGGATCCAACTGTGCACGTGGATCTCTCCCATCCTCTAGGGCAGAGGAACACCCTGCACCCAAGGATCACGGAAAAGCTCTTCTAAGGACGGCCTCTCCAAGGGCTGCATGGACAAACACCTCTTAATGACATCCTGGCACACTGGGGAGAGAAACCAGGAATCACCAGTCAGTTGGAGAAGTTGCCCCCCTGTTCCCATGCCCAGGCCATGCTGGGTGTGCCCAGAGCTGGGCCTGAACTTCCCCATGGATTCTCTGTTTGGAGGAGAGCAGGAGAGCAGGACTTGTGCCACCTCCTCAGCAGCTGCCAGAGCGGGATGCCCACGAGCTGCTGCTGTCTCCCAGCACTGGTATTGCCCCCGTGGCCAGAGATGAGGATCCACCTTGAGAGAGCCGTTGTGGGAACAAGATCCGCCCCCAGATGATCTCCTGGCCCCTCCTGAACGGGTGCTTGCCCATGACCAGGTGGCACAGCAGGAGGCCCAGGGACCAGATGGTCGCTGCCTCGCCGTGGTAGCGTCGGTGGTGGATCCACTCTGGTGGGCTGTAGGACAGGGTTCCTGTGGAACACAGACAGAGTTCAGCAGGGGGATGCTGCTGCTCCCAGAGCCTGGCCCCAGCACCCCTGGGCATGTGGGGGCTGCCCCAGTGGCACACGGGGTGACCGCTGCCCTCTCGCCAGCACCTGGGACTTGTGTACAGACTCGGGGCTGGAAAAGAAGCCACTGGTGCTGGAAGAGGGAAGCAGAAACCCTGGGAAGGCCCAACCATGACACACAAAAGAAAAACTCATCCAGTGGTGGAAAAACCCACTCGACTACCTGCCTGCACAGCCCCCCAAAAATGTTAACAAGCCAAGGCAAACAAGGGGAGCAGAGCAGTCCAAGCCCTTCTCACCTGCACACGAAACCGTCCAGGGCACGGGGTCAGACCCCCCTCTCTGCTACCCCCATGGGGGTTTTTGTCAGGCTGGCTGCCCCAGCTCCAGCCCCAGCCCAGGGCACAGTGGGTGCTGAGGGCTGTCAGCAGGGCTGGGAGCTGGACCCCCTCACACCCCCACCCAAATCAACCTGGCTCCAGCATTAATCCCATCCCAGTTGCAATAGGGGGAGCCCCGGTGCTGCACCCCGGCTGGGCCATGAGATGCCCAGGAGCATCCCCTGGCAGGGCTCACCTGCAAACTGGGTGTAGGCTGTGTCTTGGAGGAAGGCGCCACAGCCAAAGTCGATCAGTTTCAGCTGCCCCGTGGCCAGGTCGAGCAGGATGTTCTGGGGCTTGATGTCCCTGTGCAGGACCCCGCAGCTGGTGCAGTGCCGCACGGCCTCCAGCACCTGGCGGAACAGCCCCCGCGCCTCCTCCTCCGGCAGGAACCTCCGCTCCGCCAGGAAACCCGACAGGTCCTGGCACCGCTCCGGGCGCTCCAGCACCAGCAAGAAGCTGTCGGGGAGCTCCAGCCACTCCAGGAGCTGAATGACACCAGCGCAGCCAGAGGCCACCTTGTCCAGCAGCACGATCTCCAGGGGTGCGCTGGTGCCGTCGGGCTGCGGGAGGAGCGCGATGCCGTCAGTGGGGCTGAGGCCGTGCCGGGGCTGGGGAAGCCCTCAGCCAGCCCGGGATGCTCTGCATGCCCCGCTCAGCCCACGCCCGCTCTCCCTGCAGGGCTCCCGGCAGCTCCCACCCTGCCGGGCCCCGGCTCATCCCCGCCCGGCACGGCCCGGCTTCTGCCGCTGGCCCCGCTCACTCACCAGCTCGCCCCAGTGCCGGATGCGATCCCGCGGCACCCTTTTGATGGCCACCTGCGAGCAAGGGAGAGCAGCGGGTTCAGCTCGCCCCCGCCTAGCCCAGCCCCATCCTCCTCCTCCTCCTCCTCCTCCTCCTGCGCCCGCCGCCGGCCCCGCCGCTCACCGGGGCGCCGTCCGAGAGCCGCGTGGCCGCGAAGACGCTGCCGAAGCCGCCGCTGCCCAGCAGCGAACCCAGCCGGTAGCGCTCCTGCAGGGCCTCCTGCGCCTTCCCTGCGGGCGGGACGCGGCTGTCAGCGCTCGGCCCGGGGCCAGGAGCGGCCCCCGAGCGCCCCCCGAGCGCCCCGGGCCGGCCATCCCCAGGCGTTCTCTGCTGGCAACGGGACAGCGGCGGCTCGGGGCCGGCGGCCGCGCTGCCGAGCGGCGGAGCTCGGGCCGGGGAAGCCGCAGCGGAGGCGGCGGCAGCGGCCGCGCCGCCTGTGTCCTCCGCGGGGCCCGGGAGGAGCCGGGGCCGGGGCCGGGACTGGAGCCCACGTCGGGGCCGGGGCCGGGCTCGGGCCAGGCGGAGCCAAAGGGCGGCGATGCCGCCCCAGCCCCAGGCACTGATGCCCGCCCAGCAGCGCCAGCGCCAGCACGGCCAGAGCCGGGCGGGGGCGAGACCGCGGCGGGAGGGCCGGGGACAGGGACAGGGACAGGGACAGGGACGGGGACAGGGACAGGGACAGGGACGGGGACGGGGACGGGGACGGGGACGGGGACGGGGCAGCCCCGCTCGGGGCCGGGGGCGGGTCGGGGGCATGGCCGGCCTGGCAGGGGAGAGGGAGACTGGGAGAGGAGGGGACAGCGGGAAAGGGAGAGCGGGAGAGAGTGCGGGACAGCAAGAGAGGGAGAGGAGGAGCAAGAGGGAGTCGTCAAAGTCACTGCTTTCGCTGCTTTTGCTGCTGCTGCTGCTGCTGCTGCTGCAACTGAAGCAACTGAAGCTCCGGGGCCGTTTGTCCCCGTGTCCGTTTGTCCGTTGCCCGCTCGCCCCCGCGCCCAGCCCCGCGCTCCCCGGGGCAGCCCCTGAGCCTGTCCAAACACGGGAACTTTGCCGTGTTCAGCCCAGACCCAGAGTCTGGACTCCTGCCCAGGGGCACAGGAATCCCCTCGGGCGCTGCTGTGCATTGTCCCTGCTGAGGGTCAAACACTCTCGGAGCGCATTCCCTGAATGCAGAATTTGTACCTGACCCAAGCACTGCACTTACCTCTCCAGCAGTGATTTCCAAAAAAAAACCCAGGGGAAGGCAAACTGTGTGTAGCTCATGGTATTTTACAGGGTCTAAAACTTGCCAAGTCATGGATCTTAGAAGTGGGACCCATTTGGATTAATGGGATGGAGAAGTAGTGCAAGATGGAAAAGAGGAACATAGAAATAAATGGAGGAAAACTTCTTTGATTTTTTCTTCCCATTTTCATTTCATTTCTTAAAAGCTGTTTCAGTATTCCTGGAATCTTCTCCACAGTCCTGTTTGCTCTTTCCAAGAACCTTTCCTGGAGAACGAGGAAGCTTTGAGCAGCTCCTGTCACAAGATGTGCCACCAGCTGCAGCTTCTCTTGGCTTTCCACACCTTGCTTGCAGCTCAACTCTTGCAGCAAAGCAGGAGAAATATTTGAAATACTTGACAGCTTGTTCTTTCTTTTCCTTGTGGGCTGGGCAGTTGTGCCATTGGTGAGGTTTTCATTGTTGCTGTTCTACCCTAAGAAACCCTGACGGGCTACCAGGAATTGTCAGGGAATGCAAGCCTGACTGAATGCAGAGAAAGAATCTGCAGAGCCTGCAGCCAGAAATGGAGAGCTGTGTGATCATCATTGCAACATCCCCATGGACATCTTGAAAGTGATCTAGAAGATGGAAATGGGCTGACAGAGGGAGTTTGTTGATATGTTCAGTTTAGAAGCTTCCACATCTCATGCACTGATATAAATCAAGAGCACAATCAGTTCATGGAAAGCAGCAGAACAAGCTGGACCTCTCAGGAGATGACTGAAAGAATCTGAAAAGGAGAAATGCAGACAATGACTTGGTGGACTTTGTCTGGAAGAAGGGTCACTTTTTCCTAATAATTTCTAATCCATCTCCTCTGCATTTGTCTTTCTGAAAAAGGCCATTTCCATCCCAGATTCCCCATGGAATGGGAAGCCTGAGCTTGTGGAAGTGCCTGAGCGATGCCCTGTTCCTCTGCAGGGACACTCAGGCTGGAGCAGGAGCCGGAGCCCTCTCTGGGGAAGCCTCCTCCGAGCTGGAATTTGTGCCGTGCTGGGAGAGGAGGAGGAGGGTGAGAGCGCTGGGCGCTGTGTGGCAGGAGCAGGAGGTTTGGGCCGCAGGACATTCTGTCTGCGCCGCTGCCCCGCAATGGGCGGGAACGCTGTGGGGAAGACTGGGGGACACTGGAGCGGACTGTGGATGGCACTGGGGGGAACTGGAAAGGCCTGGGAATGAACTCAGGTGTACTGGGAGGGACTGGGCTGTACTGGGAGGGATTGGAGGGGCACTGGGGTTGTACTGGGCTGTACTGGGGACGAACTGGGCTGTGCTGGGAGGGACTGGAGGGGTTGAATGGGCTGTTCCCGCCTCCGCTGCCTCCCATTTGCCGAGGCTCCAGCCCATCACAGCCCCCAACCAATCAGCACCAGGGATTGTGGCTTGGGGGCGGTGCCTGGAGTATGTGCTTTTCTTTTGCCTACAACTCCCGTCATGCTCTGTGGCCCAATAGAGCCCCATTGGGGCCAGGACTACAACTCCCATCATGCTCTACAGCACAATAGAGCCTCATTGGGGCCAGGACTACAACTCCCGTCATGCTCTGCGGCCCAATAGAGCCCCATTGGGGCCTGGACTACAACTCCCGTCATGCCCCACGCCCCACAGAACCCCCGGTATCCGCCCCCATCTGTCCCATAAGTGTCCCCCAGACCCTCCAGGATCCCCAAGTGACCCTCAGCGCCCATTCGGGAACCCACAAAATTTTCCTGGCAAAGTACAAAAAACCAAGAAACTTTGGAAAAGCATTTAATACAACATCCAATCCAACATAAAACACTTGTCATAGCAGTAACTTCATTCACTCAGCCCATTTAGCCTGGAAAGCCTTAAACACTTCAGTTGTTCAGGTACCCAAAAATGTTCCATAGAAAGAGCATTAGAAGGAGAGGAAAGAGAGAGAGAGACAGAAAGACAGAAGCTCCACAGAAAGACACACCTGTGGCTCCCAGCTCCTGGGGTTCCAGTGTGGCTGAGACACAAACCCCAGGGGAAGGCAGAGTCCATAGCAGGGGCTGACCTTGTGCTCCTTGGTTTTAAGCCCCTGGGCCTTCGTGGGCCTCCCCCCAGCTGGGACTTGTGATTGCTCGGGCGTTCAGAGCTGGGTTAGCGCTGTCCCAGCTGTGTGACTGATTGACAGCTCAACCCAAGGTGTCTCGGGACATCGATCTCATCCAGCCTCTGACAGCGACCGCGGTGACACTGGGGAACCTCATGGAGCCATGGGACAGTTGTGACACTCGGGGGACCTCGTGGAACCAGAGGAGACCATTGTGAAACTCCCATGGAACCGAGGGCCCAGGGTGACACTGTGCAGCCCAGAGTGTCACGGAGGAGCCATTGTGACACTGTGGGTCCCCATGGAGCCAAGGGAACGTGGGACAGGCTGGTGCCTGAAGTTTTATCTTTGGTATTTTCCAGATTCTGCACTGCATCAGTCTGTAACTCTGAACTTCATACAGAGTGCCAGCAAGTTCTCTTCACAGTGCACTCAGACAAAACAATCCTTTTCCAGCCCGAGAACCAAGGACACCGCTGCAGCTTCAGGCCCAAAAAGTGAAAACAACAGCGAGTTGAGGAGAGCAGACTGGGAGGGTGGGACTGCATAACCTGAAGGTGTAATTGGACAAATAACCCCAATATGGAAATGAGCCAAAACTTATAAAAGTGTGAAAACGTGTGACCTGTCGTCCATCCTGGGTGTACCCTCAGCCAGGCCCTTGTACTGCCCAAGGTGGATCCTTTGAAGGCCTTTTTAATAAATCCCTCCTTTATTCCTGTCACACTGTCCAGCCTCTGCTCTAGGTGGCCTCTCAAGGCATCAAGGCCTGGCTGGCTGGGCCACCTGGGGGCCACCTGACAGGTCCAGCTGACCTTGGCATGTCAAGGGCTGCTGCTTGTCAGCCCCTGGGGCACTGGGGCTCTGTGCTCTCCTTCCTGTGGAAAGAACTGTCCTTCTCCTCCAGGTGCCCACGGCCAAAATTTGGATTCCTCCTCTTATTTTGCTTCTACGCAAAGATTCTTCCCCGATGAAATCTGCCAGGACAGACAGATCTGGCTGGCTTGGCCACCCAGGGGCCACCTCTCATCTGCCTTTGGGACACTGGGACCATGTGCTTTTCTTTCTTAAGGGAAAAAAGCACCTTCCACATCCAGGCACCCATGGCCAAAGTTGGGAATCCGCCTCCAGGATTCCCTATATCCAAGGATTTCTCCCAGATGAAAGCTTCCAGGAGAGACAAGTCTGGCTGGCCTTGGTTTCCAAAGAGCTGATTCCTATCTGCCTTTGAAACACTGGGGCTTTGTGCTTTCCTTCCTGATGAAAAGAACTCTTCTTCCTGCCCAGGTGCCCATGGCCAAAACTGAGATTCCACCTCCAAAACTCCGTACATCCAAGGATTCCCCCCAGATGAAAGGTGCCAGGAAAGACAGATCTGACTCTCTTGGCCTATGGTGACCACCTCTCATCTTCTTCCAAAACACCTGGGCTTTGTGCTTTTCTTTCCTATGGGAAAAACCATCCATCTCGACCAGATGCCCATGGCCAAAGCTGGGAATCCTCCTCCAGAATTCCCTAGATCCAAGGATTTCTCAGTGACAAAAGCTGTCAGGATAGACAGGTCTGGCTGGCTCAGCCTCTCAGGAGCCACCTCTCTCCTCTTCTGCCCCTGAAACACTTGTGCTCCGTGCTTTCCTTCCTATGGAAAAGAACCGTCCTTTTACCAATGCAGAAATGGCCAAAATTGGGGTTCCACCTCCCAAATTCCCTATATCCAAGGGTTGATCCCAGGCAAAATCTGCCACTACCATCAAGTCTGGCTGGCCTTGGCCTCTGGTGGCTGCCCCTGCCACACTGGGGCTCGGTTCTTTCCTTCCCATGGAGATCCCTGTGACACTGTGGGGACCTCATGGAACCAAGGGGATCATTGTGGCACCACTGGAGCCCATGGAACCAAGGGGCCATGGTGACACAGCGGGGCTTCATGGACCCAGAGACCATCATGACTCTGTGGGGCCTGATGGAACCATGGAGACCATGAGGACCCTTCAGGGCCTCGTGTCACCAAGGGGGCATTGTGACACCTCAGGGCCTCCTGGAAGCAAGGGACCATTGGGACACTGTGGGGCCCCATGGAACCGAGGGAACATGGAACAGGTCTGGCTGGCTTGGCCTCCCAGGGGCCACCTGACAGGTCTGGCTGATCTTGGAATGCCAAGGGCTGCCTCTCGTCAGCTCCTGGAGCACTGGGGCTCCATGCTTTCCTTGCTATGGAATAGAACTGACCCTCTTTTCAGATGCCCATTGCCAGAATTGGTACCCTCCCTAAAAAAATTCCTATTTTTAAGGGTATCTCTCAGAACAAAATCTGGCATCTCTGGCTGGCCTTGGCCTCTGGTGGTCACCTCCCATCTGCCCCTGAAACACTGGGGCTCTGTTCCTTCCTTGCTATGGAAAAAAACCAGACTTCTTGCCAAGGGACCATGGCCAAAATTAGAATTTAGCCTCCCATATTTGATATATCCAAGGATTGTTCCCAGACAAAAGTAGCCAGGACAGACAGGTCAGTCTGGCCCTGTCCTCTGGTGATTTTCTGAGACTATGAGCTGAATGTTTTCATTTGAAAACTCCTTGGAGAGTGCCCAGAGATCTCCCAAGGTGGGATTTTGAGGCATCAGGCACATGACCACTACATACGGACAAAGGAGCTCTGTGCTCTGTGCTGTTGTGGTGGTTTTGCATCACGGAAGTGAAGTTCTAAGGGAAGCTTCTAGCAGTTTCCTCTGTGTCTGACAAAAAAAGCAATCAGTAATTAGCTTTGAGAACTGACAATCTGTTAAACCACTAAGGAAACTGCACACGCCTCTGTGAAGACACAAGTTAAAGAGGAAGAAGCCTGGCTGGGTGTCTTTCCCTTCTGGCCAGCACAGAGGTGCCAAGGCCGGGCCAGCCCCCGTCTGGGCCGGGGCGGGCCGGGCGGCTCCTGCCGTGGGGCCGGGCCCCTTCCCAGGGAGCCCGCCAGGCCCCATCGGCTGCCGGGCAGGGGAGGGGAGGCCGCGGGGCCGAGGCCGGGCCGGGCCGTGGCTGCGCTTGCTGACATCTGGCCGCTGCCGAGCCCTGCCCCGCCGCCAGCCCGGGCCCAGCCAGGATCCGCCGGGCCCCAGGAGCAGCCCCGGCCCGGGCCGGCTGGGCCAAGCTTCTGCCGCCCTTGGGCTCGGCCCGCAACCAGCGGGCAGGGCCAGGAGAAGCCATCGGCCCCGGCCGTGCTGCTGCTCTGCTCTGGCCTGGCTGCTGAGATCCTGGCCCTGCCCCCAGCGCCGCCCAGCCTGACACAGCCCCAGCGCAGCCGCTGCACAAACCTCCATGGGAAAACAGCTCCGGCCGCAAGGACCCAGCCCGGCCGGGCTCACGCAACCATCTGCAGGCCCCGCCTGAGATATTGACTCTTCCCGTGCTTCCATCCTCCCTCCAGTGAGAGAAAAGGACAAAGTGCAGGCACACAGAGGAGCAACGGGAAGACACCAAGGTCAGCGAAGAGGAAGTTGAGTCCCAGATGGGAGGGATGAGGAGATGCCTTGACCCTGGGGCTGAAATCCTCTGGTAAAGCTATGGAGAAGGATGGAATTGATACATCAGACTCTCTTTTTCCCTATAACGCATTGAAAAGTATGGGGAGATGACTTGTTCAGCAAAGGCCTCCATGCTAAAGTAAGCAAATGTTTCAGTAGCTGTGATGCTATGAGAGTTTGAGCAGAGAAAGAGAGCAGAGTGATGACACCCTGTGCAATCAGGGAGAGAAGATCTCTGTTCCCAGAGATGAAGATGATTTCAGAAATAAATGAAGAGAACCTTTGCTCTTAAACAGCTCATCTGTAAACTAATGCTCCATAAGCTGACATGGCCCATAAACACAGCTGTGGGAAAAGCTGTGAAAAAATGGGAAGGACTTGATCATTTCAGTTTTTCTGAGTGGCTGCTATTTGTGGAAATTGAGAGCCACAAGAGAAATGTTTTCTTGTGGAGAAGTCTCCATAGCATGAAAGAGAGACACCTCTCCCTATGTGAATTGAAGAAAGACTATTCTAGAGGTGGAAAACTGACTGAAAATTTTAGGTTTTTTCTCCTTACATTGTCAATAAGATTTGTAGGGAGAGGTTTTCTGAAAGTTTTGTCCTGATTCTTATTACTCTTTCTTTTACTGACTATTGTAAACTTTTCTTTATACACTTTTAAAGTTTTGAGCCCACTTTGCCTTTCTCCTAATCCTACCTCAGAGCAGGAAATGAGTAAGTATATTCTAGTGAGTGCACTGGTAATTAGCCAGCACTGAACCCACCACACTAATTGATGCATTGGACGAGAAATCTCAAATTGGTGAACCAAAATCACTATAGAAACTTCCAGATGAACTGCCCCAGGCCAGAGGGAAATCAAGGCAGAGCCATGGTTTGTCAGGATTTGCTTGATCCTAATGAGCTCCGTGGTGCATTTGGAGCTGAGCCCTGGAACCTCAGAGCCTGAGAGGAGATTGCACAAATCTTTCCAGGAGTCAGAGGCAGAAGAAAAGCCCAAAGTGTCTCAAAGCATTAATGGGACCCACTGAGGTCCATCCCCAACACAGGCTCCTCATGGACTCCTTGGAGGAGAGAACTGGAGGCCAGGATGGCACAAAAACCTCTCAGAGACTCAAAGACACAAAGACCTCTCAGTGTGGAAAGGAAAATCCAAAGTACCTGGAAAAAGTTGAGTATCTCAAAGTATTAATGAGCCCCACTGAGTGTCAGTACAAAGCTCTCAAGGGACTCGTTAAAGCAGATAATTGGGGCCATGATTGCACAAACCTCTCACAGAGTCTGTATCCAAAGGGAAACACCAAGTACCTTAAAAGAACTGAAGTACCTTGAAGCATTGATGAGCCCCACTGAGTGTTGTTCCTGACCAAGCCTCTCCAGGGACTAATTACAGCAGATAATTGGAGGCCATGATTGCAGAAAGCTCTCAGAGACTGCAAGGCAAAAGCCAAAGCCAAAGTCCTTTGAAAAACCTGCAGTCCCTGGGAGCATTGTGGAGCCCCCAGGGCCATTGCTGAGCAAGGCTCCCCAGGGACTCCTTCCAGCAGATCCTTGAGGCCACTGGGATGTGGGCTAGGGGGGGATGCTGAGGGCAGGACAAGGGGCTGACAGTGCCCAGCCTGGCTGGGGCTGTGCCGGGAGGCCCCAGGGCCTCAGGACAAGGTGTCTCCTGACAGCCCTTGGTGGCACAGACCCTGCTGTGCCCCAGGCCACCAAGACTTGGCTTCTCTTTGTCCCCACCTGTCATCAGTGCCTCCAGTTCTCTGCTCTGCCTGGGGCCTGGGGACACTTTCTCACTCGTGTCCCTCACTGGGACCCATTAAAAGTCAAAGAAACTTTGGAGTTGGATTCTGACTTGGAGTTCTGGAGAGGTTTCTGCAGCTACCTCTCAGGGCCTGATGTTCAGGGCCTGAGCACAAAGCCCCAGAGGCTCATTCAAGTCCTTGTGCTGTGTCTGTGCTGCTGAGCTGGGCCGGGCTCCTGGCACAGAGGGTGATGCTGGTAAGCAAGCAGAGCTTCAAAAGCACATTTCTCTGGGTGAGCAGCTCTTCTCCCAGCCCAGCAGGGCTGGGGCACTGCCTGCAGCCAGCGCGGGCACAGCCCAGAGGCACAGAGAGCTTCAATCAGTCAGGGCTGGGAAGGTGCTGAGAAGTGCCTGGGGCAGAATCACTGCCAGCCCTTGGCACAGGAACCTCTGGCTGCAGGACAATGCAGCTGCAGCTCCTGCAGTGATCTCCTCAAGCTGGAACATGCCAATGCCCACAGCCCCTGTGAGTACATTCTCTGATGGTCTCTTGTGCAGAGCAGCCAGGAGTGCCCAGGGCTGTCCTGCAGAGCAGGGTCCTGCAGCCCAGGGCGCTGTGCTGGCCCAGGGACTCTGCTGCCTGCCAGGGACAGCTCTCAGCCGGCCCGGGGAGCTGCTGCCAGCGCTGGCCAGAAGCTGTGGGGGGAAGGAGCCACCCTGAGCAGGGCAGGTGCTGCTGCTGAGAGCTGCTGGCTGGGGCAGGGCTGCTCCCAGCTCCAGACCAGCCTGGGCACAGCTCCGGAGGACACTTCCCAAAGAAGGTAAGCCTGGGATTGCTGTAAAGATCAGGAGCTTTCCTGAGAGTGTTTTCCATTTCCTGCTTGGAGACGGATGGGAAAGTTGGCTGGTGACAGAAAGATTTTTGATTTTGATACATTTTTACATATTCATAGCTCTATAAATTACTATTATATAGTTATAAAACTATAATCCTTACTTTACACTATTAAACCCTTAATTAACTCTATCAAACTTCTATTATATACGTCTATAACTATAATCCTTAATGAACTCTAGTACATTTCCTAACCTTTCTCTTAGATTTTAGAACAATAAGCTGTCTAAATACATTCCTGAAATATTGTATAGTCTTATTATCAGGAAGAGGACCTACAAGAAGAACATTTTGTTTTTTGACCAGAATGTGAGCAGTCATAACAAAAAATGGGGCAAAGAAGCTCTTGGACCTTCTCCAATGGGTTGAGTTACGGGTGTGTAACTGGGACAACTGAATCCCCTGTTGGATGTTCCTGTTAAATATCCTAATTAATCAACCTTTAGAAATCAATGAATTCAGGAGCCGATTGAGCCTCATCCCCACTGGGACACCTGGAAGCTTCCAATAAAGGTCTGCTTTTTACTTTACTCTTCTAACTCTGTTGCAAGGGCTTTTTTTTTTTTTTTTTTCTTCTCGTTTGATCATAGACAACAGGAGGATGAGAGAAGCAGAAGAGGAATTGTAATCCCAGAATGACAGAACATTCTGAGTTGAAAGGAACACACAGGATCCTCAAAGGAATGTTTGAACATTTACAGAGACTCCAGAACTGTGACTTTGGGTGGTCAGTCTCTCTGCTGGCAGCCTCCCAAAGGGCCTTCAGCCACTGCTCAGCCCTGGACAGCAGCAGCATCACCTTGGCAGGGCCCAGCAGGGCTCTCCTGAGCTGCCCTTGCCCAGCTGCACACAGACCCTGCCCCAGCCAGGGCCCTGCACACAGGCAGGTTTCTGTAGGGCTGGGCCGAGGGCACACGGGGTGGGATGGGCTCTGTGAGCGCTGGCAGGGACAAGGCACCTCTCAGGAGGGAATGTCCAGGCCCAGGGAGATGCTCAGGGAAGGAGAGGGGGCTGAGCAGAGCAGTGCTGGGGGAACAAGCCCAAACAGCCCCTCACTTGCCCTCAGTCACAGGGAATCCTTTGCCTCTCCCATCTCTCAGTGGCAAACTCTGAGTGCAGCAGGAATGCTGGGGATTTCTGACCTCAGAGAGGCAGGAATGATGTGTGGCTAGGAAAACAATTCCTGAAACCAACTCCTGCCATCCTTTAGACCTGGAAGTGCAGATGCTACCAACTCTTTCTGCATTAGAAGTGATTCCCCTGACAAATGCTGAATATCCAGCCTTGTCCCTCTGCCACATGGCCACAAACCCAGGGCAGCAGGGCAGGGATGGCTCCGTGAGAGCCCCCACGCACAGCCCTGGCTGCTCCTGGCACACTCAGCCAGCAGAGCTGGAGCTCAGGCAGGGACCTGGGTGAAGGTTTTCCCAGAGCAGGAACAAGGGTGGGTGAGTCCCAGCAGGACAGGCTGCAGGGAATGGCCCAGGTTTAGCTCCAAGCAGCCTCTCCTGACTTGTCACTGTCCCTTCTCCATGAACAGGTGCCCATGTGCAGCCACAGCCAATGTCCAACAGCAGCTCCATCAGCCACTTCCTCCTGCTGGCACTGGCAGAGACGCGGCAGCTGCAGCTCCTGCACTTCTGCCTCTTGCTGGGCATCTCCCTGGCTGCCCTCCTGGGCAACGGCCTCATCATCAGCGCCGTAGCCTGCGGCCACCACCTGCACACGCCCATGTTCTTCTTCCTGCTCAACCTGGCCCTCAGCGACCTGGGCTCCATCTGCACCACTGTCCCCAAAGCCATGCACAATTCCCTCTGGGACACCACCACCATCTCCTACACTGGATGTGCTGCACAGGTTTTCTTCTTTCTGTTCTTCATATCAGCAGAGTATTTTCTCCTGACCATCATGTGCTACGACCGCTACGTGTCCATCTGCAAACCCCTGCACTACGGGACCCTCCTGGGCAGCAGAGCTTGTGCCCACATGGCAGCAGCTGCCTGGGCCAGTGCCTTTCTCAATGCTCTCATGCACATGGCCAATACATTTTCCCTGCCCCTGTGCCATGGCAATGCCCTGGGCCAGTTCTTCTGTGAAATCCCCCAGATCCTCAAGCTCTCCTGCTCCATATCCTATCTCAGGGAACTTGGGCTCATTGCTGTTAGTGCCTGTTTGGTTTTTGGTTGTTTTGTGTTCATTGTTTTCTCCTATGTGCAGATCTTCAGGGCTGTGCTGAGGATCCCCTCTGAGCAGGGACGGCACAAAGCCTTTTCCACCTGCCTCCCTCACCTGGCTGTGGTCTCTCTGTTTGCCAGCACTGTCATAATTGCTCACCTGAAACCCCCCTCGATATCCTCCCCATCCCTGGATCTGGCCCTGTCAGTTCTGTACTCGGTGGTGCCTCCAGCCCTGAACCCCCTTATCTACAGCCTGAGGAACCAGGAGCTCAAGGCTGCAGTGTGGAGACTGACGACTGGATGCTTTCAGAAACATTAAACTGCTGGCGAATTTCTAGAAATGACTTTGAATAAAACTCATTTTTGATACTGCTTGTTGGTTTCATTTTGGAGGTACTTTTTCCTTTGTTTTAGGTTTTTCAGATTATCCACAAAGAAATAACACTGTGTTTCCATTTCTCATTTTGTTTCTCTCCACCTTCCCTGTTGCCACAGCATGTGTCAATGAGCGGCTGTGCTCTTGGTGGCTTAAAAGGAACTAAAGGATCTCCCAGCACATTTTCTGCAGAGCTGCCCTTTTGTTGCCTTCTCTGGAGCTGCAGCAGCAATGTCTGTGTGCAGAGCTGGGGGCAGATCAGTGCTGGCACAGCAGCTGTGCCCAGCAGCAGCAGCACTTGGTGTTGCCAGTGCTGCTCCCATGGCCCTGCCCCGCTGCCCTGGTGGCCCTGGTGTTGCTGCAGGGCCTGAGTGCTCTCGGGGCCGGGCACAGTCCTGGGGGTGGCAGTGCCGGGGCTGCAGCAGGGACAGGCCATGGGCACTGCTGGGGCAGCGCTGACGCCTCAGGCCAGGGCCTGGGGGCTCCAGGCTCCTTGCCCAGGCTCTCTCAAGAACACGGCCAGGCCAATGCTCAGCACAGAAAACCCCCGTCAGCAGCCCCAGGCTGGCCGTGGGCAGGCTGGGAGCAAACAGCACGGCTGGTGCTCTGCCAGGGCCCTGGGGGAGACGGGAAGGAGTAGCAGAGCAGGGGCTGATCCATCCCCAGTGCGCTGCACAGCCCAGGGCAGCGTCCCAGAGCGTCCTCATGGAGCTGCCAACAACATCCCCCCTCTGCAGCCCTGGCCTCTCCCCCAGCTCACACAGGTGCCGCATCCTTGCAGGCACAGACACGGCAGCGCTGGCTCAGGAGCCCCTGTTTGCATTGCACACAGCAGGCGGGAGCACCCCCGTGCTGCTGCTGTGGGGACATGAACCTGAGGCAGCACAAATGCCATCAGCCCCTGGGGGACGCCAGGAAAACCACTCAGCTTTGTCCTGGCCTCTGCACTCAGCCAGAAAGTTTGTTCCCATCAGCTGGGACTTTCCTGTCCCACTGCAGACGCTGTTGCTCAGAGCCAGGGCTGCCTGGCAGCCACCCCCAAACTGCCCTGAGCATTTCCTTGGCTTCACCTTTGCTTTCTTTACTCTTCCCTTGTCCAGATTTCTTCCTCCCGCCCAGCCCTGTTCCCCGCCCTGCACACAGCCCATCCCTGTTTGCCCTTTCCTCTCTGGCCCCACTCCCCATTCCAGTTCCTGCCTTGGCACCATGGGAACGTCCCTTGGGGAGCAGGATCATCCCACAAGTGCTGCAGGAATTGTCTGCAGGCTCCTGCAGTGCCTCGTGCTGCTCCCTTGCCAGAGGCAGCCCAGGCCAGGGGGGCACATCTGGGCTGCTGTGTCTGCCTGTGGGGCTCCCTGTTCTGGGCAAGGAGGAGGAGCTGCAGAGGCTCTGCAGGACTGACAGGATGGGCTTTGGGGCTGTGAGGAGAAGCTGAGGGACCTGGGCTGCTGCAGCTTCTGAAGAGGAGGCCCAGGGCTCCTCCTGCAACTGCTCCAAGGGTGGTTTCAGATGATTCCAGAATCAGCAAGGCTGGAAAAGACCTTGGAGATCATGAAGTCCAACCTGTGCCCTGACACTGCCTTGTCTCCCCTGAGCCTCCTCTTCTCCAGAATCAACAACCCCAGCTTCCTCAGCCGCTCCTCACAGGACTTGTGCTCCACACCCCTCACCAGCCTTGTTGCCCTTCTCTGGACACGCTCCAGCCCTTCCATGTCCTCCCTAAATTTGGGGGGGGCAGAACTGGACACAGCACTCGAGGTGCTGCCCAAGCAGTGCCCAGCACAGGGGAAAAATCACTGCCCTGCTCCTGCTGGCCACACCATTCCTGATCCAGGCCAGGAGCCATTGGCCTCCTTGGCCACCTGGGCACACTGCTGGCTCATGTCCATCCTGCTGTCCATCAGTCCCTGCAGGTCCCTTTCTGCCTGGCTGCTCTCCAGCCCCTCTGTCCCCAGCCTGGAGCGCTGCCGGGGTTGTTGTGGCCAAAGTGCAGGACCCGGCACTTGGACTTGTTAAACCTCACCTTGTTGGATTTGGGCCCTGGATCCAGCCTGTCCAGGGCCCAGTGCAGAGCCCTCCTGCCTTCCAGCAGGTCAACACTCCCAGACAACTTGGTGTCACCACGGTTCCATGAGGCCCCAGAGTGTCCCAATGGTCTCCATGATTCCATGAGGCCTCCCAGTGTCACAATGTCCCTTTGGTTCCATGGGACCCCTTGGTGTCACAAAGTCCCTTGGATCCTTCGACCCTGCAGTGTCACAATGTCACCGTGGTCCCCGAAGGCCCTGCAGTGTCACAGTGGATCCTTGGTTCCATGAGGTCTGGCAGGGCAGCAATGCTCTCCTTGGTTCCCGCTGTCTCCCATGCCCGCACTGTCAGGCTATAGAAGGATACCTGGCTGGTGAACGGGAGTGGGAGTGGGTACCTACTCGAGGAGGGAGGTAATAATAAAAATTCCTCCCAATCGCCCCTCCCAAGCCAGGTGCCACTTCATATTAGGTATGATCCCCTGGATCTGGAGAGTCAGCCAGATTGTTTAGAAAAAATTATCTGTCCAGTGAGCCTCCCAGTTATGATTCATCTGTGAGACAGATCACCACCTCTGACATCAAAAAGGAAAGAAGGGTAATCGTGGTGGGTGACTCCCTTCTGAGGGGAACAGAGGGCCCCATATGTCGACGAGACCCACCCCACAGAGAGGTCTGCTGCCTCCCTGGGGCCCGGGTACGGGATATCACTGAGACACTGCCTGGGCTGATTCAGCCCTCTGATTATTACCCACTGCTGATACTCCAGGCTGGCAGTGATGAGATTGAAAAGAGAAGTGTCAGGGCAATTAAAAGGGACTTTAGGGCATTGGGTCAGGTGGTTAATAGGACAGGGGCACAGACAGTCTTTTCCTCAGTCCCTTTGGAGTCTGAGAAAAATGGTGAAATCAAGAGGAGAGCTCACATTATCAACGAGTGGCTCAAAGGTTGGTGTCATCAGCAGAATTTCAGATTCTTTAATCATCGGGCAACTTTTACAGCACCTGGCCTGCTTGGACCAGACGGGCTCCATCTTTCTGTGAAGGGCAGAAGAATTTTAGCTCATGAAGTGGCAGAACTTGTTGAGAGGGCTTTAAACTAGGTCTGAAGGGGGAGGGAGATGCATCTGGGCTGTCTGGAAGCAGGCCCAAGGGTGGTAAGCCTGAGTTAGGGGGGAAATCAGCAGCCCAGCTGAGGTACATGTACAGCAATGCACACAGCATGGGTAACAGACAAGAAGAGCTGGAGGCCATGGTCCAACAGCAGAGCTATGATGTAATTGCCATCACAGAAACGTGGTGGGATGACTCACATAGCTGGAGTGCTGCACTGGATGGCTGCAAGCTCTTCAGGAGAGAGATAGGAAAGGGAGAAGAGGTGGAGGGGTGGCCCTTTATATTAGGGAGGGTTTTGGCACCATAGGTATTGAAACGTATGAAGATGAAGTTGAATGTCTACGGGTGAGAATTAAGGGGAAGGCCAACAAGGCTGACATCCTACTGGGAGTCTGTTATCGTCCACCCAACCAGGAAGAAGAGGTGGACAACTCATTCTATAAGCAGCTAGAGAATGTTTCTGGATCATCTCCATTTCTCAGTGCAAAATTTCTCAGTGAGAAATTTCTCCATTTCTCAGGGCGACCTGAGAAGGGAGGGGGGAATGCACCAGCACAGGGCCCATGGAACCATGGAGACACTGAGGGGACTCGTGGGATCATGGAGACCATTGGGACACTATGAGGCCCCATGGAATAAGCAAAGCATTGGGACACTGTGAGGCCTCATGGAACCAGTGAGACCATTGTGACCCTGGGGGTCCCCACGGAACCAAGAGGACCATTGTGACACTGTGGGGCCTTGTGGGACCAAGAGGCCTTTGTGACACTGCAGGGCTGCATGGAACCAAAGGTCCATTGTGCGGGGCCTCGTGTCATCAGTGGTCCATTGTGACACTGTGGAGCCAAAGGAGATCATTGTGACACTGCAGGGCTGCATGGAACCAAAGGCCCATTGTGACATTGCGGGGCCTCGTGTCATCAGTGGTCCATTGTGACACTGGGCAACCAAAGGAGACCATTGTGACCCTGCAGGGCTTCATGAAACCAAGGGGCCATGCTGACATAGAGGAATCCCATCAAACCAAGGGTTCATTTTGACACTGCAGGGCTGCATAGAACCAAAGCCCCAGGGTAACACAGAGGGACCTCGTTTCATCAGTGGTCCATTGTGACACTGTAGAGCCAAAGGAGACCATTGTGACACCGCAAACCACCAGGGTCCAAAGGTCCATTGTGACATTGTGGGCCTCATGGAACAGAGGAATCACGTGACACTGTGGGGCCTGGAGTTGGTAGCTCTGTGTGTGCTTCTCTAGATCTTATTTTTCTCTCTTTCAGTGTCTACTTCTACTTCTGTCCTCTTGCAAATGTTGATTAACTTAAATTTGAACAGGCATAGAGTTTGTGAAGTTGAATGGGCCAAGTTAATGCATTGAAAACTGTTTTTTGTTGACTGAATGTCATATTAAACCTTTTGCCAAAGTTGCTCTGATTTTCTAAAGTTCCCCGTAAAGTCTGTTTTGTTGTTTTGAGCTCCTGAGAATCTCTTGCTGGTATTTCTCCAGTGCATCCAATTCAGAGTACACAGATAATTCTAATTCCTTTTAAATGTCTCCTTGAGAGAGTTGTCTGGGTGATGGGGGTCAGGGCTTGTGTGTCCTGCTTGGCACAGCCCAGGCAGGGCTTTCACAGCCCCATCCCACACTCCATTTCCCAGCTGGAGCCGCTGGTGCCTCTGAGTTCTGCTGCCCCAGCCCCAGGGACGCTCTCCTTGTCTGCCCATTCCCCCACGGTCTCTGGGCAGGGATGGCCTCAGTGGGGGCTGCTGACATCCTCAGCACCTTGGAGGCTGCTGCTGAATTTTACTGCTCCAGAGGCTTCTTCAGCCTTCAGCTCTTCAGTTCAGGAATTCAGTGTCCCAGGGCTCATTAACGTTCAGAACACCTTGACAAGCCAAGCCTCTGGGAATAATTTAAGTTTTCAAATCTTTTGTGGTTAATTAGACAGATTTCAGAAGCCTATTGCAAGTGAATACACTATATTTAAAAAGACAGTGAGAAAGATTTTTTAAGTCCTGTATTGTTTTTTTTTTTTACTGTTTATACATTGATATGTGCAATCTCCAATTCATTCTAAATCCAAGTACCTCCTCATGCAGTTGGAATAGATATGAAAATCAAGACCCTTCATGGCTGACAATCAATCAGACTCTGTCCCTACCCCCACCCCACCATTTCCCCCATCCAAGCCCTGGCACTCAGAGCAGCCTTGTGCAAATCTGAGCTCCCTCCAGCCCAGGCTGCACCTGCAGCTTTCAGCTCCTTGGCTCCGACTCCCACCTGCTTTCCCTGGAGAAGGAGCTGCCCGAGACACAGAGGGATGTTCATTTCTTGTCAGCCAATAAAGCCAAGGGAAGGCACAGCTCCATCCAATGCAAAAGCCATTCCTCTGCTGGCTATTAAATCCACTGTGCACAGCAGACAGTCTCAGAGCAATGGAAAACACCTTCTGTGCCCAGTACAGATCCCAAGGTGCCCCCAAACCCTCCCTGCCCCGATTCTGCCCAGATTTGCTCTTTGCACACACGAGTCGCAGGCTGAAGTCAGGAGCTCCCTCCATGCCCAGAGAGAGGAAAAGAGGGAAAGTGGATGAAGAGCTCTCCTGTGCAGAGCCAAGGTCCAAGTGTCCCTGCAGTGGGAACCACAACTCATCAGGTTTGTGTCCTTTGGGCTCAGGGCCTGGTGACACTCAGAGACACAGAAAGGTTTCTTGCCAACAAACACAAGTTGAACATTTGAACAGTTTAATAACCATCACAGCTCTTCCCTCAGCTCTCTGTGATGTCCCAGCAGCATTTGACATGTTCCCCACACCCAAGGGATTTCTGTACAGGAACAGTTTTAGACAGAGACATAAGAAAAGATAATTCTGTGACAGATATAAACACAATTCGGATGTTGTATAATGTGATAATTATTTGAACTTCAGAAAGATTGGGCAATTCCCTGAAGCTCCAAGCATGAAGCCAGTCAGTTGAGAGACCCTTGAATGAGCAGAAAGCATCTGGAGGAGGAAATCAGGGAGCAAAGGGAAGTACAAAGATGCACCTGGTCTAGTGAAGAGATGGCCTTAGACATGGCCATGTAAACAGGAGAGCTGGAAACAGCTGAAGGAAGAGGGAGAGGAAATAATAAACAGGATATTGGTGACACAAGTAGAAGGCAGGATCAGTATTTCTCCTCCTGCCATCACTACACCTCCAAGAAATTCCTGTTCCTGGAGGAAAAAAAATTGCTGTTTCTTAAAAGTACTCTAGTGACCCAGATAATAAAATGTGCTTGTATAATATGAAATGTACAGGTATTAAAACCTGTGCCCCTTTCCAGGCAGACATCAGCTGTGTGCCCATGAACAGGCAGTGCCACTTGTGCCCTGAGGTGCCCAGCTGGGATTGCATCTCTCAGAGAGTAGCTGAGGGAGAGCAGAGCACCTTGCAAGCTGCAGGTCCCTGCCAGCCCCGCAGGGCTCCTGTGCCATCAACATCTGCTCTGCTCCAGGCTGAAACAGGGCCCAGCACGGTGCCGGGATCATCAGAGAGCTGAGGTGTGTGCTGGAATTCCATGCCCTCGCCATGGCGCAGCAGCCCTGCATTTCCCTGCTCCAGCCTTGGTCTCCAGCACAGCCATGGAGGCTCTTTGGGCTCCTGAGTGTTCCTGCAGCCCCCAAGGGCAGCTGAGCTCTGCCTTTGGCACAGTCAGCCCTGGCCAGCGCAGGCCACGCTCAGCAATTCCTTGTCTGTGCCCGGCCTTGCTGCCAGCCCCGGCAGCGGCTGCGTGGCCCCTTGGTGGCCCTGTGCTGGCCCAGCCATGGTGCCACAGCCCCTGTGCAGGCCCAGCCCAGGACAGGAGCATTGCGGCTGGGAACGGCCCCTGTGCCGTGGTGCCCACGGCAGCCTTGGGGCTCTGTGCCCCATGGCCTCCCTGCTGGGCAGCCTCTGCCAGCTCCTGCCCAGCCCGTGGCACCTGTGGGGCTGCACAGACAGCCCTGCCCCGGGCTCTGCCGGCCTCTGGGCCAGCAGAGAGGCCGGCCAGGGCTGGCCATGGCCGGGAACAGGCCCTGAGCCCCGCAGCAGGATGGAGCTGGGCCACAGCCAAGCTCAGCCCAGGCCAAAGCTGGGCTCAGCAGCCAGGGCTGCCAAGGGCTGGGGACAGAGGCTGGTGCTGACAAATGTCCTGGGCCCCCTCCCTGCTGTGTCCATGCCCCCAAGGGCACAGAGCAGCCTCCTCTCTCGGGCACTTGCCTGTTTTCAATGCCTTGCACAGGCGCTGGCCCTGCCCCACAAGGCCTGGGCTGAGTCCTGCCCCTGCACGCTCAGCCAGGCTGAGATGGACACTGATGGTTTCTGGGCCAGGCTCTTGGAGCCCAGCCCAGCTCCCTGCAAGCTCTGCCAGCTGCCCTGAGCTCTGTGCAGCACCAAGGGCCTCTCCCCAGCACAGCCCAGCCGGCTCTGGCCCCACAGCTCTGCTCAGGCCAGGCTGCTCTGGCCACTGGCCCCACGGCCTCAGCCCCTGCCAAGGGCACAGCAGCAGCTGCAGCTCAGCCAGGACTCAGCCCCAGCCATGGGGGAAGGGGCTTGCCCAAGGCACAAGGAGGCTCCCTGGCTGCCCTGCTCCCCTCGGCCTCAGCTGCTGAGAGCTCTGCAGCCCCTGCTGCCATCCCATCTGCCCAGGCCAGCACAAGAGCCCCGGCCTTGGGGCCCTCCAGAGCTGCTCCTGCTCCAGGCCCAGGGCCCATCCCAGAGCTGGGGCAGCCACAAAGCTCTGCCCATTTCTGCTCATTGCTGCTCTGATGGGGATGGATCCTCAGCCCCTTGGAGGTTGCTGATGAATTTTCCTACTCCAGAGGCCTCTTCTTTCTTGAGCTCTTCAGTTCAGGAATTCCATGGTAAAAGCTCAAAAATATCTGTTCAAAACACCCAAGACAAGAAAAGCCCTTGGGAATAATTCAAGTCCTCAATTCTTTTGTGGTTAATTAGTCAGGTTTCAGAAGTGTATTCCAAGTGAATATACTATATTGAAAACAGTGCAGAGAGAATTGTTCTTTTCCTGTTTATAGTTTGACATCAGCAATGTCCGATTGATATTGACCCCCAGCACCTCCTAATGCAGTTTGAACAGATATGAAAATCAAGTCCCTTCATGGCTGACAATCAATCAGACTCTGTCCCCACCCCCTCCCCACCATTTCCCTCATCCAACCCCTGGCACTCAGAGCAGCTGAGGAATGGAGTCACATCCAGGGCTGTCCCCAGGGCTCAGGATTGGGGCCAGGTCAGTGAAATCTCTTTATTGCTGATCTGGACGAGGCCATCGAGGGCACCCTCAGTCATTTCCAGGTCAGCCCAGGCTGGGTGGGAGTGTGGCTGTGCTGGAGAGCAGGAAGCTCTGCAGAGGGATCTGGACAGGCTGGAGCCATGGGCCCAGGACAATGGGATGAGGTTCACCAAGGCCAAGGGCCGGGTCCTGCCCTGGGCTCACAACCACCCCAAATCCCTGGCCCTGCCCTGCCCCCTGATCCCCACAGCCTGTCCTGTTTCCTTCATCCCTGCATTGCCAGGGACTTTCTGGGACAAGGCAGCTCTGCTCTGGGGATGGAGGGAGCTCCAGGTGCCAGCACTGGAGTCAGGGGAACCACAACTCATCAGGTTTGTGTCCTTTGGGAGTCAGGAACTGGTGAGACTCAGAGGCACAGAAAGTTTCTCTTCATGGCCAACAGACCGCGGTTGAACAGGACACAATTTAATAACAATCACACTCTTCTCTGAGCTATGTGCAACGTCCCAGCAGCGTCTGATGAGTCCAGCATCCACAAGTGATTTCCATACTAAAATTGATTTTAGACAAACGTGGCTCTGTGATAGATATAAACACAATTAAGTTCTTGTATCAGGATGCTCATCCTAAAGTGGGTATAAGACAGCCTGAACAATTCCTGATCTGCAAAGCTGTCAGTGGTGGATGGAGAAGGGAGGTCAGGCTGCTTTTGGTGTTGAGGAAATGCTGAAACCAGCCTGACTCATTTCATCTCCTCCTGGACTGGCTGATCTCCCCTCTTTCCCCTTCCACCCATTGGCTTTTGTCTCCCACCAGGCCCCCTGGTGAAGAGCCTGGCTCTGTGTTCTCCATCCCCTCCTCGCAGGCACTGCCAGGCTGGGATGAGGAGCCCCTCAGCCTTCCCTGCTCCGGGCTGGACAAGCCCAGCTCCCTCAGCCTCTGCTCACAGCCCAAGGGCTCCAGCCCCACCTTGGAGGCCCTTCCCTCACCCTGCTCCAGCTGCCAGACATCTTTCCTGCCCTGGGGAACCCAACCCAGGCCACAGGGACCTGGATAATCCACATCCTTGATGTCCTGGTCACACAGCCCTGGCCCCTTTTCTCCGTGTCAGGCTCTGGGGTGGATCCTGTGGAACATCCTTTGGTGGAGGCTGTGGCTCCAGGTGGGCCGGGGGGATAGCGGGGGACAGGGACCCCGCTGGGCATGAACAGCATTGGACTTGTTGGGAGAAACTGTGAGGGGGAGCTGGGGTGGAGTGACCAACCCAGTGACCTCACACAGCCCCCCTGTGATGTTACAGCCTGCTCTGTGATGTCACAGCCTGGTCTGCAATGTCACAGCCCATTCTCTAATGTCACACAGCTGGTCTCTGATGTTCCAGCCAACTCTGTGATGTCACAGCTGGCTCTGTGATGTCGCAGAGAGAGTCTGTGATGCTGTAGATGCTCGATGACCTCACATACCCCACTCTGTCATGTCATAGCCCACCCTGTGACCTCATGTTACCAGATGATAAATTGTCTCCACCAGGTGAGCTGACACCTGGAGCTTGTTCTCCAAAACCCCAGGCCTATGGAAACCACACAATGCCCATTGTGTGAGAAGGGGAGCTGGAAGTTCACCAGCCTCAGTGTCCTGCCAGCTCAGCCAGGCCCATGGGAACATTGGGGTCCACGACCACCAGGGACCACCAGAGAGACCCCCAGGACAGAAGAGAGCATGGGTAAAGGGGAGGGGAAATATGTTAATGATTTTGGGGAAATGATTATCATCTGTGTGTTTAGTCCTGGACAATCAATGAATATGTGAGCAAAATGCAGAATATGAACAGAAACAGCCCTTAAAAACGAAGGGGTCCAGAGAGGATGGACACATTTCAAGAAAGTAATCTTAAGGGGGAAGGAGAAGCCTGTCCCAGTGTGGCAAGAGATGAGCTGGTGAGGAAAATGACTGCCCTGGCTGCCCATGGATCTTTTGTGGGAGCTCAAGGGAAGAAGTGGGTGCATCAACTTAGGAAGTGTTTGAGGATGTTGTTAGGTCATGCAGAAAAAAAGGAAAAAGATGAAATCTCAATTTGAGCTTAACCTGGCCACTTTTGTGAAAAATAATAATAAATGTGTCTATGAATAAATTAATAGAAAAACCTGGGATAAGGAGAACCTCTACTCTTTATTGGATGCAGTGGGGAATAGAGTAACTAAAGATAAGGAAAAGGCTGAGGTACTTAACACCTTATTTGCATTAAATTTCAACATTAGGACAGGCTGTCCTCAGGACAAGAGTTCTCCTGAGCTGGCAGATTGGCACAGGGAGCAGAACTGCCCCCTGTAATCCAGGAGGGAGCAGCTGGTGACCTGCTGAGCCACTCAGATGCTCACAGGTGTATGGGATGGGATGGGATCCATCCTAGGGGGATGAGGGAGCTGGTGGATGAGCTCCCCAAGCTGCTCTCCATCATTTCCCATCAGTCCTGGCTCAGCAGGGAGGTGCCAGAGCACTGGAGGTGCCAGTGTGAGCCCATCCCCAAGAAGGGCTGGAAGGAGGATCTGGGGAACTCCAGGCCTGTCAGCCTGACCTCGGTGCCCGGCAAGGTTCTGGAACAGATCACCTTGAGAGCCATCACAGGGCAGCCACAGGATGGCCGAGGGGTCAGAGCCAGCCAGCGTGGATTTAAGAGGGGCAGGTCCTGCCTGAGCAACCTGATCTCCTTTTATAGCCAGGTGACCCAGCTGTGGATGTGGGAAAGGCTGTGGATGTGTCCATCTGGAATTCAGCAAAGCCTTTGACACTGTCTCTGACAGCATTCCCTGGAAAAGCTGCAGCCCACGGCTTGGGCAGGTTCCCTCCTGGCTGGGAGATGGAAGAGCTGGCTGGAGGCTGGGCCCAGAGAGTGGTGGGGATGGTGCTGCATCCAGCTGGTGTCCAGTCCCTGCTGCTGTCCCCCAGGGATCTGTGCTGGGCCCAGTCCTGTTTCACATCTTCACTGATGATCTGGGTGAGGGGATCGAGCCCACCATCACCAAATTTGCAGATGACACCAAGCTGGGTGTGAGTGTGGATCTGCTGGAGGGCAGGACAAGAAGACACAGCCTTGAGCTGCACCAGGGGAGGTTGAGGCTGGACAAGAGGAAGAAGTTCTTCACAGAAAGGGTGAGTGGGCATTGGAATGGGCAGGCCAGGGGGGAGGTGGCAGAGTCACTGTCCCTCTGCAGTGGCACTTAGTGGCATGTCTGCGTGACAAGGTGGTATTAGGGCATTGGTTGGACTTGATGATCTCCAAGGTCTTTTCCAGCCTGTTTGATTCTGTCATTCTGTGATGATTGGGACACTCTGGGGCCATTGTGACACTGCAGGGCCTTGTGGCACTGAGAGGACCAGAGTGACACTGTGCAGCCCCACAGAACCAGGGCTCCATTGTGGTGCTCTGGGGCCAAATGGAACCAGGGAGTCCCCCGTGACACTGGGTCCTCGTGGAACCACAGAGGCCATTGTGACACTGCGGGGCCTGGTGGAACCCAGGGGTTTCACCATTTGGACACTGCGAAACCAAGGAGAGCATTGGGAGAGTCCAGGGCCCAGTGGAACCAAGGGGCCGTTCTGACACTGCGGGGCCTCACGGAACCAAGGGGACATTGTGACACTGCAGGACCTTGTGTAACCAAGGGGCCACTGTGACACTCTGGGGCCTCAAGGAATGTGGAAGGCCGTTGTGACACTGTGTGGCCTTGTGGAAACAAGGAGTCCATTGTGACACTGAGGGGACTTGTGGAACCACAGAGAGCATTGTGACAGTGTGGGACCTCATGTGACCATGGGGCCTTTGTGACACCCTGGGGCCCCATGGAACCAAGGGGCCACTGTGAAACTGGGGCACCAACGAGAACATTGTGACACTGTGAAGCCCCATGGAACCAAGGAGTCCATTGTGACATTTTGGGGTCCCATGGAACCAAGGAGGCTAGTGTGACAGTGCAGGGCCTGGTGTAACCAAAGGGACATTGTGACACTGAGGGGCCTGTTGGAACCAAGGACATCTTTGCAGATGACACCAAGCTGGATGTGAATGTAGGTCTATGGGAGCATAGGAGAGCTCTGCAGAGGGACCTGGACAGGCTGGATCCAGGGCCCAAATCCAACAAGGTGAGGTTTAACAAGTCCAAGTGCCGGGTCCTGCACTTTGGCCACAACAACCCCTGCAGCGCTCCAGGCTGGGGACAGAGGGGCTGGAGAGCAGCCAGGCAGAAAGGGACCTGCAGGGACTGATGGACAGCAGGCTGGACATGAGCCAGCCGTGTGCCCAGGTGGCCAAGAAGGCCAATGGCTCCTGGCCTGGATCAGGAATGGTGTGGCCAGCAGGTCCAGAGCTGCTGTGCCAGCACTGATCTGCCCCCAGCTCTGCACACAGACATTGCTGCTGCAGCTCCAGAGAAGGCAACAAAAGGGCATCTCTGCAGAAAACTTTGCTGGGAGATCCTTGAGTTCCTTTAAAGCTACCGAGAGCGCAGCCCCTCATTGACACAGTCTGTGGCCACAGGGAAGGTGGAGGCAAACAAAATGAGAAATGGCACAAACAATGACATTTCTTTGTGGACAATCTGAAAAACCTAAAACAAAGGAAAAAGAACTTCCAAAATGAAACCAACAAGAAGTATCAAAGCTGAGTTTTATTACAAGTGATTTGCGGAAAATGGTCAGCAGTTTAATGTTTCTGAAAGCATCCAGTCATCAGTCTCCTCAATGCAGCCTTGAGCTCCTGGTTCCTCAGGCTGTAGATGAGGGGGTTCAGGGCTGGAGGCACCACCGAGTACAGAACTGACACTGCCAAATCCAGGGATGGGGAGGACATCGAGGGGGGCTTCAGGTAGGCAAATAAACCAGTGCTGAGGAACAGAGAGACCACGGCCAGGTGAGGGAGGCAGGTGGAAAAGGCTTTGTGCCGTCCCTGCTCAGAGGGGATCCTCAGCACGGCCCTGAAGATCTGCACATAGGAGAAAACAATGAACACAAAACATCCCAATCCTAAACAGACACTTACAGCAAGAAGCCCAAATTCCCTGAGATAGGATTTGGAGCAGGAGATCTTGAGCATCTGTGGGATTTCACAGAAGAACTGGCCCAGGGCATTGCCATGGCACAGGGGCAGGGAAAATGTATTGGCCGTGTGCATGAGAGCATTGAGAAAGGCACTGGCCCAGGCAGCTGCTGCCATGTGGGCACAAGCTCTGCTGCCCAGGAGGGTCCCGTAGTGCAGGGGTTTGCAGATGGACACGTAGCGGTCATAGCACATGATGGTCAGGAGGGAAAGCTCTGCTGAGATGAAGAACATAATGTAAAAGAGCTGAACAGCACATCCTGTGTAGGAGATGGTGCTGGTGTCCCAGAGGGAATTGTGCATGGCTTTGGGGACAGTGGTGCAGATGGAGCCCAGGTCGCTGAGGGCCAGGTTGAGCAGGAAGAAGAACATGGGCGTGTGCAGGTGGTGGCCGCAGGCTACGGCGCTGATGATGAGGCCGTTGCCCAGGAGGGCAGCCAGGGAGATGCCCAGCAAGAGGCAGAAGTGCAGGAGCTGCAGCTGCCGCGTCTCTGCCAGTGCCAGCAGGAGGAAGTGGTGATGGAGCTGCTGTTGGACATTTCTTCACTCTGGGCATCGTGAAATGTTAAAAAAGGCATTGACAAGATAGGGCCAATTTCTTTGAGTCCGTCCTATGTATTTTATTTGGAATCCTTTTAAAATTACTTCTCTTCCTGTGAGGGAACTTCACTAAGCTTTCTTTTTTTTTTTTTTTTTTTTTTGAGTTGATGTTTCTGCTGCTGAGTTACTGCCTGATCTTATCTTCAGCATTGCTCTCAGCCTGAACAGTGGGGAGCCCAGAGGGAGAACAGGGCTTCCTGTGCCCCAGTGCAGTCAGACCTGCTGGTCCCCACACAGGTGCACTTTGCTTATTTCACCTCCTTTATTTCAGGGTGATTGAACTTAAAACATCCCTGAAAAATAAAGTGGAATTTTGATAGCTCCAATTTCAAAATAAATTTCCCTAATCACTTCTCTCATTTTTTTTTCTTTGTTGTTGAACAGGAAGGGATAGCCAAGGTTCCTCTGCCTCTCTGCTGCCTGGAGTTGTGCCTACTGGGAGCTGTTTCTCTCTATCCAAGCCTTGTCCCTGCCAGTGTTGCCAGAGCCCATCCTTGCCCTTGGGGCTCAGCTCTGCCCTGCAGACCCCTCCCAGCACAGGGCACTCCAGGGGCATCTCCCTTGCAGCAGGGCCTTAAGGGCAGGGCAGACAAACAGAGATGCTGCAAGCCAAGGTGCTGCTGCTGCTGTCCGTAGCTAGAGGAGGGTGAGGAGGCACTTTCTGAGGGAGATCTGAGGCAGATCTGCTGATGCCCAGGGTGACAGTGCAGGAGTCTCAGTGACACAGACAAACCTGACAGCCCCTTTCCCTTCCCTTTAGGAGAAAGCTGACAGCAGCCCTGGCCATGCTGCACCATCTCCACAGCAGGAGGAACCTGCCCTGATGGGGGGGGTCACTCCTTCCACCTCCAACTTCTCCCCGGCACAGTCCATGGGGAGCTGCCAGGCAGGCTGAGAGCTGTCCTGGCAGGTGGCACATCCCCTGGGCTGGCCAAGAGCCCTGAGGGCTGCAGGAGCTGCTCTGCAGGACAGCCTTGGGCCGCCCTGGCTGCAGCCCCAGCTTCACCCCCTGTAGCCGTCCCTGGCAGCAGGAGCCCTCCTGCCCTGTCCCTCTGACGGTGCCCAGGGCAGCCCCGCTCTGCAGCACATCCTCCCCAAACCAGAAACGGCAGCAGAGCCATCCTTACAGTCACATCAGTCCTGTCCTGGGTCAGCTTCAGGAGATCCCTGCAGCCAGAGACTGACGGTGTCAGAAGTGGTGAAGATTTTCCATGAATGAGTTCAGAATTGTCCTTCCAGCTGCTTTGAGCCGCTGTCGGCTTTACTGCCTTCAGGTGCCGGCAGGCAGCACCCTCAGCCCTGCTGGGTTGGGAGAGGAGCTGCTCCTCAGGAGAAATGTCTTTTTGAAGCTCTGCTTGGTTTGGCAGGACCTGTCTTTGTGCCAGGAGCCCAGCCCAGCTCAGCAGCACAGACACAGCACCAGGACTTTAATGACCCTCTGGGGCTTTGATGTTGTTTACATCAGACTCAGTCCCTGAGAGAGTGTTCAAAAAACTTCTCAAGAATTAAAAGTCAGAATCAAACTCCAAAGTTTCTTGAAGTTTTAATGGGTCCCACTGAGGGATACAACTGAGAAAGTGTCCCCAGGTTCCAGGTACAGCAGAACACTGGAGGCACTGATGACAGGTGGGGACAGCAAGGGAAAGGTGTCTTTGGTGCTGAGCAAACCTGGATGTGTTTCAGGAATGCAAAGGGCCAAGGCTGAGCCCCGGCCCCTGGCAAGGCAGATCCTGTCCCTCCCTCATTGCTCAGGGCTCTTCCCGGGATGGGCACTGGCATGTGGGGATGTGCAATGCCAAGGGCAGGACCATGGGGCGGCCCCTGCCAGGCTGCTGAGCAGGGACAAGGAGGCACTGAGGCCCCAGGGCTGCAAGGGTCACTTGTCCCCTGGTGGCCTCAGGCCCAGGGCCAGCAGCCACGGCCAAAGTGCTGCACAGGTTGGCTCTGTCAGGGCCTTGCAGCTGCTGCACATGCCTGTGCCCTCTGCAGCCCAGGCTGTCCTACGGTGTCCCTGCCCTGCGCCTCTGTCCCTGCAGGCTGTCCTCATCCCCCGGCTGCCCCACCTGGCTGGCCCCTTCCTTTGCTGACAGCTCTGCCTCCTGCCTGCCTCTGCCTGCCCAACAAAGCCTTGGGCTACTCCAGGCTCCTTCTGGGGACGTGCTGCACCACAGCCCTGCCCTGGGAGGAAATTCCTTTCTCCTCTTGAGTCCAGTCTGGATTTCACCAGTTGCATTTCTGGTACAATTTCTCTCTCTGGCTGTTTCCCACTATGGAGAAAAGCTCCACCATTTCTGAATCCACCCTTCAAGCCCTGCCAGGCCACTCCTGATCTGTCCTCAGTCTCTTCACAACTGAGCCCAGGCACATCAGCCTCC
This sequence comes from Vidua macroura, assembly GCF_024509145.1. Taxonomy (NCBI): domain Eukaryota; kingdom Metazoa; phylum Chordata; class Aves; order Passeriformes; family Viduidae; genus Vidua; species Vidua macroura. The sequence continues at coordinate 2,486,054 of NC_071600.1, read as the reverse complement.
ATATATGTGTTTGGTTCTTGAGGCCTGCAAATCCAGCCTGGGAGATCTCTGGGCCCTCTCCAAGGTGTTTGCAAATGAAAACATTCTGCTCATATCACCAGAGGCCAGGGTCTGCCTGACCTGTCTGTCCTGGCAGCTTTTGTCTGGGAGCAATCCTTGGATATACGGAATTTGGGAGGCCAAATTCTAATTTTTGCCATGGTCTTTGGCAAGAAGGCTGGGTTTTTTCCATAGGAAAGCAGGAACAGAGCCCCTCTGTTTCAGGGGCAGATGAGAGGTGACCACCAGAGGCCAAGGCCAGCCAGAGTTGGCAGGTTTTTCTGAGAGATACCTTTGCCTATAGGAAATTTTTTAGGGAGGGTACCAATTTTGGCTATGGGCACCTGAAAAAAGGGACAGCTCTTTCCCATAGCAAGGAAAGCACGGAGCCCCACTGCTCCTGGAGCTGATGAGAAGCAGCTCTTGGCATTCCAACATCAGCCAGACCTGTCAGGTGGCCCCTGGGAGGCCAAGCCAGCCAGACCTGTTCCATGTTCCCTTGGTTCCATGGGGCTCCACAGTGTCCCAATGGTCCCTTGCTCCCAGGAGGCCCTGAGGTGTCACAATGCCCCCTTGGTGACACGAGGCCCTGAAGGGTCCTCATGGTCTCCATGGTTCCATCAGGCCCCACAGAGTCATAATGGTCTCTGGGTCCATGAAGCCCCGCTGTGTCACCATGGCCCCTTGGTTCCATGGGCTCCAGGGGTGCCACAAGGATCCCCTTGGTTCCATGAGCTCCCCACAGTGTCACAGGGATCTCCATGGGAAGGAAAGAACCGAGCCCCAGTGTGGCAGGGGCAGCCACCAGAGGCCAAGGCCAGCCAGACTTGACAGTACTGGCAGATTTTGGCTGGAAGCAACCCTTGGATATAGGGAATTTTAGAGGTGGAATCCCAATTTCAGACATGGACACCCAGAGGAGAAGGACTGTTCTTTCCCATAGGAAGGAAAGCACAGAGCCCAAGTGTTTCAAAGGCAGAAGAAGAAAGAGGTGGCTCATGGGATGCTCAGCCAACCAGACCTGTTCTTCCTGGCAGCTTTTGTCATGGAGAGATCCTTGGATATAAGGAATTTGGGAGAAGTAATCTCAATTTCGACCTCAGACACCTTGAGAAGAAGGACAATTCTTTTCATTAGAAGAAAAGCACCAAGCCCCAGTGTTTGGAAAGCAGATGAGAGGCATCCCCATGAGGCCACGGGCACCCAGCCCTGTTGGTCCTGGCAGCTTTTGCCTGGGAGCAATCATTGGATGTGTGGAGTTTTGGAGGAGGAAACCCAGTTTTGGCCATGGCCCATGGAGGAGAAGGAGAGTTCTCTCCCATAGGAAGGAAAGCCCAGAGCCCCAGTGCTTCAGGGCAGGTGAGAAGCAGCCCTCGACATGCCAAGGTGGGCAGGTGGTCCCCAGGAGGCCCAGCCAGCCAGGCCTGGTCCGTGTTCCCCTGGTTTGGTGGTGATGCCTTGAGAGGCCACCTAGAACAGAGCTAGACAGTGCTAAAGGGATAAAGCAGGTGTTTATTAAAAGGCCTTCAAGGGATACACCTGGGGCAGTACAAGAGCCTGGCCCTGGCTCCATCCTAGATGGAGTCCAGGTCACGAGTTTTCCCTGGGGCAAACAGGGAGATTTGGTCTGGCAGGATGTGTAAAACAATCTCCTGTAATATCTACTTGTTCTCACACAGAGCACTTGGCTGCAGGGACACATTCCCATCGTTCCTGCCCAGCTTTCAGGATTCAAACAGTGCTGTCTTTCCCCAGAGCTGTTCCTTCAGCTGCCTCGGGAGGGCCTTTTGGCCTCTGGACCCACACTCTGGCTCCTTTATTAGCACTGCTGGATCCAAACCCTTTATCTCCACCAACAGCAGTGATTTGAGATGGATCTCTTTTTCCCCAATTGTTTTAAAAACTGACAATATCAATAATTGTGCTACCCTGTCATGGGGTTGAATAATCCAATCTTGTTCACTATTGTTTAACACAATTCCTTCAATTTCTCCTTGATAATCTGCATCAGTTCCTCCTCCCATGTCATGAGCACTTTGCAAGGCCAAGCTCCAGTGAGCAGTTATCAAACCAAAGTGTCCTGGAGGAATCTGGATTCCTGTTCCTGTGTTGTTAACTCTCATTTGCTTCTGATTTATCCTAACTAATCCCAATGCATTAAGGTCCAGCCCTGCAGCCTCTGGGCTGGCCCTGCCAGGGCCATCACAGCCAGAACAATTTCCCAGGCAGTCCAAGTCTCACTGTCCATGGCTGTATTTGCAAATTGGGAGCAGCCCTGCACAGCCAGGGGGTTTCCATTTCCCCAGGGGGCCATTGCTAAGGGCATGGAGCACATCTGGGAGATGGCTTCTCCATGGGGACAGGTTCCCATTCCTCATTTTTTCAACCGCTCTTTTAACAACCCCTTCACCCGTTCAACCAATCCTGCAGCTTGTGGATTGTCTGGGACATGAAAAACTGTCCTAGATTAGGGCAAAATTTGGGAGAAGACCTCCGTAAGGAGCCCCCAGAAAGCAAACCCCCCACGGCCCCTCCCCCACCTGGTTCAGGAAGGATTTCCTCAGAGAGAAATGGAAAAAAAACCTGTTTATTTAACAAGCAAAAACACTCCCCAATTAAAAAAAAAAAAAAAAAAAAAAACAACACCAGATGAGAAAACCCTTTCACCGTTCTGAAGAGATGACAAATTCAGAAAGTCTCTCCTGGGAGTGGTTGCCCAGCTATCAGTCCCTGGTGCTGGGGATGGCTGCTGCAGGTCACAAAATGCAGACTCTCGGTGTTTCTTGATGTTTCCCAGGTCCAGGTCCAGAGCAGGTTCAGATGACATTCATGAAAGGGAAAGGGAAGGGGAAAAAGAAACAGTGCAGGGTAAAAATTGGACTGCCTAGCTAAACCAACTAATAAGCAAAAGAAAAAGCAAAAGCAAGCAGGCCAGCAAGCAAGCAAGCAAGCCCAAGGCAGCCAAGCCTCTCCTAGACACAGACCATGGGGGGAGGTGAGCCGGCTGATAACAAGACAAAACAATCCTTCACTTTCAGAGTCAGTCCTGAAGGCACAGAACATAATATCAGGCATAAACAGAACACACGATTTGGGATACAAACACCCTACCGTCACCCTAGGACATTCTACCCCTTATCTCCAAATCGTCAGCATAACTACCAAACATCATGTAAAAACTTCATCAAGTAAATCTTCCATCTTTCACTTACTCAGACCTTCAACACTTACACATTTCCTTCTATCTCACTTGCTCAAACCTTTGACACTTACACATTTCCTTCTGTCTCATGTCTCTGTAGTTTAATGTACAAACAATGGCAGTAACATCCAGCAGATTGAGATATTTGCATATGAGTCTCACCCCACAATCAGGTCTCCCTGAGGTACACATCGTGTTCTTCCATCTTTCTGCATTATCCACCATGTACAACCTGGTCCCTGAGCAAAGACAATCCCACACATGGGTTTGTCTGTACTCGAGGCAGAATTGATCCACACTGTCCTCCCTAACAAACCTCTGATATGTGCCACTGGGACTTTATCTCCGTCTACTATATTCAGGGACTCAGACAGGGCAGGACCTGCTCGATTGGTGGAACCTCGGGTGTTACCTAACCAGGTGGCCTTTGCCAAATGCTGCTCCCAGTTTTTGAAAGATCCCCCACCCAATGCTTTCAAGGTGGTTTTTAACAGTCCATTGCCTGCAGCTGGTGCATGGTAGGGGATATGGTACACCCACTCAATGCCATGTTCCCTAGCCCAGGAGTTGGTAAGGCTGTTCTTAAAATGAGTCCCATTGTCTGACTCAATCCTCTCAGGGGTACCATGCCTCCAAAGGACCTGCTTTTCAAGGCCCAGGATGGTGTTACAGGCGGTAGCATGGGACACAGGGTAGGTTTCCAACCATCCTGTGGTGGCTTCCACCATTGTGAGCATGTAACGCTTGCCTTGGCGTGTCTGGGGCAGTGTGATGTAGTCAATCTGCCAGGCCTCCCCATACCTGTACTTGGACCACCGTCCCCCATACCATAGGGGCTTCACTCGCTTGGCCTGTTTGATGGCAGCACACGTCTCACAGTCATGGATAACCTGAGAAATGCTGTCCATGGTTAAATCCACCCCTCGGGCTCGTGCCCACTTATAGGTGGCATCTCTACCCTGATGGCCTGAGGCATCATGGGCCCATCGCGCTAGGAACAACTCCCCCTTGTGTTGCCAATCTAAATCTATCTTTGACACCCCTATCTTTGCAGCCTGATCTACCTGCTGATTGTTTTGCTGCTCTTCATTAGCTCTGCTCTTGGGGACATGAGCATCTACATGGCGAACCTTCACAGGTAGTTTCTCTACCCGGGTAGCAATGTCTTTCCATTCTTCAGCAGCCCAAATTGGTTTTCCCCAACGCTGCCAGTTAGCCCCTTTCCATCTCCCCAGCCATCCCCACAGAGCATTGGCTACCATCCATCAATCAGTGTAGAGGTAGAGCTTTGTCCACTTCTCCCTTTCTGCAATGTCTAGGGCCAGTTGAACGGCTTTGAGTTCAGCAAGTTGACTTGATCCACCTTCTCCTTCAGTGGCCTCTGCGACCCGTCGTGTGGGGCTCCATACAGCTGCTTTCCACTTCCGATTCATCCCTACGACGCGACAGGAACCGTCAGTGACAAGAGCATAGCGTGTTTCCTCTGCTGGCAATTGGTTGTAGGGTGGAGCTTCTTCAGCCCGTGTCACTGGTTCTTGTTCTTCATCTGTGACACCAAAGTTTTCACCTTCAGGCCAATTTGTAATCACTTCCAAAATCCCAGGGTGACTCAGTTTACCAATACGGGCGCGCTGCGTGATGAGAGCAATCCACTTGCTCCATGTAGCGCTGGTGGCATGGTGGGTGGAGGGAACCTTTCCTCTGAACACCCACCCCAGCACCGGTAGTCGGGGTGCCAGGAGGAGTTGCGCTTCTGTACCAATCACCTCTGAGGCGGCTTGGACTCCACGTTGGGCGCCAAAATATTTGTCCTAGTTTAGGGCAAAATTTGGGAGAAGACCTCCGGAAGGAGCCCCCAGAAAGCAAACCTCCCACGGCCCCTCCCTCACCTGGTTTGGGAAAGATTTCCTCAGAGAGAAATGGAAAAAACCTGTTTAATTAACAAGCAAAAACACTCCCCAATACAAAAAAAAAGAATCAACACCAGATGACAAAACCCTTTCACCGTTCTGAAGAGATGACAAATTCAGAAAGTCTCTCCTGGGAGTGGTCGCCCAGCTATCAGTCTCTGGTGCTGGGGATGGCTGCCGCAGGTCACAAAATGCAGACTCTCGGTGTTTCTTGATGTTTCCCAGGTCCAGGTCCAGAGCAGGTTCAGATGATATTCAGCAAAGGGAAAGGGAAGGGGAAAAAGAAACAGTGCAGGGTAAAAATTGGACTGCCTAGCTAAACTAACTAATAAGCAAAAGAAAAAGGAAAAGCAAGCAAGCCAGCAAGCAAGCAGGCAAGCAGGCAAGCCAAGGCAGCCAAGCCTCTCCTAGACACAGACCATGGGGCGAGGTGTGCCGGCTGATAACAAGACAAAACAATCCTTCACTTTCAGAGTCAGTCCTGAAGGCACAGAACATAATATCAGGCATAAACAGAACACACGATTTGGGATACAAACACCATACCGTCACCCTAGGACATAGGGCCAAACCAAAATGATAACCAGCCAGGTGTCTTCCCAACATGGATCACAGGGAATGTGGGTCACCGGGGCTCTGACCAACGTGGGTCCTCCCATGGGGGATGGAGTTGGAGCAGTGCACAAAGCTCTTCCTGCCGTCAGGGCATTTGCAGGGCTTCCCTTACCAGTGGGTCTGCTGGTGTCGGGTCAAGGCAGAGCTCTGGATGAAGCTCTTCCCACACTGGGGACACTCGTAGGGCCTCTCCCCGGAGTGGATGCGCTGGTGCCTGATGAGGTGGGAGTTGTGCTTGAAGCCCTTCCCGCAGTCAGGGCAGAGGAAATGCCTCTCCTCAGTGTGAATCCGCTGGTGCAGGAGGAGATGGGAGCTGGTACTGGGCACACTCGTAGGGCCTCTCACCGGTGTGGGTCCTCTGGTGGCAGATCAGGCTTGAGCTCTGGCTGAAGCTCATCCCACATTCCCCACACTCGTAGGGCCTCTCCCCGGTGTGGATGCGCTGGTGCTTGACGAGGGTGGAGTTGTGCTTGAAACCCTTCCTGCAGTCAGGGCAGCGGAAGGGCCTCTCATCTGTGTGAATCCGCTGATGCACAAGGAGACTGGAGCTGGTGTGAAACCTCTTCTGGCACTCAGGACACTCGTAGGACCGCTCCCCAGTGTGGACCATTTGGTGGATGATCAGTTTGGACCTCTGGCTGAAGCCCTTCCCACATTCCCCACATTTGTATGGCCTTTCCCCAGTGTGGATGATCTGGTGGCTGATCAAGTAGGACCTTCGGCTGAAGCTCTTCCCACATTCCCCACACTCATAGGGCCTCTCCCCAGTGTGGATGCGTTGGTGGGTGATGAGGTTGGATCTGCAGCTGAAGCCCTTCCCACACTCCCCACACTCGTAGGGCCATTCCCCGGTGTGCATCATCTGGTGCTGGATCAGGTTGTTGCTCCACCTGAAGCTCTTCCCACACTCTAAGCACTTGTGGGGCTTCTCCCCATCATGGAGCTGCTCATGGACCACCAGCTCCGAGATCTGGCTGGAGCTCTGTCCACCTTCCTGGCCCAGGGTGGGGCTTTCCTCCTCAGAGCACCCTGGGCTGGGCTTGGAGCCCCTCCTCCTGTGGGATCTCTGGGGATTTTCCTCCTCGTTGGATTCCTGTGCCATGGAGCCGCTCAAAAGGCCTCTTCCACGAGGTTCTGCCGTGGGGATTTGTCCTCCCTGGTCTCCATTCTCATCTCCTCCTCTGGGGCAGGAAGGACAAGGAGAGGATGGGATTTGCCTCCGTGCCAGAGGGAAGGGGAAGGAGATCCCCCCAGTGCGTCCCCAGCAGGACGGCGTCGGCAGCGGGGTTGTCCTGCAGCCGGGGGCTGTGCTGGGCTGGGAGATGGAGCAGGAGAGAGGGGGAAAGGGGCAGTGACTTCCTCCTCACCTGCCTGGGTGTCCCAGGGCTCCTTCCTCTTCCTCGCAGCCTCCTCCTAAATCTGGCTAAGGTCTGGGAATGGGAAATCCTGGTTTGGGGAAAAACAAGGGATGAACACGTTGAGTTTGAAGGTCCCTCTGCCCAAGTCCATCTGTAGAAGTCACCGGCCATCTGGGCTCCATAAAAACCTCGCAAACACCAAGATTCAGCCCTGAAAATGCCTCCCAGGGTTCCTCGTCCCTGGTCCCTCCCCTTTGGTGTTCGGGGTTCCCCCTGTCCCAGCTGCTGGGGGTCACGCTTGGACTGGGGTTCCCCCTTCTCCTTGGTGCCAGTTCTCCCCAGGCTGCTGGGGTCCAAGGAACCCAAAAAGTTCCCCCCATTTCCATCTCCCCACTTAGGGATGCTGGGGGTTTTGGGGTCCCGGGCTCCCTTGTCCCCTTCTTCTCTGCTTTGGGCTGCAGGGGCTCCAAGGAGTCCCCCCTGCTCCTCTCCAGGCTCTTGAGGGTCCCGCCCATGGCGGCGCTCCCCCCTCTCTGGGCTCCCCACTTTGGGCTCCTGGGGGACACAGGGCTCTGCTCCTCCAGGCTGCCTCTGCCGGCAGCCGCCACCGGCACCCCCCAATGTCCCCCCAAGGGGCCTTTTCCTCTCAGCTTTGCAGTTCTTCATTCTCCAAACATCCCCCCAAAAAACCCCACCCAGGGACCCCCCAGGATATCTGAGCCAAACTGTCCCTCCCCAGGGACCCGTGGGATCAGGGGGGTGATGATCCCACGGGTGGGGGCTGCGAATTTAGGGGGTGCTCGACCTTGTGGTTACTTCTCTTTTCCTTAATCCTCCTTTCTCCCTCCTCTTCCTCTACCTCCTGTGCCTCCTCTTCCATCCCCCATCCTCCGCCTCCCTAAGCCCACCTCCTTCTCCTACTTCCATCCCTTCTGGCTCTCCTTCTTCATCCCTCCTCTTCCCTCCCTCCTCCTCCTGCCCCAGGAGCAGCGACACCCTCGGTGCCCCGTTCCCGCAGCCCTCGCAGCCCGCGGCAGGAGCGGGGATGGAGCCGGGCCAGGTCGGGATGGGCAGCGCGGGGCTCTCGGCTGCTCCCACCCGCTGTTCCAGGGGGGAACCCGGCCCGGGCAAATGGAGAGGCAAACTGGGAAAACTGGGGGCTGCACATCCCAACTGGGCCTTGCTGGGGACCCTGCCTGGGCACTGCCAGCCCTTGGGGCTCCTCTGGGACATCCGGGAGGGGGGAACGCACAGAGGGCTGGGGGATGCCAGGAGTGGCAGCACTGGGAGGGACTGGTTTGTACTGGGATTGTACTGGGATCATACTGGGAGCAGCTGGGCCCATACCAGGGCAGACTGCAATCACGCTGAGGGAGACTGGGATCATACTGGGATCATACTGGGGTGGAGTAGGAGACTACTGGGGGCAAATGAGAGCACACTGGGGACAAATGTGATATACTGGGAATGACTGGGACCATTCTGAGGGTGACTGGGAGGAGCTGTGAGCAATTGGGAGGAACTGGGAGTCACTAGGTGCATGCTGGGGGTGACTGGAAACAAATGGGCTTATACTGGGATGGACTGGGATCATACTGGAGGTGACTGGAACATACTGGACTTACACTGGGATCATTCTGGGAGTTACTGGGACTATCCTAGGAGCAACTGGGAGAACTGGGAACACACCAGAGTAAAGTGGGAGCAACTGGGAACAGCTGAGACTGTGCCGGGGGCAAATTGCATAACGGGGAATGACTGGAATTCCCCCCACGGTGGGAGCAGCCCCTGGCGGCCCCGGGAGCCCCGAACCCCTTTCCCGGCCGTGCCGCCCCTCCAGCCCCAGCACCTCCCATTGCCGGGGTGCCGGCACTGCCAGGGGTCCCCCCCTCTCGGGGTCCCCGCTGGGGCTTCGGGGCTCTCCTCTCTCTGGGCTCCCGCTCAGGGAAGCCGCGGCTCTCCCGGGGCTCCCCAAAACCGCTGGGGCTCTGCCGCCACCGCCGCCCACCGGGACCCCCCAAAAACACCTCCCGGGGACCCCCCGATGTTCCCTCGAGGGCCAGCTGCGGCTCGGCTTTGGAGCCCTGCCAGCTCCAAACATCCCCCCCAAAAAACCCAAACCCAGAGAGCCCCGGGAGATTTGGGGCGAGCTCCCCCTCCCCGGCACCTGCGGGATGGGGGGCGATGCTCCCGGGGTGCTGCGAGTTCAGGCAGCGCCGGAGCCCCGCGGTTCATCCTCCCCTCTCCTCCGGCTGCTCCCTGCTGCCGCTCCGCCTCTTCTTCCTCCCTCCTCCTCCTCCTCCCCCGCTCCCGAAGTCCCCCCAGCCGCGGGAGGGGCGGGGATGGAGCTGGGACAGGTCGGGACGCAGAGAGGGCTGGGGGGGATGCCAGGAGTGGCAGTGACTGGGCTGTACTGGGATCGTACTGGGAGCATCTCCTGGGTGCCTGAGTTCTACTGGGATCATACTGGGATCATACTGGGAGTGAGGAGGAGCAGCGCGATGGCTCCAGCGCTGGGGCTGGGGGCGCTCCTGGGGCCCTGGGGGGCGGTGAGAGCTGAGGCGGACCCCCGGCACCGGGACTCTTTGGTCGCCCATTCCGGAGCACCGAGGGGCCCCTGAACCCCCATTCCCGGGCGCCGCCATCCCCCCGCACCCCCATTCCCGGCGTGGGTTCCACCCTGCACCCCCTTATCCGGCACCAGCAACCCCCGCACCCCTTTCCCGGCCATCCCGCCTCTCCTAGCCCCCAGAGCTCCCTTTTCCTTCACCCAGAGACCCCCTGGACCCCTATTCCTGCCTTTCCCAGCGCCCAGCCCCTCCTTTCCTCAACACCGAGGACATCTGGGACCCCTATTCCCAGCCAGCCCGGGTTTTCCCACCTTTTGCTGGGAATGGGGACACCGGGGACCCTTGGAGTCCCCTTTCCTGAGGATAGTGACACAATTAAGCCCGCCCAAACTCCTCCTGGATCTCCCCTAACCCCCCAGTGGGGATTCCTGGGAGTTCCCCGGTGTTTCCCCTTTCCCAGGACTTAGGGGGTCCCCCCGGACCTGTCCGTGCACCCCCAGATTTCTTCCACAGCCCCCCTGTGACGGTGGAGGGTGGGGGCCGAGTGCTGGTGCCCCCCTGCCTGCAGCAGATCCAGCGGTGAGGGGAGTTTGGGGGGTCCCTGAGCATTTGGGGTCCCCTGGGGTTTGGGGTGACCCCGGGCCCCCCAGGATCTCCCTGAACACGCTGACGCTGCCCGTGCACAGTGAGGAGGTTCATACCCGGCACGGGGTCCCAGCTCTGTCACCGGCATCGCCCAGGTACCCCCAAACCCTTCCGGGAACCCCCAACCCCCCGGGACACCCTAACCTCCCCAGGACCCCAAAACCATCCCTGGGCCCTCCAAAAACTCCCCAAGACCGCAGAACCCCAGACAGATCCCCCCCAGACCCTCCCAGGACATCAAAATTCCCACAGGACCTCCCAACACCTCCCAGAGCCCCCTGAGAAGGTTCATACCCGGCACGGGGTCCCCATCTCTGTCACTGGCAAGTACCCCGAAACAGCCTTGGGTTCCCCCTGGGATCGCCCAATCCCCCCTTTTGGGAATCCTGAAAACTCCCCTGGAAACACCCCAAAAAATCCACCGGGACCCCAAAAACCCTGGAGATACACAAAACACCCCCAGGAATTCATCATAAGCATTTATACCCAGCACAGGGTCCCCATTGCCATCATCGGCATCACCCAGGTACCCCCAGACCCTCCTGGGACCCCTAAACCCTCATGGGACCCCCAAACCCTCCTGGGACCCCCAAACCCTCCCAGGTACCCCCAAATCCTCCAGGAACTCCCAACGCCCCCGGGCTCCGCTGCCAGAATCAGCGGGAGTGGTGTTGCCCTTTTAAGGGGAGTTAGAGTGGGACCCGACCAGAGCGGGGGCCCTTAAACCCCAAAAATCCACCCTGGGGGGGCAAAACATCCCCTACAGGGGCTTGGAGTGGGGGGCCCATAAAAAATGTCACTTAAAGCCATCATGATCCCCCCCAAAAAGGGACTTGTGAGGCTGTGGCCCCACAAACACCCTAAAATGGGGAGGAAAAACACCCTTGGAGTGGTGGGAGCCCCCCAAAAAAACCTAAAAAGAGGAAAGCTCCTCTTCAGAGGGGCCTGAAGACCCTTCAAGGCCCTCAAGGAGGGACAAGATCCCCTCTTCTGCTGGGGCCTCTCCGAGCCGGGAGCTCTCCCGTTCGCTGCCCTCGGGGGAGCCCCGAACGACGGCGGCTCCTGGGCTGAGCCCCCTCAGCCGGGGCTGCAGAGGGAACTGGGGGGGCTGGGACGGGGCCTGGGGGTCCTGGGGTGACCTGGGGGAACCTCAGCGGCTCCCACCTCCCCCTGTGCCCCCTCTCCCACCCCCCTCCCATTGTTCCCCCAAACCTCCACTCCCCAGCTGGGTTTGGGGGTGCTGCTACCAACACCCTGACCCACAGGGTGTCAGGTCGTATTCTGACTCTGTCAGTTGTTTGGGTTTTCTTGTTTGTTTTGCAGTTATATTTTTAATTTTCCTAGTAAAGAACTGTTATTCCTATTCCCATATCTTTGCCTGAGAGCCTTTTAATTTCAAAATTATAATGAGTTGGAGGGAGGGGGTTTACATTTTCCGTTTCCAGGAAGGCTCCTGCCTTCCTTAGCAGACACCTGTCTTTTCAAACCAAGACAGATTTTGGTGCCCAACGTGCAGCACGAGGGCATCGAGAGAAAAAGGGAATAACAGTTCTTGAGTAACCTTGAATACAGGGAATTGAATAAAGGGAATAACAGTTCTTGAGTAACCTAATTTTTGTGTGCTGCTATAGAAACCTCGTTAAGCGACACCATGTGGTCCAGCTCACCCTGGTTTGGGTAGCACATGGTCGTGGCTGTGCCAGCTCCCCCACCGACCTCCAGCCCTGGGAACCTGGAGCAAGCGGAAACCACAACTTTGCAAATGCTGCTTGTACTTGAAGCAAATGGAAAGAGAACTGGGGTGTGAAAAATAAAGATCGTTAGTTTTCAGAAGAACAGCAATGAGAACACAGAACACATTTACATTGTAAGAATATTTGTAACAACAACTGTCTATAGAACGTATATACCTAAGAACATATCTAACAAAAGTCTATGAAACGTATTTACAGAAGACAAAAAGAAGCCCTAAAACCTATATCCTAAAGACAACAACAAACTCTAAAACGTATGTACAAAAGGGTGGCATCTCTGTCCGGGATCTCCATCAGTCCTTGAGGAAAAGCAAGTGCCACAGTCACTCCAATCAGGCAGAGAAGGCTCTTCCATGTGCCCCCAGGCTGGCACAGCGAGCACAGGACAGGCTGGGGATGGCCACCAGAATCCAGTGCACCGGGTACCACATCCCTGAGCAGGGACCACCCAGCCCAGTCCCAGCCTGGCAGCAGGGGACCCACTCTGCCTGTGGGGACCACATGCCTGTCCTGCTGCTGGTATTGGTCTTCATCCCAAGATCATGGCCTCTTCCTCATCTTTTTCATCAGTGTCCATGTCCTCAATGTACTCTTCCACATCCACCTCCATCTCCTCTTCCACATCCACCTCCATCTCTTCCTCTGCAGTCTCTTCTCCATCCACTTCCATGTCCTCCTCTGTATCAGTCTGCATGTCCACCTCCATCTCGTCCTCTCTGTCTGTGACAGCCTGCAGAGGTAGCAACACCTCAGAGTGGGGTCCCTGTCCCACGCCATCCCCACAGAACTCCAGCCCAGCTGGGCAGCTGGGGGGTGTCCACCTCCATGGAATGGCACCGTACCTTCCTCAGGACCAATGTCAGCATCCTGCAGGGATGGATGACAAAATCCAGGCAATCGAGAGCTTTCAGGACTGATGGGAGTATCAGGGCGCAGGTGACAAGAAGGGTGACAGGGAGCATGGTGAAGGCTGAGCTGGCACAAGGGCTGACACAAGGTGGGCTGACACAAGGGCCAGTGGTTGTGTTGTGCTCTTTGCTGGACGCTGGAAGTTCCAGCTGGAACGTGGAACATGACATCACAGTTGATCTAAAGAGCATCTTTTGCTTACTACTGCTTGCTTAATAAATTCTTGTTAATTGATTTATCTATAATTGGCCTCCCCAATTGAATTTGTCCATAGCAGAACCCATGGAAGCAAGGCTCAGATGTGAAAAAGGCGTGCACCGTGGAACCCAAGAGACCCTCATGGAACCAGGGCTGCAGTGTGTCACAGAGGGAGGGACCTCATGGCAGCCAGGAGAGCATTGTGAGGCCGTGGAACAATGTGGCACCAAGGTTCCACTGTGACTTGACAGAACCCTGTGGTCAGGAATGGCCCCAAACCGGGCCAGGAGACACTTCCGAGACCAAGTCCAAGGAGCGGGGATTTGCTTTATTCAGCGCGCCGGGTGCGCGGGGATATCTCCTCCTAACACACGCTCAGGCACACAGCAGATTACAATGTAGCCCGGCCGTGCTGCTGCTGTGCTCTGGCCTGGCTGCTGAGATCCTGGCCCTGCCCCCAGCGCCGCCCAGCCTGACACAGCCCCAGCGCAGCCGCTGCACAAACCTCCATGGGAAAACAGCTCCGGCCGCAAGGACCCAGCCCGGCCGGGCTCACGCAACCATCTGCAGGCCCCGCCTGAGATATTGACTCTTCCCGTGCTTCCATCCTCCCTCCAGTGAGAGAAAAGGACAAAGTGCAGGCACACACAGGAGCAACGTGAAGGCACCGAGGTCAGTGAAGAGGAAGTTGAGTCCCAGATGGGAGAGATGAGGAGATGCCTTGATCTTGGGGCTGAAATCCTCTCCTAAAACTATGGAGAAGGATGGAATTGATACATCAGACTCTTTTTTTCCCTATGACACATTGAAAAATATGGGGAGATGACTTGCTCAGCAAAGGCCTCCATGCTAAAGGAATGAAATGCTGCAGTAGCTGTGATCCCATGAGAAGTTTGAACAGAGATAGAGAGAAGAGTGATGAGACCCTGTGCCCTCAGGGAGAGAAGAAGACCTCTGTTCCCAGAGATGAAGATGATTTCAGAAATAAATGAAGAGAACCTTTGCTCTTAAAAAGCTCATCTTTAAAACAATACCCCAGAAGCTGACGTGGCCCATAAACACAGCTGTGGGAAAAGCTGTGAAAAAATGGGAGGGACTTCACGATTGCAGATTTTTTCAGGCAGCCGCCATTTGTGGAAATGAAAAGCCACAAGTCAACTGGTTTCATGTGGAGAAGTCGCCATAACATTAACAGGAGGAACTTCTCTCCCTAAGTGAACAGAAGAGAGACTATTCTAGAGGTGGTAAACTAACAGAAAATATTAGGTTTTGTCTCTTTTCATTGTCAGGTTGTATGGAGAGGGGAAGTGTTCTGAAACTTTTGTTCTGATTCTTATTACTCTTTCTATTACTGAATATTCTAAACTTTTCTTTAAAGTCTGAGCATACTTTGCCTTTCTCCTAATCCTATCTCACGGTGGGAAATGAGTAAGTATATTCTAGTGAGTACACTGGTAATTAGCCAACACTGAACCCACCACACTAATTGATGCATTGGCCGAGAAATCTCAAATTGATGAACCAAAACCACTACAGAAACTTTCCTGATGAACTTTCCGAGATAAGGGGGAAATCAAGGCAGAGCCATGGTTTGTCAGGACTTGCTTGATCCTAATGAGCCCCGTGGTGCATTTGGAGCTGAGCCCTGGAACCTCAGGGCCTGAGAGGAGATTGCACAAACCTTTCCAGGAGTCAAAGGCAGAAGAAAAGCCCAAAGTGTCTCGAGGCATTAATGTTTGCCAATGTGGTCCATCCCCAACACAGGCTCCTCATGGACTCCTTGGAAGGCAGAATTGGAGACCAGTATGGCAAAAAAACCTCTCAGAGACTCAAAATGGCACAAAAACTTCTCAATGTGAAAAGGAAAATCCAAAGTACCTGGAAAAGGTTGAGTATCTCAAAGCATTAATGAGCCCCACTGAGTGTCAGTACAAAGCTCTCAAGGGACTCGTTAAAGCAGATAATTGGGGCCATGATTGCACAAACCTCTCACAGAGTCTGGATCCAAAGGGAAACACCAAGTACCTTAAAAGAACTGAAGTACCTTGAAGCATTAATGAGCCCACTGAGTGTTATTACTGACAAAGCCTTTCCAGGGACTAATTACAGCAGATAATTGGAGGCCATGATTGCACAAACTTCCCAGAGACTCCAAGGCAAAAGCCAAAGCCAAAGTCCTTTGAAAAACCTGCAGTCCCTGGGAGCACTGTGGAGCCCCCAGGGCCATTCCTGAGCAAGGCTCCCCAGGGACTCCTTCCAGCAGATCCTTGAGGCCACTGGGATGTGGGCTAGGGGGGGATGCTGAGGGCAGGACAAGGGGCTGACAGTGCCCAGCCTGGCTGGGGCTGTGCCAGGAGGCCCCCAGGGCCTCAGGACAAGGTGTCTCCTGACAGCCCTTGGTGGCACAGACCCTGCTGTGCCCCAGGCCACCAAGACTTGGCTTCTCTTTGTCCCCACCTGTCATCAGTGCCTCCAGTTCTCTGCTCTGCCTGGGGCCTGGGGACACTTTCTCAGTCGTGTCCCTCACTGGGACCCATTAAAAGTCAAAGAAACTTTGGAGTTGGATTCTGACTTGGAGTTCTTCTCCCTCCCAGGGCCTGATGTTCAGGGCCTGAGCACAAAGGCCCAGAGGCTCATTCAAGTCCTTGTGCTGTGTCTGTGCTGCTGAGCTGGGCCGGGCTCCTGGCACAGAGGGTGATGCTGGTAAGCAAGCAGAGCTTCAAAAGCACATTTCTCTGGATGAGCAGCTCTTCTCCCAGCCCAGCAGGGTTGGGGCACTGCCTGCAGCCAGCGCGGGCACAGCCCAGAGGCACAGAGAGCTTCAATCAGTCAGGGCTGGGAAGGTGCTGAGAAGTGCCTGGGGCAGAATCACTGCCAGCCCTTGGCACAGGAACCTCTGGCTGCAGGACAATGCAGCTGCAGCTCCTGCAGTGATCTCCTCAAGCTGGAACATGCCAATGCCCACAGCCCCTGTGAGTACATTCTCTGATGGTCTCTTGTGCAGAGCAGCCAGGGGTGCCCAGGGCTGTCCTGCAGAGCAGGGTCCTGCAGCCCAGGGCGCTGTGCTGGCCCAGGGACTCTGCTGCCTGCCAGGGACAGCTCTCAGCCGGCCCGGGGAGCTGCTCCCAGCGCTGGGGGACAAGATGTGGGTGGAAGGAGACAGCTGCTAGGGCTTGGAAATGTTCTCCTTGTGTGGTGAGGATGCTGAATTGTTCAGGACAGCTCCCATCATGGCATTTAACTCCAGAACATTTCCAAGCAGATTATACAGGGAGCACAGCAAGTCATGGGCTGAATAAAAGGGAAAATTCTGCATTTTTAATCTACTGCTCTGTGTTGCTTCAATGGGAAATTGCACATAGGTATTCATCTCCCAGTTCAGGTTGAGAAAAATAAAAAAGTTTTCTTTCAGATGGGAATAACCCAGGCAGTGACAGAAATCAGCACAGGGCCCCTTAGAGGCAGCATCAGTGTCGCTTTTCCGCCTCCTCAGGGTTGCTCTGACGTTGCCATCAGAGCCTGCAGAGCCAGAGCTGGGAGGGGTCTGCAGGGCAGAGCTGAGCCCCCAGGGCTGGGCTGGGCTCTGGCAGCACTGGCAGGGCCCAGCCCTGGGCACAGGGAAGCAGCTGCTGGCAGGGTTAGCTCTAGGCAGCAGAGCCTGGGCAGGCAGTGGGGGGAAACTGCCCCCAGGCCAGGCTGGGATATTTGAAGTCCGCTCCAAACACAAATATTCCACAATTACTTTTTTTTACAGATCACCATGCCAAGGCACAGCAAATGTCCAACAGCAGCTCCATCAGCCACTTCCTCCTGCTGGCACTGGCAGAGACGCGGCAGCTGCAGCTCCTGCACTTCTGCCTCTTGCTGGGCATCTCCCTGGCTGCCCTCCTGGGCAACGGCCTCATCATCAGCGCCGTAGCCTGCGGCCACCACCTGCACACGCCCATGTTCTTCTTCCTGCTCAACCTGGCCCTCAGCGACCTGGGCTCCATCTGCACCACTGTCCCCAAAGCCATGCACAATTCCCTCTGGGGCATCAGCACCATCTCCTACACAGGATGTGCTGCTCAGGTTTTTCTGATTATCTTCTTCCTTGGAACAGAGCTTTCCCTCCTGACCATCATGTGCTACGACCGCTACGTGTCCATCTGCAAACCCCTGCACTACGGGACCCTCCTGGGCAGCAGAGCTTGTGCCCACATGGCAGCAGCTGCCTGGGCCAGTGGATTTGTCAATGCTCTGCTGCAAACAGCCAATACATTTTCCCTGCCCCTGTGCCATGGCAATGCCCTGGGCCAGTTCTTCTGTGAAATCCCACAGATCCTCAAGCTCTCCTGCTCCAAATCCTACCTCAGGGAATTTGGGCTTATTGCTGTTAGTATGTGTTTAGCACTTGGTTGTTTTGTGTTCATTGTTTTCTCCTATGTGCAGATCTTCAGGGCCGTGCTGAGGATCCCCTCTGAGCAGGGACGGCACAAAGCCTTTTCCACCTGCCTCCCTCACCTGGCTGTGGTCTCTCTGTTTGTCAGCACTGGGGCATTTGCCTACCTGAAGCCCCCCTCGATGTCCTCCCCATCCCTGGATTTGGCAGTGTCAGTTCTGTACTCGGTGGTGCCTCCAGCCCTGAACCCCCTCATCTACAGCCTGAGGAACCAGGAGCTCAGGGCTGCAGTGTGGAGACTGATGACTGGATGCTTTCAGGAACATTGAACTGCTGGCCAATTTCTGCCAATCACTTTGAATAAAACTCATCTTTGATACTTCTTGTTGGCTTCATGTTGGAGCTTCTTTTTCTTAGTTTTGATTTTAAATAATTAGATGAATAAAGAAATGTTGCTCCTTGTGCAATTTTTCATTTTGTTTCCCTCCACCTTCCTTGTGCCCACAGACTGTGTCAATGAGGGGCTGCGCTCTCATTGCCTTTAAAGGAACTCAAGGATCTCCCAGCACAGATTTCTGCAGAGATGCCCTTTTGTTGCCTTCTCTGGAGCTGCAGCAGCAATGTCTGTGTGCAGAGCTGGGGGCAGATCAGTGCTGGCACAGCAGCTGTGCCCAGCAGCAGCAGCAGCACTTGGTGTTGCCAGTGCTGCTCCCGTGGCCCTGCCCCGCTGCCCTGGTGGCCCTGGTGTTGCTGCAGGGCCTGAGTGCTCTCGGGGCCGGGCACAGTCCTGGGGGTGGCAGTGCCGGGGCTGCAGCAGGGACAGGCCATGGGCACTGCTGGGGCAGCGCTGACGCCTCAGGCCAGGGCCTGGGGGCTCCAGGCTCCTTGCCCAGGCTCTCTCAAGAACACGGCCAGGCCAATGCTCAGCACAGAAAACCCCCTTGAGCAGCCCCAGGCTGGCCGTGGGCAGGCTGGGGGCAAAGAGCACGGCTGGTGCTCTGCCAGGGCCCTGGGGGAGACGGGAAGGAGCAGCAGAGCAGGGGCTGATCCATCCCCAGTGCACTGCACAGCCCAGGGCAGCGTCCCAGAGCGTCCTCATGGAGCTGCCAACAACATCCCCCCTCTACAGCCCTGGCCTCTCCCCCAGCTCACACAGGTGCCGCATCCTTGCAGGCACAGACACGGCAGCGCTGGCTCAGGAGCCCCTGTTTGCATTGCACACAGCAGGCGGGAGCACCCCCGTGCTGGTGCTGTGGGGACATCAACCTGAGGCAGCACAAATGCCATCAGCCCCTGGGGCCAGGAAGGGCTGGGGGACGCCAGGGAAACCACTCAGCTTTGTCCTGGCCTCTGCACTCAGCCAGAAAGTTTGTTCCCATCAGCTGGGACTTTCCTGTCCCACTGCAGACGCTGTTGCTCAGAGCCAGGGCTGCCAGGCAGCCACCCCCAAACTGCCCTGAGCATTCCCTTTGCTTCTCCTCTGCTTTCTTTATTCTTCCCTGGTCCAGATTTCTTCCTCTTGCCCAGCCCTGTTCCCTGCCCTGCACACAGCCCATCCCTGTTTGCCCTTTCCTCTCTGGCCCCACTCCCCATTGCAGTTCCTGACTTGGCACCATGGGAACGTCCCTTGGGGAGCAGGATCATCCCACAGGTGCTGCTGGAATTGTCTGCAGGCTCCTGCAGTGCCTGGTGCTGCTCCCTTGCCAGAGGCAGCCCAGGCCAGGGGGGCACATCTGGGCTGCTGTGTCTGCCTGTGGGGCTCCCTGTTCTGGGCAAGGAGGAGGAGCTGCAGAGGCTCTGCAGGACTGACAGGATGGGCTTTGGGGCTGTGAGGAGAAGCTGAGGGACCTGGGCTGCTGCAGCTTCTGAAGAGGAGGCCCAGGGCTCCTCCTGCAACTGCTCCAAGGCTGGTTTCAGGGAATCCCAGAATCAGCAAGGCTGGAAAAGTCCTTGGAGATCATCAAGTCCAACCTGTGCCCTGACACCGCCTTGTCTCCCCTGAGCCTCCTCTTCTCCAGGATCAACAACCCCAGCTCCCTCAGCCGCTCCTCACAGGACTTGTGCTCCAGACCCCTCACCAGCCTTGTTGCCCTTCTCTGGACACGCTCCAGCCCTTCCATGTCCTCCCTAAATTTGGGGGGGGCAGAACTGGACACAGGACTCGAGGTGCTGCCCAAGCAGTGCCCAGCACAGGGGAAGAATCACTGCCCTGCTCCTGCTGGCCACACCATTCCTGATCCAGGCCAGGAGCCATTGGCCTTCTTGGCCACCTGGGCACACAGCTGGCTCATGTCCAGCCTGCTGTCCATCAGTCCCTGCAGGTCCCTTTCTGCCTGGCTGCTCTCCAGCCCCTCTGTCCCCAGCCTGGAGCGCTGCAGGGCTTGTTGTGGCCAAAGTGCAGGACCCGGCACTTGGACTTGTTAAACCTCACCTTGTTGGATTTGGGCCCTGGATCCAGCAGATCGACACTCCCAGACAACTTGGTGTCACCTCGGTTCCATGAGGCCCCAGAGTGTCCCAATGGTCTCCATGATTCCATGAGGCCTCCCAGTGTCTCAATGTCCCTTTGGTTCCATGGGACCCCTCGGTGTCACAAAGCCCATTGGATCCTTGGGCCCTGCAGTGTCACAATGTCACCGTGGTCCCCCAAGCCCTGCAGTGTCACAATGGATCCTTGGTTCCATGAGGCCTGGCAGGGCAGCAATGCTCTCCTTTTTCCTGCTATCTCCCATGCCCCCACTGTCAGGCTATAGAAGGACACCTGGCCGATGAAGGGGAGTGGGAGTGGGTACATACTCGAGGATGGAGGTAATAATAAAAATTCCTCCCAATTCCCCCTCCCAAGCCAGGTGCCACTTCAGATTAGGTATGATCCCCTGGAACTGGAGAGTCAGCCAGATTGTTTAGAAGAAAATTATCTGCCCAGTGAGCCTCTCAGTCATGATTCATCTGTGAGACAGATGAATCTGACATCAAAAAGGAAAGAAGGGTAATCGTGGTGGGTGACTCCCTTCTGAGGGGAACAGAGGGCTCCATATTTCGACCAGACCCACCCCACAGGGAGGTCTGCTGCCTCCCTGGGGCCCGGGTACGGGATATCACTGAGACACTGCCTGGGCTGATTCAGCCCTCTGATTATTACCCACTGCTGATACTCCAGGCTGGCAGTGATGAGATTGAAAAGAAAAGTGTTACGGCAATTAAAAGGGACTTTATGGCATTGGGTCAGGTGGTTAATAGGACAGGGGCACAGACAGTCTTTTCCTCAGTCCCTTTGGAGTCTGAGAAAAATGGTGAAAGCAAGAGGAGAGCTCACATTATCAACTAGTGGCTCAAGGGTTGGTGTCATCACCAGAATTTCAGATTCTTTAATCATCGGGCAACTTTTACAGCACCTGGCCTGATTGGACCAGACGGGCTCAATCTTTCTGTGAAGGGCAGAGGAATTTTAGCTCATGAAGTGGCAGAACTTGTTGAGAGAGCTTTAAACTAGGTCTGAAGGGGGAGGGAGATGCATCTGGGCTGTCTGGAAGCAGGCCCAAGGGTGGTAAGCCTGAGTTAGGGGTGAAATCAGCAGCCCAGCTGAGGTGCATGTACACCAATGCACGCAGCACGGGTAACAAACAAGAAGAGCTGGAGGCCATGGTCCAACAGTAGAGCTATGATGTAATTGCCATCACAGAAACGTGGTGGGATGACTCACATAGCTGGAGTGCTGCACTGGATGGCTACAAGCTCTTCAGGAGAGACAGGAAAGGGAGAAGAGGTGGAGGGGTGGCCCTTTATATTAGGGAGGGTTTTGGCACCATAGGTATTGAAACTGATGAAGATGAAGTTGAATGTCTGTGGGTGAGAATTAAGGGGAAGGCCAACAAGGCTGGCATCCTACTGAGAGTCTGTTATCGTCCACATAACCAGGAAGAAGAGGTGGACAACTCATTCTATAAGCAGCTAGAGAATGTTTCTGGATCATCTCCATTTCTCAGTGCAAAATTTCTCAGTGAGAAATTTCTCAATTTCTCAGGGTGACCTGAGAAGGGAGGGGGGAATGCACCAGCACAGGGCCCATGGAACCATGGAGACACTGAGGGGACTCGTGGGATCATGGAGACCATTGGGACACTATGAGGCCCCATGGAATAAGCAAAGCATTGGGACACTGTGAGGCCTCATGGAACCAGTGAGACCATTGTGACCCTGGGGGTCCCCACGGAACCAAGAGGACCATTGTGACACTGTGGGGCCTTGTGGGACCAAGAGGCCTTTGTGACACTGCAGGGCTGCACGGAACCAAAGGCCCATTGTGACATTGCGGGGCCTCATGTCATCAGTGGTCCATTGTGACACTGGGCAACCAAAGGAGACCTTTGTGACCATGCAGGGCTGCATGGAACCAAGGGGCCATGGTGACATAGAGGAATCCCATCAAACCAAAGGTTCGTCTTGACACTGCAGGGCTGCATGGAACCAAAGCCCCAGGGTGACACAGAGGGGCCTTGTGTCATCAGTGGTCCATTGTGACACTATAGAGCCAAAGGAGACCATTGTGACACCGCAAACCACCAGGGTCCAAAAGTCCATTGTGACACTGTGGGCCTCATGGAACAGAGGAATCACGTGACACTGTGGGGCCTGGGGAACCACAGAGACCATTGTGACACTGTGGGGGGCCCACGGAACCAAGGGAACACGGAACAGGTCTGGCTGGTTTGGCCTCCCAGGGGCCACCTGACTGGTCCAGCTGACCTTGGCATGCTGAGGGGCTCTTCTCATCTGTTATTGAAACACTGGGGCTCTGGGATTTTCTTCCTATGGAAAAGAACTGTCCTTCTCCTCCAGGCACCCTTGGCCAGAATTGGGATTTCTCCTCCAAATTTCTTTATGTCCCGGCATTGTTCCCATGGGAATATTGCCAGGACAGGTCTGTCTGGCAATGGTTTCATGAAGGTCACTTTCCATCTGTCCCTAAAACATTTGGGGTCTGTGCTTTTTTTTTTTTTTATGGGAAAGAACTGTCCTGCTTCTCAAGGTGCCCATGGCCAAGATCGGCTTCCACCTCCAAAATTCCCAATCTCCAAAGACTGCTCCCAGACAAAATCTGCCATTCCTGACAAGTCTGGCTGGCCTTGGCCTAGTGAGGCTCTCACCTGCCTTCCAAACACTGGGGCTCTGGGCTTTCCTTCCTATGGAAAAGAACCATCCTTCTCATCAAGGAGCCCATGGCCAGAATTGGGATTTTACCTCCAACATTGCCTGTTGTGACAGACTGGAGGAGATTGTTGGCTGTAAACATTTCCTGTGTGGGGGAGGAAGGGGAAGGTGCAGCCTTGCCCTGCCCTGGAACCCCAGCCCTGCCCTGCCCTGGAACCCCAATCCCCCCAGAGCCTCTATCCCAGCCCAGCAGTGGCTGCCAGTCCCTGGCACAGCACAGGCAATGCTCCACAGCCACCTCAGGAGCCCCAGCCCAGCTCCTGAGTGACCAAATGACCCCAAGTCCCACCTGGGGGAAGGGCCCAGGAACACCAAGGGGTATTTAAGGCTGACCACAAGGCAAGCACACATCTTGATCCTAAATCCTCTTGGAATTTCTATCTGAACACTGCTGGAATCCAGGAGTTGGTAGCTCTGTGTCTCCTCCTCTAGATCTTATTTTTCTCTCTTTCTGTGTCTGCTTCTACTTCTGTCCTCTTGCAGATGTTGATTAACTTAAAATTGAACAGGCTTAGAGATTGTGAAGTTGAATGGGCCAACTTAATGCATTGAAAACTGTTTTTTGTTCATTGAATATCATATTAAACCTTTTGCCAAACTTTCTCTGATTTTCTGAAGTTCCCAGTAAAGGCTATTTTGTTGTCTGGAGCTCCTGAGAATCCCTTGTGGGTATTTCTCCAGTGCATCCAACACAGAGTACACAAACAATTGTAATTTCTTATAAATGTTTCCCTTGAGAGAGTTGTTTGGGGGATGGGGGTCAGGGCTTGTGTGTCCTGCTTGGCACAGCCCAGGCAGGGCTTTCACAGCCCCATCCCACACTCCATTTCCCAGCTGGAGCCGCTGGTGCCTCTGAGTTCTGCTGCCCCAGCCCCAGGGACGCTCTCCTTGTCTGCCCATTCCCCCACGGTCTCTGGGCAGGGATGGCCTCAGTGGGGGCTGCTGACATCCTCTGCACCTTGGAGGCTGCTGCTGAATTTTACTGCTCCAGAGGCTTCTTCAGCCTTCAGCTCTTCAGTTCAGCAATCCAGTGCCCCAGGGCTCATTAACGTTCAGAACACCTTAACAAGCCAAACCTCTGGGAATAATTTAAATTTTCAAATCTTTTGTGGTTAATTAGACAGATTTCAGAAGCCTATTGCAAGTGAATACACTATATTTAAAAAGAGAGTGAGAAAGATTTTTTAAGTTCTGTATAGTTTTTTTTTTTACTGTTAATACATTGATAACTGCAATCGCCAATTGACACTAAATCCAAGAACCTCCTCACGCAGTTGGAATAGATATGAAAATCAAGACCCTTCATGGCTGACAATCAATCAGACTCTGTCCCTACCCCCACCCCACCATTGCCCCCATCCAAGCCCTGGCACTCAGAGCAGCCTTGTGCAAATCTGAGCTCCCTCCAGCCCAGGCTGCACCTGCAGCTTTCAGCTCCTTGGCTCCAACTCCCACCTGCTTTCCTTGGAGAAGGAGCTGCCCGAGACACAGAGGGATGTTCATTTCTTGTCAGCCAACAAAGCCAAGGGAAGGCACAGCTCCATTCAATGCAAAAGTCATTCCTCTGCTGGCTATTAAATCCACTTTGCACAGCAGACAGTCTCAGAGCAATGGAAAACACCTTCTGTGCCCAGCACAGATCCCAAGGTGCCCCCAAAGCTTCCCTGCCCCGATTCTGCCCAGATTTGCTCTTTGCACACACCAGTCACAGGCTGAAGTCAGGAACTCCCTCCATGTCCAGAGGGAGGAAAAGAGGGAAAGTGGATGAAGAGCTCTCCTGTGCAGAGCCAAGGTCCAAGTTCCCCTGCAGTGGGAACCACAACTCATCAGGTTTGTGTCCTTTGGGCTCAGGGCCTGGTGACACTCAGAGGCACAGAAAGGTTTCTTGCCAACAAACACAAGTTGAACATTTGAACAGTTTAATAACCATCACAGCTCTTCCCTCAGTTCTCTGTGATGTCCCAGCAGCATCTGACATGTACCCCATCCCCAAGGGATTTCTGTACAGGAACAGTTTTAGACAAAGACATAAGAAAAGGCAATTCTGTGATAAACAGAATAAAATATAATTCATATTTATTTGAACTTCAGAAAGATTGGCCAACTCCCTGACTTTCAAAGCATGAAACCAGTCCATTGAGGGACACTTGAATGACCAGAAAGCATCTGGAGGAGGAAGTCTAGGTGCAACGGGAAATATATAGATCCACCTGGTCTAAATGAAGAGAGGTCCTTAGACACAGCCATTTAAAAAGGAGAGCTGAAAATACCTGAAAGAAGAGGGAGAGGAAATAATAAACAGGATACTGATGACACAAGTAGACAGGAAGATCAGTATTTCTTCTCCTGCCATCAGTACACTTCCAGGAAATTCCTGTCAACAGAGGGAAAGCTTTGCCATTTCTTTAAAGTACTCAAGTGACCCAGGTAATAAAAATGTGCCTGTATACTAATAAAAAAAGAGGTATTAAAACCTTTGCCTCTTTCCAGGCAGACATCAGCTGTGTACCCATGAACAGGCAGTGCCACTTGTGCCCTGAGGTGCCCAGCTGGGATTGGGTCTCTCAGAGAGGAGCTGAGGGAGAGCAGAGCACCTTGCCAGCTGCAGGTCCCTGCCAGCCCCGCAGGGCTCCTGTGCCATCAACATCTGCTCTGCTCCAGGCTGAAACAGGGCCCAGCACGGTGCCGGGATCATCCGAGAGCTGAGGTGTGTGCTGGAATTCCATGCCCTCGCCATGGCGCAGCAGCCCTGCATTTCCCTGCTCCAGCCTTGGTCTCCAGCACAGCCATGGAGGCTCTTTGGGCTCCTGAGTGTTCCTGCAGCCCCCAAGGGCAGCTGAGCTCTGCCTTTGGCACAGTCAGCCCTGGCCAGCGCAGGCCACGCTCAGCAATTCCTTGTCTGTGCCCGGCCTTGCTGCCAGCCCCGGCAGCGGCTGCGTGGCCCCTTGGTGGCCCTGTGCTGGCCCAGCCATGGTGCCACAGCCCCTGTGCAGGCCCAGCCCAGGACAGGAGCATTGCGGCTGGGAACGGCCCCTGTGCCGTGGTGCCCACGGCAGCCTTGGGGCTCTGTGCCCCATGGCCTCCCTGCTGGGCAGCCTCTGCCAGCTCCTGCCCAGCCCGTGGCACCTGTGGGGCTGCACAGACAGCCCTGCCCCGGGCTCTGCCGGCCTCTGGGCCAGCAGAGAGGCCGGCCAGGGCTGGCCATGGCCGGGAACAGGCCCTGAGCCCCGCAGCAGGATGGAGCTGGGCCACAGCCAAACTCAGCCCAGGCCAAAGCTGGGCTCAGCAGCCAGGGCTGCCAAGGGCTGGGGACAGAGGCTGGCGCTGACAAATGTCCTGGGCCCCCTCCCTGCTGTGTCCATGCCCCCAAGGGCACAGAGCAGCCTCCTCTCTCGGGCACTTGCCTGTTTTCAATGCCTTGCCCAGGCGCTGGCCCTGCCCCACAAGGCCTGGGCTGAGTCCTGCCCCTGCACGCTCAGCCAGGCTGAGATGGACACTGATGGTTTCTGGGCCAGGCTCTCGGAGCCCAGCCCAGCTCCCTGCAAGCTCTGCCAGCTGCCCTGAGCTCTGTGCAGCACCAAGGGCCTCTCCCCAGCACAGCTCAGCCGGCTCTGGCCCCACAGCTCTGCTCAGGCCAGGCTGCTCTGGCCACTGGCCCCACGGCCTCAGCCCCTGCCAAGGGCACAGCAGCAGCTGCAGCTCAGCCAGGACTCAGCCCCAGCCATGGGGGAAGGGGCTTGCCCAAGGCACAAGGAGGCTCCCTGGCTGCCCTGCTCCCCTCGGCCTCAGCTGCTGAGAGCTCTGCAGCCCCTGCTGCCATCCCATCTGCCCAGGCCAGCACAAGAGCCCCGGCCTTGGGGCCCTCCAGAGCTGCTCCTGCTCCAGGCCCAGGGCCCATCCCAGAGCTGGGGCAGCCACAAAGCTCTGCCCATTTCTGCTCATTGCTGCTCTGATGGGGATGGATCCTCAGCCCCGTGGAGGTTGCTGATGAATTTTCCTACTCCAGAGGCTTCTTCTTTCTTGAGTTCTTCACTTCAGGAATTCAGTGAAAAAGGCTCATAAAGATTTATTTAAAACTCCCAAAGAAGAAAAGCCCCTGGGAATAATGGAAGTTTTCAATTCTTCTGTGGTAAATTAGACAGATTTCAGAAGTGAATTCAAAATGAATATATTGTTTTGAAAACTATGCAGAGAAAATGGTTTTGTCCTGTGTTCTTTTCCTGTTTATAGATTGATATTAGCAATGTCCAATTGATATTGACCGCTACCATCTTCCATCTTCTAATGCAGTTTGAGTAGATGCGTATATCAAAAACCTTAATAGCTGACAATCAGTCAGACTCTGTCCCTACCCCCTCCCCACCATTTCCCTCATCCAACCCCTGGCACTCAGAGCAGCTGAGGAATGGAGTCACATCCAGGGCTGTCCCCAGGGCTCAGGACTGGGGCCAGGTCAGTGAAATCTCTTTATTGCTGATATGGACGAGGCCATCGAGGGCACCCTCAGTCAGTTCCAGGTGAGCCCAGGCTGGGTGGGAGTGTGGCTGTGCTGGAGGGCAGGAAGCTCTGCAGAGGGATCTGGACAGGCTGGAGCCATGGGCCCAGGACAATTGGATGAGGTTCACCAAGGCCAAGGGCCGGGTCCTGCCCTGGGCTCACAACCACCCCAAATCCCTGGCCGTGCCCTGCCCCTGATCCCCACAGCCTGTCCTGTTTCCTTCATCCCTGCATTGCCAGGGACTTTCTGGGACAAGGCAGCTCTGCTCTGGGGATGGAGGGAGCTCCAAGTGCCACCACTGGAGTGGGAACCACAACTCATCAGGTTTGTGTCCTTTGGGGGTCAGGAACTGGTGAGACTCAGAGGCACAGAAAGTTTCTCTTCAGGGCCAACAGACCACAGTTGAACAGGACACAATTTAATAACAACCACGCTCTTTCCTGAGCTATGTGCAACGTCCCAGCAGCGTCTGATGACTCCAGCATCTACAAGTGATTTCCATACTAAAATGGATTTTATTATGAAACCACATGGATTTCCATACTAAAATGGAAATTAGTATGGAAATGTGGTTCTGTGATAGATATAAACACAATTAAGTTCTTGTATCAGGATGCTCGTTCTGGAGTGGGGGAAAAACAGCTCAAACAATTCCTGATTTGCAAAGCTGTCAGTGGTGGATGGAGAAGGGAGGTCAGGCTGCTTTTGGTGTTGAGGAAATGCTGAAACCAGCCTGACTCATTTCATCTCCTCCTGCCCTGGCTGATCTCCCCTCTTTCCCCTTCCACCCATTGGCTTTTGTCTCCCACCAGGCCCCCGGTGAAGAGCCTGGCTCTGTGTTCTGCATCCCCTCCTCGCTGGCACTGCCAGGCTGGGATGAGGAGCCCCTCAGCCTTCCCTGCTCCGGGCTGGACAAGCCCAGCTCCCTCAGCCTCTGCTCACAGCCCAAGGGCTCCAGCCCCACCTTGGAGGCCCTTCCCTAAGCCTGCTCCAGCTGCCAGACATCTTTCTGGGGAAAGATTGGGTTCCTGGGGAACCCAACCCAGGCCACAGGGACCTGGATAATCCATGCCCTTGATGTCCTGGTCACACAGCCCTGGCCCCTTTTCCCCGTGTCAGGCTCTGGGCTGGATCCTGTGGAACATCCTTTGGTGGAGGCTGTGGCTCCAGGTGGACCGGGGGGATAGCGGGGGACAGGGACCCCACTGGGCATGAACAGCATTGGAGTTGTTGGGAGAAACTGTGGGGGGGAGCTGGGGTGGAGTGACCAACCCAGTGACCTCACAGAGCCCTCCTGGGACAGTGACAGTGACCTGTCACACAGCCCCTCTGTGATGTCACAGCCCATTCTCTAATGTCACACAGCTGGTCTCTGATGTTCCAGCCAACTCTGTGATGTCACATTCTGCTTTTTGATGTCAGACCTCTGCCCTGTGATGTCACATCCAGCTCTGTGATGTCGCAGAGAGAGTCTATGATGTGGCAGGTGCTCAATGACCTCACATAGCCCACTCTGTGATTTCATAGCCCACTCTGTGACCTCATGTTACCAGATGATAAATGTCTCCATCAGGTGAGCTGACACCTGGAGCTTGTTCTCCAAAACCCCAGGCCTATGGAAACCACACAATGCCCATTGTGTGAGAAGGGGAGCTGGAAGTTCACCAGCCTCAGTGTCCTGCCAGCTCAGCCAGGCCCACGGGAACATTGGGGTCCACGACCACCAGGGACCACCAGAGAAACCCCCAGGACAGAAGAGAGCATGGGTAAAGGGGAGGGGAAATATGCTAATGATTTTGGGGAAATGATTATCAGATGTATGTTTAGTCCAGGACAATCAATGAATATGTGTGCAAAATACAGAATATGAACAGAAACTTTCCTGTACTCAGCATGCTCGGCTTTGGGAGGAGCTATCCCCCGTGCATCCGGCTGAATAAAGAATGCTGCTTCTTAATGCTGCACTGGTGTGAAGGAGTTTTCTGTTTCACCGAATTTTTGGTAACTCCCACTCCCAAGGAAAGCTCTGTCTCCTGCTGCTCACAAACAGAGAAGGGCTGGTGGCAGATGTGGGGGTCGGAGGCCGCCTGGGGCACAGTGACCATGTAATAATTAAGTTTTCAATGTTCTGTGAAAGAAGGAGGGGCAGCAACAAAACTTCCACACTGGAATTAGGCAGGGCAGACTTTGGCCAATTTAGGATGTTGATCTGGGGAGTAGCAAATCAGGTACTGATTTTTTATGGGAAACAGCTTTTAGAAACAAAGGGGTCCAGGAAGGATGGACACATTTCAAGAAAGTAATCTTAAGGGGAAAGGAGCAGCTTGTCCCAGTGTGGCAAAAGATGAGCTGGTGATGGAAATGACTGGCCTGACTGTCCATGGAGATTTTGTGGGAACTCTGGGGAAAAAACAGGGTGCACTAACTTCGGACAGAAGGTCAGGCAACTTGGGAAGTGTTTAAGGATGTTGTTAGGTCATGCAGAAAGAAAAGCTGAGCGGTGAAATCTCATTTAGAGCTTAACCTGGCCACTTCTGTGAAAAATAATAGAAAATGTTTCTGTAAATAAATTAATAGAAAAAGGTGGGATAAGGAGAACCTCTGCTCTTTATTGGATGCAGTGGAGAATAGAGTAACTAAAGATAAGGAAAAGGCTGAGCTACTTAACACCTTGTTTGTCTCAATTTTCAATATATGGATAGACTGTCCTCAGGACAAGAGTTCTGAGCTGGCAGATGTGGTCAGGGATCCATCCTAGTGGGATGAGGGAGCTGGTGGATGAGCTCCCCAAGCTGCTCTCCATCATTTCCCATCAGTCCTGGCTCAGCAGGGAGGTGCCAGAGCACTGGAGGTGCCAGTGTGAGCCCATCGCCAAGAAGGGCTGGAAGGAGGATCTGGGGAACTCCAGGCCTGTCAGCCTGACCTCGGTGCCCGGCAAGGTTCTGGAACAGATCACCTTGAGAGCCATCACAGGGCACCCACAGGATGGCCGAGGCCTCAGAGCCAGCCAGTGTGGATTTAAGAGGGGCAGGTTCTGCCTGAGCAACCTGATCTCCTTTTATCACCAGATGACCCAGCTGTGGATGTGGGAAAGGCTGGGGATGTGTCCATCTGCACTTCAGCAAAGCCTTTGACGCTGTCTCTGACAGCATTCCCTGGAAAAGCTGCAGCCCACGGCTTGGGCAGGTTCCCTCCTGGCTGGGAGATGGAAGAGCTGGCTGGAGGCTGGGCCCAGAGAGTGGTGGGGATGGTGCTGCATCCAGCTGGGGTCCAGTCCCTGCTGCTGTCCCCCAGGGGTCTGTGCTGGGCCCAGTCCTGTTTCGCATCTTCACTGATGATCTGGCTGAGGGGATCGAGCCCACCATCACCAAATTTGCAGATGACACCAAGCTGGTTGTGAGTGTGGATCTGCTGGAGGGCAGGACAAGAAGACACAGCCTTGAGCTGCACCAGGGGAGGTTGAGGCTGGACAAGAGGAAGAAGTTCTTCACAGAAAGGGTGAGTGGGCATTGGAATGGGCAGGCCAGGGGGGAGGTGGCAGAGTCACTGTCCCTCTGCAGTGGCACTTAGTGGCATGTCTGGGTGACAAGGTGGTATTAGGGTACTGGTTGGACTTGATCTCCAAGGTCTTTTCCAACCTATTTGATTCTGTCATTCTGTGATGATTGGGACACTCTGGGGCTACTGTGACACTGCAGGACCTCGTGGCACTGAGAGCACCAGAGTGACACTGTGCAGCCCCATAGAACCAGGGCTCCATTGTGGTGCTCTGGGGCCAAATGGAACCAGGGAGTCCCCCGTGACCCTGGGTCCTCGTGGAACCACAGAGGCCATTGTGACACTGCGGGGCCTGGTGGAACCCAGGGGTTTCACCATTTGGACTCTGCGAAACCAAGGAGAGCATTGGGTGAGTCCAGGGCCCAGTGGAACCAAGGGGCCGTTCTGACACTGCGGGGCCTCACGGAACCAAGGGGACATTGTGACACTGCAGGACCTTGTGTAACCAAGGGGCCACTGTGACACTCTGGGGCCTCAAGGAATCTGGAAGGCCGTTGTGACACTGTGTGGCCTCGTGGAAACAAGGAGTCCATTGTGACGCTGAGGGGACTTGTGGAACCACAGAGAGCATTGTGACAGTGTGGGACCTCATGTGACCATGGGGACTTTGTGACACCCTGGGGCCCCATGGAACCAAGGGGCCACTGTGAAACTGCGGCACCAACGAGAACATTGTGACACTGTGAAGCCCCATGGAACCAAGGAGTCCATTGTCACATTTTGGGGCCCCATGGAAGCAAGGAGACCAGTGTGAGAGTGCAGGGCCTGGTGTAACCAAAGGGACATTGTGACACTGAGGGGCCCCTTGGAACCAAGGACATCTTTGCAGATGACACACAGCTGGATGTGAGTGTTGATCTGGGGGAGGGTAGGAGGGCTCTGCACAGGGCCCTGGACAGGCTGGATCCAGGGCCCAAATCCAACAAGGTCAGGTTTAACAAGTCCAAGTGCCGGGTCCTGCACTTTGGACACAACAACTCCTGCAGCGCTCCAGGCTGGGGACAGAGGGGCTGGAGAGCAGCCAGGCAGAAAGGGACCTGCAGGGACTGATGGACAGCAGGCTGGACATGAGCCAGCCGTGTGCCCAGGTGGCCAAGAAGGCCAATGGCTCCTGGCCTGGATCAGGAATGGTGTGGCCAGCAGGAGCAGAGCTGCTGTGCCAGCACTGATCTGCCCCCAGCTCTGCACACAGACATTGCTGCTGCAGCTCCAGAGAAGGCAACAAAAGGGCATCTCTGCAGAAAACTCTGCTGGGAGATCCTTGAGTTCCTTTAAAGCCACGAAGAGCACAGCCCCTCATGGACACAGTCTGTGGGCACAGGGAAGGTGGAGGCAAACAAAATGAGAAATGGCACAAGGAGCGACATTTCTTTATTCATCTAAATATTTAAAATCAAAACTAAGAAAAAGAAGCTCCAACATGAAACCAACAAGATTTATGAAAGATGACTTTTATTGTAAGTGATTGGCAGTAATTGGCCTGTGGTTTAATGTACCTGAGACCATCCAGTCATCAGTCTCCACACTGCAGCCTTGAGCTCCTGGTTCCTCAGGCTGTAGATGAGGGGGTTCAGGGCTGGAGGCACCACCGAGTACAGAACTGACAGGGCCAGATCCAGAGATGGGG
Source organism: Vidua macroura (assembly GCF_024509145.1). Lineage (NCBI taxonomy): Eukaryota > Metazoa > Chordata > Aves > Passeriformes > Viduidae > Vidua > Vidua macroura. The sequence goes on along the minus strand of NC_071600.1, from coordinate 2,453,579 downwards.
AGGAGATGGAGGAGGGCTTCAGGTAGGTAAATGCCCCAGTGCTGATAAACAGGGAGACCACAGCCAGGTGAGGGAGGCAGGTGGAAAAGGCTTTGTGCCGTCCCTGCTCAGAGGGAATCCTCAGCACAGCCCTGAAGATCTGCACATAGGAGAAAACAATGAACACAAAACAACCAAATGCCAAACACACACTAACAGCAAGAAGCCCAAGTTCCCTGAGATAGGATTTGGAGCAGGAGAGCTTGAGGATCTGTGGGATTTCACAGAAGAACTGGCCCAGGGCATTGCCACGGCACAGAGGCAGGGAAAATGTATTGGCCGTGTGCATGAGAGCATTGAGAAAGGCACTGGCCCAGGCAGCTGCTGCCATGTGGGCACAAGCTCTGCTGCCCAGGAGGGTCCCGTAGTGCAGGGGTTTGCAGATGGACACGTAGCGGTCGTAGCACATGATGGTCAGGAGGGAAAACTCTGCTGAGATGAAGAGCATAAAGAAAAAGAGCTGAGCAGCACATCCTTTGTAGGAGATGGTGCTGGTGTCCCAGAGGGAATTGTGCATGGCTTTGGGGACAGTGGTGCAGATGGAGCCCAGGTCGCTGAGGGCCAGGTTGAGCAGGAAGAAGAACATGGGCGTGTGCAGGTGGTGGCCGCAGGCTACGGCGCTGATGATGAGGCCGTTGCCCAGGAGGGCAGCCAGGGAGATGCCCAGCAAGAGGCAGAAGTGCAGGAGCTGCAGCTGCCGCGTCTCTGCCAGTGCCAGCAGGAGGAAGTGGCTGATGGAGCTGCTGTTGGACATTTGCTGCCTCAGGACATGGTTTCCTGCTGAGGAGAAAAATACAGGACTGCATCAGGCCACACTTCTAGGAGGAAAATATATTGCATATCTCATAGTAATTCAGCTTTCAGGGTTGCTCTTTTCAGGATCACTTCTCTGCATTCTCCGCACCTGGGCTCTGGGTTTTGCAGGCACTGAGAGCAGGGACTCACAAATGGGCTCAGGAGGATTCCTTCTTCTTGTGCAGTGAGAGGCAACTGAGAATGCTGGCTTATCTCCAATTAAATCGACTTGTGAGACACCAAAAAGCTTTTCAGCTCTGCTGTTTGCAATTTTCCCATCTAAAGAACTGAGCTGAGGGAGTTCCTTGTATTTGTTCATCCAGCTGCAGCTGCCACAGTTAGGAGTGGCTGTGGGTGTTTGAAATCCCTGACATTTCTAATGCACTGCAGGTGAAATTGTGTGGGTGTGAGAGGCACAGGGATGGTCTCTCAGTGCAGGGACAAGGGAGCAGCTCTGGCCATCAGGGCTGTTCTCAGCTGCCCCTTGCTGGCAGCTTTGAGCTGAAGGAGAGGCAGCCAGAGGAGTTCCCCTAGAGAGAACCAGGGCAGTGCTGAGAGCAGAGGGCTCTGGGCTCACAAAGCAGATGGACAGAGTCCTCGCTTTCCCTCAGGGTGCCTCACTGGGATCTCAGCTGTCTCCTGCCAGGCTGGTGCACAGAGGGATCATTGCAGCTGCCCAGGTGCAGCTGCCCAGCAGCATTTCCCTGGCCCTACCACTGAGCTGTCTGCTCCATGGGGATCCCAGGCAGCCCAGAGACAGCACGGGAGAGCTGTGCCCTTCTGGAGGGCACCTGCAGGCCTGCAGGACACCCAGGGAATCAGCTGAATGGCCCCTGAGGGCACCTGGGCACTCTGCTCACACAGACACATCTTCCCAGCAGCATCCAAAGGATCCCTGCCTGGACGGGCACCTGCCACCCCCAAACCCTGGCACTGCCTTAGAAAACCCAATGGTGGCAACAAGGACAGCACAGGCACCTGGGCATGGCACTGAAATGTCACACTGCTCCTGCCAGGGGAGGAGGGACACTGAGACTGATGGAAATCAGGGGCTTGTCCTTCCTTGCCTGGGCTCTGGCTGCTGCAGGGGCAATGCACGAGCCCCTGTGGGATGAGGGCAGGGGCTCTGCTTAGGGTGGGAAAGGAGCCCGGGGAGGAGCTGCTGGGGGAAGGTGTCTGAGCCACAGGGACAGCAGGGAGGTGCCACATCCCCCTGCCCAGCATTTGTGGCAGCAGCTCCCTGTCCCTCCCTGCCCGTGTCTCTGCTGAGGGGAGCTGTTCCTGCCAGCAGCGTCTCCCTGTGCCCAGCTCCGCTCCCTGCCAGGGCTCACAGAGCCCATCCCCACCCCACGGCCCCGGGGCAGCTCTGCCTGGGCAGGGACCTGTCCTGTGCCTCTGAGGGGGCAGCAGGGAAGCCCCGCTCTGGAGCTTGTTCTGCTCCACAGCAGGACATCCAGGAGAGCCACCCTGACAGGTCCTGTCAGTGCTGGCATTGTCAGAGACACTTCCAGGAACTCACCTGCATTGCTCTGCAGCCTGAGACTCACCGTGTCCAGGGGCTGTGCAGATTTCTCCCCTGATGGGGACTCGCCTGTCCTCCCACCGCAGCCTACCTTTAACCTCGTTCTCACTGCTGCTGCCTGCCCTTGCTGCCTGCAGGAACTGCCCTGTCTGCCCTATGGCCACCTCCTCTGCACCAGAGGAACTGGGAGAGCTCTTGCAAAAGAACATGGAAACTGTGGGATGGGCCAGCCTTAGGAGATCCCTCCAGGAATGGAAGTTTAACATTCCTAGAGACAGAGAATTATTCATTCAAACCCTGTGAAGATTTCTCCCCTAGCAAGGGCTCAGTCACTCTCCCAGCCCAGGCTTCCTCTCCTCTCTCTGTGCCTCTGGGCTGTGCCCACGCTGGCTGCAGGCAGTGCCCCAGCCCTGCTGGGCTGGGAGAAGAGCTGCTCATCCAGAGAAATGTGCTTTTGAAGCTCTGCTTGCTTACCAGCATCACCCTCTGTGCCAGGAGCCCGGCCCAGCTCAGCAGCACAGACACAGCACAAGGACTTGAATGAGCCTCTGGGGCTTTGTGCTCAGGCCCTGAACATCAGGCCCTGAGAGGGAGCTGCAGAAACCTCTCCAGAACTCCAAGTCAGAATTAAACTCCAAAGTTTCTTTGACTTTTAATGGGTCCCAGTGAGGGACACAAGTGAGAAAGTGTCCCCAGGCCCCAGGCAGAGCAGAGAACTGGAAGCAGTGATGACAGGTGGGGACAAAGAGAAGCCAAGTCTTGGTGGCCTGGGGCACAGCAGGGTCTGTGCCACCAGAGGCTGTGAGGAGACACCTTGTCCTGAGGCCCTGGGGCCTCCTGGCACAGCCCCAGCCAGGCTGGGCACTGTCAGCCCCTTGTCCTGCCCTCAGCATCCCCCCCTAGCCCACATCCCAGTGGCCTCAAGGATCTGCTGGAAGGAGTCCCTGGGGAGCCTTGCTCAGCAATGGCCCTGGGGGCTCCACAATGCTCCCAGGGACTGCAGGTTTTTCAAAGGACTTTGGCTTTGGCTTTTGCCTTGCAGTCTCTGAGAGCTTTCTGCAATCATGGCCTCCAACTATCTGCTGTAATTAGTCCCTGGAGAGGCTTTGTCAGGAACAACACTCAGTGGGGCTCATTAATGCTTCACGGTACTCAGTTCTTTTAAGGTACTTGGTGTTTCCCTTTTGCTACAGACTCTGTGAGAGGTTTGTGCAATCATGGCCCCAATTATCTGCTTTAACGAGTCCCTTGAGAGCTTTGTACTGACACTCAGTGGGGCTCATTAATGCTTTGAGATACTCAACTTTTTCCAGGTACTTTGGATTTTCCTTTTCATACTGAGAGGTTTTTGTGCCATTTTGAATCTCTGAGAGGTTTTTGTGCCATCCTGGCCTCCAATTCTCTCCTCCAAGGAGTCCATGAGGAGCCTGTGTTGGGGATGGACCTCAGTGGGTCCCATTAATGCTTTGAGACACTTTGGGGTTTTCCTCTGCTTTTGACTCCTGGAATGTTTTGTGCAATCTCCTCTCAGGCCCTGAGGTTCCAGGGCTCAGCTCCAAATGCACCACGGGGCTCATTAGGATCAAGCAAGTCCTGACAAACCATGGCTCTGCCTTGATTTCCCTCTGCTCTAGTGCAGTTCATTTTTTCACCAATTTGAGATTTCTCGGCCAATGCATCAATTGGTGTGGTGGGTTCAGTGCTGGCTAATTACCAGTGCACTCACTAGAATATACCTACTCATTTCCTGCTCTGAGATAGGATTAGGAGAAAGGCAACATGGGCTCAAAACTTTAAAAATGTATAAAGAAAAGTTTAGAATAGTAAGTAATATAAAGAGTTATAAGAATATAACCAAAAGTTTCAGAACACTTCCTCTCTCCATACAACCTGACAATGAAAATAGACAAAACCTAAAATTTTCAGTCACTTTACCACCTCTAGAATAGTCTTTCTTCTGTTCACGTAGGGAGAGAAGTTCCTGTTTTTAATGTTATGGAGACTTGCCCACAAGGAAACAGTTCTCTCATGGCTTTTCATTTGCACAAACAGCAGCTGCCTGGAAAAATCTGCAATTGTGAGTTCCCTCCCATTTTTTCACAGCTTTTCCCACAGCTGTGTTTATGGGCCATGTCAACTTACGGGATATTAGTTTAAAGATGAGCTGTTTAAGAGCAAAGGTTTTCTTCATCTATTTCTGAAATCATCTTCATCTCTGGGAACAGAGGTCTTCTTCTTCTTTCCCTGAGGGCACAGGGTCTCATCACTCTGCTCCCTTTCTCTGTTCAAACTTCTCATGGGATCACAGCTACTTCAACATTTACTTACTTTAGCATGGAGGTCTTTGCTGAACAAGTCATCTCCCCATACTTTTCAATGCATTATAGGGAAAAAGAGAGTCTGATGTATCAATTCCATCCTTCTCCACAGTTTGGAGGTTTGTGCAGCGTCTGCGCTGGGGCTTTGTCAGGCTGGGCGGCGCTGGGGGCAGGGCCAGGATCTCAGCAGCCAGGCCAGAGCAGAGCAGCAGCACGGCCGGGGCCGATGGCTTCTCCTGGCCCTGCCCGCTGGTTGCGGGCCAAGCCCAAGGGCGGCAGAAGCTTGGCCGAGCCGGCCCGGCCCGGGGCTGCTCCTGGGGCCCGGCGGATCCTGGCTGGGCCCGGGCTGGCGGCGGGGCAGGGCTCGGCAGCGGCCAGATGTCAGCAAGCGCAGCCACGGCCCGGCCCGGCCTCGGCCCCGCGGCCTCCCCTCCCCTGCCCGGCAGCCGATGGGGCCTGGCGGGCTCCCTGGGAAGGGGCCCGGCCCCACGGCAGGAGCCGCCCGGCCCGCCCCGGCCCAGACGGGGGCTGGCCCGGCCTTGGCACCTCTGTGCTGGCCAGAAGGGAAAGAGACCCAGCCAGGCTTCTTCATCTTTAAATTGTGTCTTCACAGAGGCGTGTGCAGTTTCCTTAGTGCTTTAACAGATTGTCAATTCTCAAAGCTAATTACTGATTGGTTTTTTTTGTCAGACACAGAAGAAACTGCTAACAGCTTCTCTCAGGACATCACTTGTGTGATGCAAAACCACCACAACAGCACAGAGCACAGAGCTCATTTGTCCATATGTAGTGGTCATGTGCCTGAGGCCTCAAAATCCCACCTTGGGAGATCTCTCCCTCTCCAAGGTGTTTCCACATGAAAACATTCAGCTCATAGTCTAAGAAAATCACTAGAGAAGAGGGCCAGCCTGACCTGCCTGTCCTGGCAACTTTTGTCTGGGAGCAATCCTTGGATATAGGGAATTTGGGAGGCCAAATTCTAATTTTGGCCATGGACCCTGGACAAGAAATCCAGTTTTCGATAGGAAGGAAGGAACAGAGCCTCAGTGTTTCCCAGGTGGATGAGAGGTGACCATCAGAAGGCAAGGCCAGCTACAGCTGGCAGGTTTTTTCCTGGGAGATACCCTTGCATACAGGAAATTTTTTAGGGAGGGTACCGATTTTGGCACTGGGCTTCTGAGAAGACGGACATTTCTTTTCCATAGCAAGGAAAGCATGGAGCCCCAGTGCTGCAGGAGCTGATGAGAGGCAGCCCTTGGCATTCCAAGATCAGCCAGACCTGTCAGGTGGCCCCTGGGAGGCCAAGCCAGCCAGACCTGTTCCATGTTCCCTCGGTTCCATGGGGCCCCACAGTGTCCCAATGGTCCCTTGCTTCCAGGAGGCCCTGAGGTGTCACAATGCCCCCTTGGTGACATGAGGCCCTGAAGGGTCCTCATGGTCTCCATGGTTCCATCAGGCCCCACAGAGTCATGATGGTCTCTGGGTCCATGAAGCCCCGCTGTGTCACCATGGCCCCTTGGTTCCATGGGCTCCAGGGGTGCCACAATGATCCCCTTGGTTCCATGAGGTGCCCACAGTGTCACAGGGATCTCCATGGGAAGGAAAGAACCGAGCCCCAGTGTGGCAGGGGCAGCCACCAGAGGCCAAGGCCAGCCAGACTTGATGGTAGTGGCAGAATTTGCCTGGGATCAACCCTTGGATATAGGGAATTTGGGAGGTGGAACCCCAATTTTGGCCATTTCTGCATTGGTAAAAGGACGGTTCTTTTCCATAGGAAGGAAAGCACGGAGCACAAGTGTTTCAGGGGCAGAAGAGGAGAGAGGTGGCTCCTGAGAGGCTGAGCCAGCCAGACCTGTCTATCCTGACAGCTTTTGTCACTGAGAAATCCTTGGATCTAGGGAATTCTGGAGGAGGATTCCCAGCTTTGGCCATGGGCATCTGGTCGAGATGGATGGTTTTTCCCATAGGAAAGAAAACCACAAAGCCCAGGTGTTTTGGAAGAAGATGAGAGGTGGTCACCATAGGCCAAGAGAGTCAGATCTGTCTTTCCTGGCACCTTTCATCTGGGAGGAATCCTTGGATGCACAGAGTTTTGGAGGTGGAATCTCAGTTTTGGCCATGGGCACCTGGGCAGGAAGAAGAGTTCTTTTCATCAGGAAGGAAAGCACAAAGCCCCAGTGTTTCAAAGGCAGATAGGAATCAGCTCTTTGGAAACCAAGGCCAGCCAGACTTGTCTCTCCTGGAAGCTTTCATCTGGGAGAAATCCTTGGATATAGGGAATCCTGGAGGCGGATTCCCAACTTTGGCCATGGGTGCCTGGATGTGGAAGGTGCTTTTTTCCCTTAAGAAAGAAAAGCACATGGTCCCAGTGTCCCAAAGGCAGATGAGAGGTGGCCCCTGGGTGGCCAAGCCAGCCAGACCTGTCTGTCCTGGCAGATTTCATCGGGGAACAATCTTTGCGTAGAAGCAAAATAAGAGGAGGAATCCAAATTTTGGCCGTGGGCACCTGGAGGAGAAGGACAGTTCTTTCCACAGGAAGGAGAGCACAGAGCCCCAGTGCCCCAGGGGCTGACAAGCAGCAGCCCTTGGCATGCCAAGGTCAGCTGGACCTGTCAGGTGGCCCCCAGGTGGCCCAGCCAGCCAGGCCTTGATGCCTTGAGAGGCCACCTAGAGCAGAGGCTGGACAGTGTGACAGGAATAAAGGAGGGATTTATTGAAAAGGCCTTCAAAGGATCCACCTTGGGCAGTCCAAGGGCCTGGCTGAGGGTACACCCAGGATGGACGACAGGTCACACGTTTGCACACTTTTATAAGTTTTGGTTCATTTCCATATTGGGGTTAATGGTCCAATTACACCTTCAGGTTGTGCAGTCCCACCCTCCCAGTCTGCTCTCCTCAATTCGCTGTTGTTTTCACTTTTTGGGCTGAAGCTGCAGCGGTGTCCTTGGTTCTCGGGCTGGAAAAGGATTGTTTTGTCTGACTGCACTGTGAAGAGAACTTGCTGACACTCTGCATGAAGTTCAGAGTTACAGACTGATGCAGTGCAGAATCTGGAAAATATGAAAGCTAAAACTTCAGGCATCAGCCTGTCCCATGTTCCCTTGGTTCCATGGGGACCCACAGTGTCACAATGGCTCCTCCGTGACACTCTGGGCTGCACAGTGTCACCCTGGGCCCTCGGTTCCATGGGAGTTTCACAATGATCTCCTCTGGTTCCACGAGGTCCCCAGAGTGTCACAACTGCCCTATGGCTCCATGAGGTTCCCCAGTGTCACCAGGGTGTCCCTGGACCTGCATTGTCACAATTGACCCATGGTTCCATGAGGTTCCCCAGTGTCACCAGGGTGTCCTTGGACCTGCATTGTCACACTGACCCATGGCTCCATGAGGTTCCCCAGTGTCACCGTGGTCGCTGTCAGAGGCTGGATGAGATCGATGTCCCGAGACACCTTGGGTTGAGCTGTCAATCAGTCACACAGCTGGGACAGCGCTAACCCAGCTCTGAACGCCCGAGCAATCACAAGCCCCAGCTGGGGGGAGGCCCACGAAGGCCCAGGGGCTTAAAACCAAGGAGCACAAGGTCAGGCCCTGCTATGGACTCTGCCTTCCCCTGGGGTTTGTGTCTCAGCCACACTGGAACCCCAGGAGCTGGGAGCCACAGGTGTGTCTTTCTGTGGAGCTTCTGTCTTTCTGTCTCTCTCTCTCTCCTTTCCTTCTAATGCTCTTTCTATGGAACATTTTTGGGTACCTGAACAACTGAAGTGTTTAAGGCTTTCCAGGCTAAATGGGCTGAGTGAATGAAGTTACTGCTATGACAAGTGTTTTACATTTGATGGGATGTTGTATTAAATGCTTTTCCAAAGTTTCCTGTTTTGCTGTACTTTGCCAGGAAAATTTTGTGGGCTCCCAAATGGGCGCTGAGGGGCACTTGGGGATCCTGGAGGGTCTGGGGGACACTTATGGGACAGATGGGGGCGGATACCGGGGGGTTCTTTGGGGCGCGGGGCATGACGGGAGTTGTAGTCCAGGCCCCAATGGGGCTCTATTGGGCTGCAGAGCATGACGGGAGTTGTAGTCCCAGCCCCAATGGGCCTCCACTGGGCCGCAGAGCATGATGGGAGTTGTAGGCAGAAGAAATGATGGTGCTGACCCCAGGCACCGCCTCCAAAGCCAGGATCCCTGGTACTGATTGGTTGGGGGAAGTGATGGGCGGGAGCCTCAGCAAATGGGAGGCAGCGGAGGCGGGAACAGCCCATTCAACCCCTCCAGTCCCTCCCAGCACAGCCCAGTTCATCCCCAGTACAGCCCAGTACAACCCCAGTGCCCCTCCAGTCCCTCCCAGTACAGCCCAGTCCCTCCCAGTACACCTGAGTTCATTCCCAGGCCCTTCCAGTTCCCCCCAGTGCCATCCACAGTCCGCTCCAGTGTCCCCCAGTCTTCCCCACAGCGTTCCCGCCCATTGCGGGGCAGCGGCGCAGACGGAATGTCCTGCGGCCCAAACCTCCTGCTCCTGCCACACAGCGCCCAGCGCTCTCCCCCTCCTCTCCCAGCACGGCACAAATTCCAGCTCGGAGGAGGCTTCCCCACAGAGGGCTCCGGCTCCTGCTCCAGCCTGAGTGTCCCTGCAGAGGAACAGGGCATCTTCCAGGCACTTCCACAAGCTCAGGCTTCCCATTCCATGGGGAATCTGGGATGGAAATGGCCTTTTTCAGAAAGACAAATGCAGAGGAGATGGATTAGAAATTATTAGGAAAAAGTGACCCTTCTTCCAGACAAAGTCCACCAAGTCATTGCCTGCATTTCTCCTTTTCAGATTCTTTCAGTCATCTCCTGAGAGGTCCAGCTTGTTCTGCTGCTTTCCATGAACTGATTGTGCTCTTGATTTATATCAGTGCATGAGATGTGGAAGCTTCTAAACTGAACACAGAAACAAACTCCCTCTGTCAGCCCATTTTCATCTTCTAGATCACTTTCCAGCTGTCCATGGAGATGTGGGAATGATTATCACACAACTCTCCATTTGTGGCTGCAGACTCTGGAGATTCTTTCTCTGCATTCAGTCAGGCTTGTATTCCCTAACAAGTCCTGGTTCCACCTCCTGTTTTCCAAGGCTGGAACAGTCACAATGAAAACCTCACCAGTGGTACAACTGCCCAGCTCAGCAGGAAAAGAAAGAACAAGCTGTCAAGTTCTCCAAACCTTTGTCCTGCTTTGCTGCAAGAGTCCTCCTGCACACACGGTGGAAAGCCAAGAGAAGCCGCAGTTGGTGGCACATCTTGTGACAGGAGCTCGACCTCGTTCTTCAGGAAGGGTTCTTGAGAAGAGCAGACAGGACTGTGGAGAAGATTCCAGGAAAAACTGAAACAGCTTTCCCAAAGTGAAATGAAAATGGAAAGAAACAATCCAAGATGTTTTCCTCTATTTATTTCTCTGCTCCCTTTTTTCATCTTGCACTACTTCTCCATGCCATGAATTCCAAATGCATCTCACCTCTAAGATCGGTGACTTAGTGAGTTTCAGACACTCTAAAATACCATGAGCAACGCACAGTTTGCCTTCCCGTTTTTACTGGAAAGCAATGCTGGACCCATAAGTGCAGGGCCAGGGCCAGGGAATCCTCCAGCCAGGGAATGCGCTCCCATAAGTGTTTGACCCTCAGCAGGGACAATGCACAGCAGCGCCCAAGGGGATTCCTGTGCCCCTGGGCAGGAGTCCAGACTCTGGGTCTGGGCTGAACACGGCAAAGTTCCCGTGTTTGGACAGGCTCAGGGGCTGCCCCGGGGAGCGCGGGGCTGGGCGCGGGGGCGAGCGGGCAACGGACAAACGGACACGGGGACAAACGGCCCCGGACCTTCAGTTGCTTCAGTTGCAGCAGCAGCAGCAGCAGCAGCAGCGAAAGCAGCAGTGAAAGCAGCGAAAGCAGCGAAAGCAGTGACTTTGACGACTCCCTCTTGCTCCTCCTCTCCCTCTCCCGCTGTCCCGCAGCCTCTCCCGCTCTCCCTTTCCCGCTGTCCCCTCCTCTCCCAGTCTCCCTCTCCCCCTGCAGGGCCGGGCCATGCCCCCGACCCGCCCCCGGCCCCGGGCGGGGCTGCCCCGTCCCTGTCCCTGTCCCCGTCCCCGTCCCCGTCCCCGTCCCCGTCCCCGTCCCCGTCCCCGTCCCCGTCCCCGTTCCCGTCCCCGGCCGTCCCGCCGCGGTCTCGCCCCCGCCCGGCTCTGGCCGTGCTGGCGCTGGCGCTGCTGGGCGGGCATCAGTGCCTGGGGCTGGGGCGGCATCGCCGCCCTTTGGCTCCGCCTGGCCCGAGCCCGGCCCCGGCCCCGACGTGGGCTCCAGTCCCGGCCCCGGCGCCGGCTCCTCCCGGGCCCCGCGGAGGACACAGGCGGCGCGGCCGCTGCCGCCGCCTCCGCTGCGGCTTCCCCGGCCCGAGCTCCGCCGCTCGGCAGCGCGGCCGCCGGCCCCGAGCCGCCGCTGTCCCGTTGCCAGCAGAGAACGCCTGGGGATGGCCGGCCCGGGGCGCTCGGGGGGCGCTCGGGGGCCGCTCCTGGCCCCGGGCCGAGCGCTGACAGCCGCGTCCTGCCCGCAGGGAAGGCGCAGGAGGCCCTGCAGGAGCGATACCGGCTGGGTTCGCTGCTGGGCAGCGGCGGCTTCGGCAGCGTCTTCGCGGCCACGCGGCTCTCGGACGGCGCCCCGGTGAGCGGCGGGGCCGGCGGCGGGCGCAGGAGGAGGAGGAGGAGGAGGAGGAGGAGGATGGGGCTGGGCTAGGCGGGGGGCGAGCTGAACCCGCTGCTCTCCCTTGCTCGCAGGTGGCCATCAAAAGGGTGCCGCGGGATCGCATCCGGCACTGGGGCGAGCTGGTGAGTGAGCGGGGCCAGCGGCAGAAGCCGGGCCGTGCCGGGCGGGGATGAGCCGGGGCCCGGCAGGGTGGGAGCTGCCGGGAGCCCTGCAGGGAGAGCGGGCGTGGGCTGAGCGGGGCATGCAGAGCATCCCGGGCTGGCTGAGGGCTTCCCCAGCCCCGGCACGGCCTCAGCCCCACTGACGGCATCGCGCTCCTCCCGCAGCCCGACGGCACCAGCGCACCCCTGGAGATCGTGCTGCTGGCCAAGGTGGCCTCTGGCTGCGCTGGTGTCATTCAGCTCCTGGAGTGGCTCCAGCTCCCCGACAGCTTCTTGCTGGTGCTGGAGCGCCCGGAGCGGTGCCAGGACCTGTCGGGTTTCCTGGCGGAGCGGAGGTTCCTGCCGGAGGAGGAGGCGCGGGGGCTGTTCCGCCAGGTGCTGGAGGCCGTGCGGCACTGCACCAGCTGCGGGGTCCTGCACAGGGACATCAAGCCCCAGAACATCCTGCTCGACCTGGCCACCGGGCAGCTGAAACTGATCGACTTTGGCTGTGGCGCCTTCCTCCAAGACACAGCCTACACCCAGTTTGCAGGTGAGCCCTGCCAGGGGATGCTCCTGGGCATCTCATGGCCCAGCCGGGGTGCAGCACCGGGGCTCCCCCTATTGCAGCTGGGATGGGATTAATGCTGGAGCCAGGTTGATTTGGGTGGGGGTGTGAGGGGGTCCAGCTCCCAGCCCTGCTGACAGCCCTCAGCACCCACTGTGCCCTGGGCTGGGGCTGGAGCTGGGGCAGCCAGCCCGACAAAAACCCCCATGGGGGTAGCAGAGAGGGGGGTCTGACCCCGTGCCCTGGACAGTTTGGTGTGCAGGCGAGGAAGGGCTTGGACTGCTCTGCTCCCCTTGTTTGCCTTGGCTTGTTCACATTTTTGGGGGCTGTGCAGGCAGGTAGTCGAGTGGGTTTCTCCACCACTGGATGAGTTTTTCTTTTGTGTGTCATGGTTGGGCCTTCCCAGGGTTTCACTGTCCTCTTCCAGCACCAGTGGCTTCTTTTCCAGCCCTGAGTCTGTACAAAGTCCCAGGTGCTGGTGAGAGGGCAGCGGTCACCCCGTGTGCCACTGGGGCAGCCCCCACATGCCCAGGGGTGCTGGGGCCAGGCTCTGGGAGCAGCAGCATCCCCCTGCTGAACTCTGTCTGTGTTCCACAGGAACCCTGTCCTACAGCCCACCAGAGTGGATCCACCACCGACGCTACCACGGCGAGGCAGCGACCATCTGGTCCCTGGGCCTCCTGCTGTGCCACCTGGTCATGGGCAAGCACCCGTTCAGGAGGGGCCAGGAGATCATCTGGGGGCGGATCTTGTTCCCACGACGGCTCTCTCAAGGTGGATCCTCATCTCTGGCCACGGGGGCAATACCAGTGCTGGGAGACAGCAGCAGCTCGTGGGCATCCCACTCTGGCAGCTGCTGAGGAGGTGGCACAAGTCCTGCTCTCCTGCTCTCCTCCAAACAGAGAATCCATGGGGAAGTTCAGGCCCAGCTCTGGGCACACCCAGCATGGCCTGGGCATGGGAACAGGGGGGCAACTTCTCCAGCTGACTGGTGATTCCTGGTTTCTCTCCCCAGAGTGCCAGGATGTCATTAAGAGGTGTTTGTCCATGCAGCCCTTGGACAGGCCGTCCTTAGAAGAGCTTTTCCACGATCCTTGGGTGCAGGGTGTTCCTCTGCCCTAGAGGATGGGAGAGATCCACGTGCACAGTTGGATCCAGGGGCCTGGCAGGTAACAGCTCCACACATCTCTTGGCAATCAGTGGCAAAGCCAACCAGACAGGTTTTGTGCTGCCTGTAGCTCTGAGCAGGGGTCAGCAGAAGGGAACACGCAGCTCTGGGCTGGAGCTGAGCTGGAGACCTGGTGTGGCAAGCACTGGTGGCCACCATCCCCCGGGTTTTGCTTGTCCTGGTTCACTGACAGCTGGGCCCTGGGCAGAACCCTGACAGCCTGGTCTGGCCCCAGGGAAGGAGAAGGAGCCCCTGGAGAAGCTGTACCAGGTGGGGCTGCTGCTGTTGGAGACACCAAGGACAACCTCAAGGATGACAATCTCTTCCTTGGCCTGGCCAGCTGAAGATGATGGACTTGGATTCTGGCACCTTCTCCAAAGCCAGGCTCCACAGGGAATTTGCAGATGAGTCCACACGCAGGGGGATGCTCCCAGAATTGGGCATTGCTCAGCCTGGCCAGGAACCAAAGGTTCCCCCTTTGCTGGGGCGGATGCAGCTGATCCTTCAGTCGGCTGCCAGGCTGCTTTTGGCAGGGCTGGGGGCATGGGCTGGGGTGGGTACGAAATGGGAGTGGGCTCCTGGCCCTGCCAACAGCCCCCAGCACCCACCGTGCCCCGGGCTGGGGCTGGGGCTGGGGCAGCCAGCCCGACACAAACCAACCCCCATGGTGGGAGCAGAGGTGGGACTCCAGAACCTGTGCAGGGGCTGCTTTGCTTTGCAGGCAAGGAAGGGCTTGGGGTGCTCCACTGCCCCTGTTTGCTTTGGGATCAGCGTTATTTTGGGGGGCAGTGCAGGGGGGAAGGGAGACAGCCTGGGCTTCCCTCACCTGTGGGTGGGTTTTTCCCTGGCATGCAGGGGTCGGCCTTCCTCAAGCCCCTGACAGAGATTAGATTTTTGACCTTTTTTCTTGTTCCCCTTTTTGTCTGTAATCTATTTTCAATCATTTGTTGTTTGTTTTTCTAGAGGAAGCGTTCTAGGTGGGGTCCAGTCTGGATGGGGAAGTGCTTGGGAGCAGCTGCAGCGTGGATGGGCCGTGCCCTTGGAGAAGGCTGAGGACATCGTTTGGGACCAGCTTTTCTTCCAGCGGTGGATGGCGTCAGGTGGGTCCCGTCTGCTTGGCATGGTGGGATCAGAGCTTTGGGGAGATGGCAGCGAGCACAGGAGCATCCTGCTCCGGGCAGCTGCTGAGGGCTGGATGTGCCGTGGCTGGCTGCAGGCTGGGCACATGTCCTGCCCTCCTGCTCTGCTGCCAAAGGCAGCAGTGATGGGCAGCTCTGGGCACCGCTCTGGGCACGGCCAGCATGGCCTGGGCACCGCGGGCGGCTGGGACAAGGGGACAGGAGCCTTCAGCTGAGGGGCACTTTCTGGTTTCTCTCCTTGCAGCCGGGCCCTGCGGGTGCTGAGGCTGCTCTGGGCTCTGCCAGGGCTCTGCTGGAGCTCAGCACCGGGCCAGAATCAGCCAAAGAAGAAATGGTCTGACCTGCAGCACAGCCTTGCTTGAGCATTTCAGCAACACAGCTCAAGTTTGCAGAGTGTACACCTCCCAGGGAAAACATGCCACCACCCAAAAAATAAACTTGTTCAATAACTTCTGAAATGAAATCAATCTGGGATGACCCCAAATGACGTTTTTCAGCTTGCTCAAGCAGCAGCTCAGCCCTTCTCTGAACAGTTCTCTCTCCCACCTGCCTTTTACTTCCCAACTGCTCCCTCTTTTCCCCCAGTGAGTTCCCAGCCCATGGCAGTCTCCATCACACTGCTGCCTTCCTTGGTGCCCCTCACCATGAGGAAGGCTGAGCCCCAGGCTTAGGGACTCATCCTGTCACTGGCTGAGGAGCAGCAATGTCTCAGAGGTCTGGTGGGATTTTAGTGTCCTTCAGAGCTGCTCTCCAGCCCTCAGCTCTCCTCACTGCTGAGTTCCCACTCCCTTTTCCTCGTCCTTGCAGCAGGATGAACTCTGTGAATCCCCGTGAGCCTCCCCACTCTTCCCAGCCCACGCACCCACCTCAGTTAGGCTGAAGCTGCAGCTTCTCTGTCTCCTCTGGCACACCAGTCCAGTCCCCTGTGCGAGGAGCCCCAGCCCCAGAGCACAGCACTCAGCAGTGCAGTCCGGGCTGGAGCAGCTGCCCTGCAGCCCTGGCTTGGCTCTTGGTGGCAAGGGAATGCTCCCTGTTTGCAGCTGTCCCTGCAGGATGGCCCCAGGGCAGAGCCCAGCCGGGCTCCCACTGCAGCCCCTGAGGCTTGGGGCAGACAGTGGTGCCAGAGCTGAGGTTCACGGGGAGCACCCGCAGCTGTGGCTTGCAGTCAGTGTTGGCAAATGTTGTGTTCTCATCTCCTGCAGCCTGTGGGGAAAGCAACCTGTGCTGCCAGGCCTGTGTGTGCCAGGCCTGTGTGTGCCAGGGGCTCTTGGATGTCTCTGTACCCATGGACAGAAGGCCCTGTCTGTGCCAGGGGCTCTTGGATGTCTCTGTACCCATGGACAGAAGGCTCTGTGTGTGCCAGGGGCTCTTGGATGTCTCTGTACCCATGGACAGAAGGCTCTGTGTGTGCCAGGGGCTCTTGGATGTCTCTGTACCCATGGACAGAAGGCCCTGTCTGTGCCAGGGTTTCCAGAATGTCTCTGTACCCATGGGTATGGAATAGCATGGACAGTGACAGTGTCAGTCACGTTGCTTGCACGCTCCTTCCTTTGCATACAAGACACATCCATGCACACCCCCATGCACAGATACATTAAAGGGACAGGGAGGGAGAGAGATTTCCCTCAGAGCTCTAACTTTGGCATAACTCACCTTTTTAGCCAGTGGCCAGGGGATATTTTTCCCAGCCCTGTGTGAGAAGGTGTCCAGGAGCTGAAGGAGCAGCATTTAGAAGCAGTTTCAGGATTTCTAGGCAGGAAGTGGAGCTGACAACCATCCACGTAACTCGCCGTATTCATCAGGATGTGCTGCTGGTTCTTTGGGAATATGGCCCAATGGAGACACGAGACTTGGAAAAATCCCAGCTCTCTGTGGATTTGTGCAAAGGAGGAGCAGCAGAAACACTTTGTGTCTGCTTTGGGGACACAAGGCCCAAGGAGCTGCGGTGGCAGAGGGTGAGCTGGGCTGGTGGCAGGTGAAGTCCTGGTTCATGACATCCCAGAGTGGCACAGGACAAAGCTCCAAGCACCCCCAACCCCACTGATGAAGTCTCTGTGATGCTGCACATCCTACAGGAAAAGCTGCTGTCACACAATGCACTGGGATTTGTAAGTTTCATTTTCAATACTTTAGGTCCAATTTTCAAACTGCAATATCTTTGCCATCAAGACACAGTCATGCACAATCCATCTCTCATCCTCCTATTGCTTCAACTCCAATTTAAAAACAAATCTTAATATTGGAAACAAAACCGAAAATCTTTAGAAAAAGGATGCTGAGGTCACTCTGTAAGATGGATCCAGGCCATCAGAACATGCCCGAAGTAAATGAGTTCTCCTTTTAAAAAGATCAGTTACCTCTTAATCCAAAGTTATAGAAGATTTTCACTAGACATTTTTTTCTTGTTTTTCTCTTTCATATTTTTCTCATTTTTTCCTTTCTTTTTTTCTTTTTTCTTTTTGAGCTGATAACACATCCTGAAAAAGAAATGTACAGCAAATGAGATACATTTCTGATAAACAATGAAAGTATTTACTCCTCTGTTTACTTTTCTTGGGATACCCTGATGTAAAAAAACTAGCAGATATGAGCAGAGGTGTAAAGTGTTTGCTTTGCACTAAGCTGGAGTTCAGTACTGCTGACATCCTGATCCAGCCAAGAGTTGCAGAATTCTTTTGCACATCTCGAGCCATGTGTTTGCAGGCACAGCAACTGCAGAGCTAACACACCTGTGCACGTGAATAACTCTGTTACTCCCTCACAGAATTTGGGCTGTGCCCCAGAACGAGGTGCTCCAGCCCTTTGCTCCTGGTTCCCGTGGGGAGCAGCTCCCTTCCCTCTGGCTGAGCTGCTCAGGCAGAGCCCGGCAGCTCCTGGCCCTGCAGGGCTGAGGCTTTTCCCCGTTGCTGGGCACAGACTGATGGAGCAGCACTGCTGAACACGGGAACACAGAGGGACCAGCAGCAGCTGCCTTTGGCCACCTGAGGCTCCAAGGCCCAAACTCGGAGCAGACAGGGCTGGAAGAGACTCGCAGGCTCCCTGCTGGCTCTGCTGCCCCACTTGTGCCCACCTGGAAGCCCCCAGGGCCAGCAGGGACTTGAGATGGCAGCCCTGGGCTCCTGGAGGTTGTGCAAGGAACGCAGCTGGGGACTCCCTGTCCATGGGCAGCTTCCAGATGGAAAAGGCTGCTGTGCCCAGGCAGCTCCAAGGGCAGAGAAAGGAGGGTCTCGACCACGGGATCTGTGCCAGTCCCACAGTCCTGGGCAGCAGCCACCGAGCCCTGGGGGAGCAGAGGGCACAGCAAGAGGGACAAAAGCAGGCAAGGTCAGAGACTGGAGAGAGCCAGACCCGGGAGCAGGAACAGCTGCTCCATTGCACTCTTGGAGAAAGCTCTTGGCTGGTTCAAAGCGCTGAAAGGTGTGAAGGGCAGAGAGGAGGCCACAGCAAACAATGCTCCTGTTTCCACAGCCTCCCCTCTCCGTGTCCCAGAAGGAATTGGATGGACTGTGTTCTTCTCTCCGAGTCGTCTGGTTCAGCACGAGCAGCTGAGCACCAGGAGCTGAAGGAGCTGAAGCCTCAGGCCACAAGAGCTGGGCCAGAGGAGACTTTCTGAGCAAATGAATGCTGCTAACATGGACCTGGCTGAATGCAGCAGATGGAATCATGGAATCACAGATTCCTTTCTGTTGGAAAAGACCTCTGAGCTCATCCAGTCCAGCTGGTCACCCAGCAGTGTCGAACCCAGCACTAAACCACGTCCCTGAAGTGCCAAGGCCTGGACAACAGCCCTGAGTGAGGCCTGAACAACAGGCCCTGAGCCAAAGGCGGCCTCTGGATGAACCTTCCAGCCAAAGGTTATCTTTGGATCTGCTCACTAATGAAATATGCATGGTCATTAGCACTGTGATAGATGTATCCACTCATTAGTGAAACATGTATTGACCTTTCTGTGTTTAGAAGCCGGACAAGGCCACGAAATCCGACATCTGGCCTTGTCTGGGGCTGAATGGTCAAAGTCACCTCCCTTTGTTCCTCCTGGGGCCCTGGCCAGGCTTTGGGAGGAAGCCAAGAGGAGGATGAAAGCAGATGTTCCCACACCAGAAGTGCTGTCAGTTTGTTCATTCAGCACTGTCAGAGCTGGGCCCTCTCACAGCGGGGCTGGAGCCTCACCTGTGGCTGGAGGCAGCTGCAGGAATTGCCAGTGCCCAGGAGTGGCTCTGCAGCCCTTGGCTGTGACAGCTTCCCCAGCTGCTGTGTGGATCTGGGGGATGGTAAAGCCTGAGGGTAACTGGGGCTGGATCTTTCTTAATCACTGCTGCAGTCTTTGGTGGGGATGGTTGGGTGCATTGCTGAGCTGCTCCTTTTGTGATTCTTTGCTGCTTTGAGCTACAGTCAATGACACTGATTCCTTCAGTTGGTGTCTGTGTCTTTGGTGCTGACCCTGCCCACTGCTGAAACAAAACTGGCACAGTCTGGGCAGATCACCACAAAATGTCACTTTTTAAATGTAAATGTGAGGAATCAGTCCCATCAGAAATTCCCAGATGGGAAGCCCTTCCCTGGAGTTCCCTGGCTCTGGAGTGGGCTGAGGTGGGAGCACCGTGTGAGCAGTGGGGCAATCGGTTAAAAGAGGCTGAACCCCTGGATGTCTTAAAATGCATCCAAAAATTGCATATGGGAAAAGGAAAAGAATTGTGAGTTTGGGAAGATGGGGATGGATTTTGTTAACAGCACATTGAAACATCCAACAGAAGGGAAAACTGTTGTTAGAATACTCCCGCATGGAGTGACAGAAGAAGGTTTAAATCTTGAGCTCAGGTTCATTTGTGCAAGTGATATAATAATAGTAATAATAATAATAATAATAGTTGTAGTAATATTTAGATACAATATAACCCAATTATCTATATTCAAATCTGTATAATTTAAAATTTATAATGTGAAATAATGCTGACAATACTAATTTGTAAGATTTGGCTGCTCACTCTGACACTGAATACCCTACAGAAAAGGACTGGCCAAGACCCAAATGTCAGTGGTAAACTTTGTGAATTGTGTACAATGAATAAAGGAGGAAGGGATGAAATTGGCTATTTTGATAGGATTTGCTGATACTCTGATGCAGGATGCTTTTTCTATTACTGTGAGAAATAAAGTGATTAAGACTGCTGGGTTTTTCATGTCCCAGACAATCCACAAGCTGCAGGATTCGTTGAACGGGTGAAGGGGTTGTTAAAAGAGCAGTTGAAAAAATGAGGAATGGGAACCTGTCCCCATGGAGAAGCCATCTCCCAGATGTGCTCCATGCCCTTAGCAATAGCCCCCTGGGGAAATGGAAACCCCCTGGCTGTGCACGGCTGTTCCCAATTTGCAAATACAGCCATGGACAGTGAGACTTGGACTGCCTGGGAAATTGTTCTGGCTGTGATGGCCCTGGCAGGGCCAGCCCAGAGGCTGCAGGGCTGGATCTTCATGCACTGGAATTAGTTAGGATAAATCAGAAGCAAATGAGAGTTAACAATACAGGAACAGGAATCCAGATTCCTGCAGGACACTTTGGTTTGATAACTGCTCACGGGAGGAAGTGATGCAGATTATCAAGGAGAAATTGAAGGAATTGTGTTAAACAATAGTGAACAAGATTGGATTATTCAACCCCATGACAGGGTAGCACAATTATTGATGTTGTCAGTTTTTAAAACAATTGGGAAAAAAGGAGATGCACCTCAAAACACTGCTGTTGGTGGAGATAAAGGGTTTGGATCCAACAGTGCTAATAAAGGAGCCAGAGTGTGGGTCCAGAGGCCAAAAGACCCTCCCGAGGCAGCTGAAGGAACAGCTCTGGGGAAAGACAGCACTGTTTGAATCCTGAAACCTGGGCAGGAACGATGGGAATGTGTCCCTGCAGCCAAGTGTTCTGTGTGAGAACAAATAGATATTACAGGAGATTGTTTTACACATCCTGCCAGACCAAATCTCCCTGTTTGCCCCTGGGAAAACTCGTGACCTGGACTCCATCTAGGATGGAGCCAGGGCCAGGCTGTTGTACTGCCCCAGGTGTATCCCTTGAAGGCCTTTTAATAAACATCTGCTTTATTCCTTTAGCACTGTCTAGCTCTGTTCTAGGTGGCCTCTCAAGGCATCACCACCAAACCAGGGGAACACGGACCAGGCCTGGCTGGCTGGGCCTCCTGGGGACCACCTGACCACCTTGGCATGTCGAGGGCTGCTTCTCACCTGCCCTGAAGCACTGGTGCTCCGTGCTTTCCTTCCTATGGAAAAGAGCTGTCCCTCTTTTCAGACACCCATGGACAATATCGGTACTTTCTCTAAAAAATTTCCTTTATGCTAGGCTATCTCCCAGAAAAAAAGCTGCCAGCTCTGGCTGGCCTTGGCCTCTGGTGGTCAAATCTCTGCTGCCTCAGAAGCACTGGGGCTCTGTGCTTTTCTTCCGACAGAAAATAACTGACCTTCTTGTGCAGGGATCATGGCAGAAACTTCAATTTGGCCACCAAAATTCCATCTATCCTAGGATTGCTCCCAAACAAAAGCTGCCAGGACAGACAGTTCTGCCTGGCCTTGGCCTCTGGTGATATGAGCAGAATGTTTTCATTTGCAAACACCTTGGAGAGGGCCCAGAGATCTCCCAGGCTGGGTTTGCAGGCCTCAAGAGCCAAACACGTATATGGAGGCTGATGTGCCTGGGCTCAGTGGTGAAGAGACTGAGGACAGATCAGGAGTGGCCTGTCAGGGCTTGAAGGGTGGATTCAGAAATGGTGGAGCTTTTCTCCATAGTGTGAAACAGCCGGAGAGAGAAATTATACCACAAATGCAACTGGTGAAATCCAGACTGGACTCAAGAGGAGAAAGGAATTTCCCTCCCAGGGCAGGGCTGTGGTGCAACACTTCCCCAGAAGGAGCCTGGAGCAGCCCAAGGCTTTGTGTGGCCAGGCAGGGGCAGGCAGGAGGCAGAGCTGTCAGCAAAGGAAGGGGCCAGCAAGGTGGGGCAGCCGGGGGATGAGGACAGCCTGCAGGGACAGAGGCGCAGGGCAGGTGTTGGAACCCAAGGTGTCCCTCAGACACTCTTGCATTTTCCGGGTCCAGGTCAGAAGCATCTGAGACCCTGGCAGGCACCCGGGAACCCCTGTGGCTTTGAATTTGATCCATGGAACAATTTACCAACCTTGCCAGAAGAACAAGAAATCACAAAAGTTTAGATATTATAATAGAAGTAGTCACAAAGTGAAAGGAAGGATTTTTGAGTGCTGTACAGGGGGGTTTAGGCCTTGTACCGAGGGGTCTGAATTTTGTACATGGGGGTCAGAAGTTCTAAGATGGAGGGATTTGGGCGTGCCCTGTCCTCCTTCTTTCTCCTTCCAATCCTCCATGTTCTTGGTGATGTTTGCACTCACAGATTGGTTTAGAGTAGAAAGTCACTGTTCAATATAGGTGATAGGCATTGGGGAAAAACTATAAACATTTAATACGTAATGTGTGATATAAAAGATTGCACCAGCCCTTGGGTGAGAGAGATGAAAAGAGATGGAAAGGGACAGAGATGGAGACGGAGACGGAGAGAGACGCAGAGGGAGAAGGAGTCAGAGGGAATGTCAAGGAATGTGTGTGCCTTGAGATAACATGCAATAATCTATCTTGAGACCAGACAACTGAAGACTACTGAGTCTTTCTTTGAAGGCCTTCGTTGAAGGAGAGACTTTACCACCTCCCGGGATCACCCCAATCTGGGGGTGAGCCCCATCAGTCCCTTTCCCTGTGTACCACCCCTGAGCCCTCAGACCACTGGATCCCTGATGCTCTCCTCCACCCCCTCTTTTCCTGTATTTATACCCTAAACCCTCCTTTGTCTTTGTCTTTAACCCCCAGACCCCTGGAGCGTCAGACCCTAATAAACCCTGGCTGGAGCTCCATGCCTGGACCCTCCCGTGTCTTCACTGCCGAGCTGCTCCGTGTGTGTGTGTGTGTGTGTGTGTGTGTGCTGGGGCTCTCGTGGCTCCTGCCCGTTAGCACAAAACACTCTCAGGGAAAGTTGTGCCAGCCACCACCACAGACCACACCAGTGTCCCTTGGGACCAAGAGGCCATTGTGACCCTGTGGGACCAAGGAGAGCATTGCTGCCCTGCCAGACCTCATGGAACCAAGGATCCACTGTGACACTGCAGGGCCTTGGGGGACCACGGTGCCATTGTGACACTGCAGGGCCCAAGGATCCAAGGGACTTGGTGACACCAAGGGGTCCCATGGAACCAAAGGGACATTGTGACACTGGGAGGCCTCATGGAATCATGGAGAACTTTGGGACACTCTGGGGCCTCATGGAACCGTGGTGACACCAAGTTGTCTGGGAGTGTTGATCTGCTGGAGGGTAGGAGGGCTCTGCACAGGGCCCTGGACAGGCTGGATCCAGGGCCCAAATCCAACAAGGTGAGGTTTAACAAGTCCAAGTGCCAGGTTCTGCACTTTGGCCACAACAACCCCTGCAGCGCTCCAGACTGGGGACAGAGGGGCTGGAGAGCAGCCAGGTAGAAAGGGACCTGCAGGGACTGATGGACAGCAGGCTGGACATGAGCCAGCAGTGTGCCCAGGTGGCCAAGAAGGCCAATGGCTCCTGGCCTGGATCAGGAATGGTGTGGCCAGCAGGAGCAGGGCAGTGATTCTTCCCCTGTGCTGGGCACTGCTTGGGCAGCACCTCCAGTGCTGTGTCCAGTTCTGGGCCCCCCAATTTAGGAAGGACATGGAGGGGCTGGAGCGTGTCCAGAGAAGGGCAGCAAGGCTGCTGAGGGGTCTGGAGCACAAGTCCTGTGAGAAGCGGCTGAGGGAGCTGGGGTTGTTGATCCTGGAGAAGAGGGGGCTCAGGCGAGACAAGGCGGTATCAGGGAACAGGTTGGACTTGATGATCTCCAAGGTCTTTTCCAGCCTTGCTGATTCTGGGATTGTCTGAAACCACCCTTGGAGCAGTTGCAGGAGGAGCCCTGGGCCTCCTCTTCAGAAGCTGCAGCAGCCCAGGTCCCTCAGCTTCTCCTCACAGCCCCAAAGCCCATCCTGTCAGTCCTGCAGAGCCTCTGCAGCTCCTCCTCCTTGCCCAGAACAGGGAGCTCCACAGGCAGACACAGCAGCCCAGATGTGCCCCCCTGGCCTGGGCTGCCTCTGGCAAGGGAGCAGCACCAGGCACTGCAGGAGCCTGCAGACAATTCCTGCAGCACTTGTGGGATGATCCTGCTCCCCAAGGGCCGTTCCCATGGTGCCAAGTCAGGAACTGCAATGGGGAGTGGGGCCAGAGAGGAAAGGGCAAACAGGGATGGGCTGTGTGCAGGGCAGGGAACAGGGCTGGGCAAGAGGAAGAAATTTGTAGCAGGAAGAGTAAAGAAAGCAAAGGTGGAGCAGAGGAAATGCTCAGGGCAGTTTGGGGGTGGCTGCCAGGCAGCCCTGGCTCTGAGCAACAGCGTCTGCAGTGGGACAGGAAAGTCCCAGCTGATGGGAACAAACTTTCTGGCTGAGTGCAGAGGCCAGGACAAAGCTGAGTGGTTTCCCTGGCGTCCCCCAGCCCTTCCTGGCCCCAGGGGCTGATGGCATTTGTGCTGCCTCAGGTTCATGTCCCCACAGCACCAGCACGGGGGTGCTCCCGCCTGCTGTGTGCAATGCAAACAGGGGCTCCTGAGCCAGCGCTGCCGTGTCTGTGCCTGCAAGGATGCGGCACCTGTGTGAGCTGGGGGAGAGGCCAGGGCTGCAGAGGGGGGATGTTGTTGGCAGCTCCATGAGGACGCTCTGGGACGCTGCCCTGGGCTGTGCAGCGCACTGGGGATGGATCAGCCCCTGCTCTGCTGCTCCTTCCCGTCTCCCCCAGGGCCCTGGCAGAGCACCAGCCGTGCTGTTTGCCCCCAGCCTGCCCACGGCCAGCCTGGGGCTGCTGACGGGGGTTTTCTGTGCTGAGCATTGGCCTGGCCGTGTTCTTGAGAGAGCCTGGGCAAGGAGCCTGGAGCCCCCAGGCCCTGGCCTGAGGCCTCAGCGCTGCCCCAGCATTGCCCATGGCCTGTCCCTGCTGCAGCCCCGGCACTGCCACCCCCAGGACTGTGCCCAGCCCCGAGAGCACTCAGGCCCTGCAGCAACACCAGGGCCACCAGGGCAGCGGGGCAGGGCCACGGGAGCAGCACTGGCAACACCAAGTGCTGCTGCTGCTGCTGGGCACAGCTGCTGTGCCAGCACTGATCTGCCCCAGCTCTGCACACAGACATTGCTGCTGCAGCTCCAGAGAAGGCAACAAAAGGGCATCTCTGCAGAAAACTCTGCTGGGACATCCTTGAGTTCCTTTAAAGCCACTGAGTGTGCAGCCCCTCATTGACACAGTCTGTGGGCACAGGGAAGGTGGAGAGAAACAAAATGAGAAATGGCACAAACAATGACATTTCCTTGGGGAGAAGATGAAAAAAGTAAAACAAAGGAAAAAACACCCACAATAAAGCAACAAGTATGAAAGATGACTTTTATTACAAGTGATTTGCAGAAATTGGCCAGCAGTTTAATGTTTCCGAAAGCATCCAGTCATCAGTCTCCTCACTGCAGCCTTGAGCTCCTGGTTCCTCAGGCTGTAGATGAGGGGGTTCAGGGCTGGAGGCACCACCGAGTACAGAACTGACAGGGCCAGATCCAGGGATGGGGAGGACATCGAGGGGGGCTTCAGGTGAGCAAATATGGCAGTGGTGAGGAACAGAGAGACCACAGCCAGGTGAGGGAGGCAGGTGGAAAAGGCTTTGTGCCGTCCCTGCTCAGAGGGGATCCTCAGCACGGCCCTGAAGATCTGCACATAGGAGAAAACAATGAACACAAAACAACCTAGTCCCAAAGAGGCACCAACAATAATGAGCCCAAGTTCTCTGATGTAGGATTTGGAGCAGGAGAGCTTGAGGATCTGTGGGATTTCACAGAAGAACTGGCCCAGGGCATTGCCATGGCACAGGGGCAAGGAAAATGTATTGGCTGTGTGCAGCAGTGAATAGAGAAAGGCACTGGCCCAGGCAGCTGCTGCCATGTGGGCACAAGCTCTGCTGCCCAGGAGGGTCCCGTAGTGCAGGGGTTTGCAGATGGACACGTAGCGGTCGTAGCACATGATGGTCAGGAGGGAAAGCTCTGCTGAGATGAAGAACAGAAAGAAGAAGATCTGTGCAGCACATCCTGTGTAGGAGATGGTGCTGGTGTCCCAGAGGGAATTGTGCATGGCTTTGGGGACAGTGGTGCAGATGGAGCCCAGGTCGCTGAGGGCCAGGTTGAGCAGGAAGAAGAACATGGGCGTGTGCAGGTGGTGGCCGCAGGCTACGGCGCTGATGATGAGGCCGTTGCCCAGGAGGGCAGCCAGGGAGATGCCCAGCAAGAGGCAGAAGTGCAGGAGCTGCAGCTGCCGCGTCTCTGCCAGTGCCAGCAGGAGGAAGTGGCTGATGGAGCTGCTGTTGGACATTGGCTGTGGCTGCACATGGGCACCTGTCCATGGAGAAAGGACAGTGACAAGTCAGGAGAGGCTGCTTGGAGCCAAACCTGGGCCATTCCCTGTAGCCTGTCCTGCTGGGACTCACCCACCCTTGTTCCTGCTCTGGGAAAAACTTCACCCAGGTCCCTGCCTGAGCTCCAGCTGTGCTGGCTGAGTGTGTCAGGAGCAGCCAGGGCTGTGCGTGGGGGCTCTCGAGGAGCCATCCCTGCCCTGCTGCCCTGGGTTTGTGGCCATGTGGCAGAGGGAAAAGGCTGGATATTCAGCATTTGTCAGGGGAATCACTTGTAATGCAGAAAGGCTTGGTACCCTCTGCACTCCCACTTCTAAGGGAAATAGATGGCAGGAGCTGGTTTAAGGAATTGTTTTCCTAGCCACACATCATTGCTGGCTCTCTGAGGACAGACATCCCCAGCATTCCTGCTGCACTCAGAGTTTGCCACTGAGAGATGGGAGAGGCAAAGGATTCCCTGTGGCTGAGAGCAGGTGAGGGGCTGGATGGGCTTGTTCCCCCAGCACTGCTCTGCTCAGCCCCCTCTCCTTCCCCGAGCATCTCCCTGGGCCTGGACATTCCCTCCTGAGAGGTGCCTTGTCCCTGCCAGCGCTCACAGAGCCCATCCCACCCCGTGTGCCCTCGGCCTGGCCCTACAGAAACCTGCCTGTGTGCAGGGCCCTGGCTGGGGCAGGGTCTGTGTGCAGCTGGGCAAGGGCAGCTCAGGAGAGCCCTGCTGGGCCCTGCCAAGGTGATGCTGCTGCTGTCCAGGGCTGAGCAGTGGCTGAAGGCCCTTTGGGAGGCTGCCAGCAGAGAGACTGACCACCCAAAGTCACAGTTCTGGGGTCTCTGTAAATGTCCAAACATGCCTTTGAGGATCCTGTGTGTCCCTTTCCACTCAGAATATTCTGTCATTCTGGGATTACAATTCCTGTTCTGCTTCTCTCATCCTCCTGTTGTCTATGATCAAACGAGAAGAAAAAAAAAAAAAAACCAAAAAAAAAGACCTTGCAACAGTGTTAGAACAGTAAAGTAAAAACCAGACCTTTATTGGAAGCTTCCAGGTGTCCCAGTGATGATGAGGCTCAATCGACTCCTGTTTTCAACAATTTATAAAGGTTGATTAATTAGGATATTTAACAGGAACATCGAATAGGAGAATCAGTTGTCCCAGTTACACACCCCTAACTCAACCCATTGGAGAAGGTCCAAGAGCTTCTTTGCCCCACTTTTTGTTATGATTGCTCACATTCTGGTCAAAAACCAAAATGTTCTTCTTGTAGGTCCTCTTCCTGATAATAAGACTACATAGTATTTTAAAAATGGATATAGACAGCCTGCTTATTGTTATACAATCTAAGAGAAAGGTTAGGAAATGTACTAGAGTTAATTAAGGATTAGAGTTAAATAAGTATATAATCATAGTTTAATAGAGCTAATTAAGAGTTTAATAGAGTTAAGTAAGGATTATAATTTTATAACAATATAATAGTAGTCTACAGAGCTATGAATACATGAAAATTGTATAAAAAGCAAAAATCTTTTTGTCTCATCCTATTCCAAACAGGAAATTGAAAACACTCTCAGGAAAGCTCCTGATTTTTACAGCAATCCCAGGCTTTCCTTCTTTGGGAAGTGTCCTCCGGAGCTGTGCCCTGGCTGGTGTGGAGCTGGGAGCAGCCCTGCCCCAGCCAGCAGCTCTCAGCAGCAGCACCTGCCCTGCTCAGGGTGGCTCCTTCCCCCCACAGCTTCTGGCCAGCGCTGGCAGCAGCTCCCCGGGCCGGCTGAGAGCTGTCCCTGGCAGGCAGCAGAGTCCCTGGCCCAGCACAGCGCCCTGGGCTGCAGGACCCTGCTCTGCAGGACAGCCCTGGGCACCCCTGGCTGCTCTGCACAAGAGACCATCAGAGAATGTACTCACAGGGGCTGTGGGCATTGGGATGTTCCAGCTTGAGGAGATCACTGCAGGAGCTGCAGCTGCATTGTCCTGCAGCCAGAGGTTCCTGTGCCAAGGGCTGGCAGTGATTCTGCCCCAGGCACTTCTCAGCACCTTCCCAGCCCTGACTGATTGAAGCTCTCTGTGCCTCTGGGCTGTGCCCGCGCTGGCTGCAGGCAGTGCCCCAGCCCTGCTGGGCTGGGAGAAGAGCTGCTCATCCAGAGAAATGTGCTTTTGAAGCTCTGCTTGCTTACCAGCATCACCCTTTGTGCCAGGAGCCCAGCCCAGCTCAGCAGCACAGACACAGCACAAGGACTTGAATGAGCCTCTGGGGCTTTGTGCTCAGGCCCTGAACATCAGGCCCTGAGAGGGAGCTGCAGAAACCTCTCCAGAGCTCCAAGTCAGAATCCAACTGCAAAGTTTCTTTGACTTTTAATGGGTCCCAGTGAGGGACACGAGTGAGAAAGTGTCCCCAGGCCCCAGGCAGAGCAGAGAACTGGAGGCACTGATGACAGGTGGGGACAAAGAGAAGCCAAGTCTTGGTGGCCTGGGGCACAGCAGGGTCTGTGCCACCAAGGGCTGTCAGGAGACACCTTGTCCTGAGGCCCTGGGGCCTCCTGGCACAGCCCCAGCCAGGCTGGGCACTGTCAGCCCCTTGTCCTGCCCTCAGCATCCCCCCCTAGCCCACATCCCAGTGGCCTCAAGGATCTGCTGGAAGGAGTCCCTGGGGAGCCTTGCTAAGGAATGGCCCTGGGGGCTCCACAATGCTCCCAGGGACTGCAGGTTTTTCAAAGGACTTTGGCTTTGGCTTTTGCCTTGCAGTCCCTGAGAGCTTTGTGCAATCATGGCCTCCAATTATCTCCTGTAATTAGTCCCTGGAGAGGCTTTGTCAGGAACAACACTCAGTGGGGCTCATTAATGCTTCAAGGTACTTCAGTTCTTTTAAGGCACTTGGTGTTTCCCTTTGGATACAGACTCTGTGAGAGGTTTGTGCAATCATGGCCCCAATTATCTGCTTTAACGAGTCCCTGGAGAGCTTTGTACTGACACTCAGTGGCGCTCATTAATACTTTGAGATACTCAACTTTTTTCAGGTACTTTGGGTTTTCCTTTCCACACTGAGAGGTTTTTGTGCCATTTTGAGTCTCTCAGAGGTTTTTGTGCCATCCTGGCCTCCAATTCTCTCCTCCAAGGAGTCCATGAGGAACCTGTGTTGGGGATGGACCTCAGTGGGTCCCATTAATGCTTTGAGACACTTTGGGGTTTTCTTCTGCTTTGGACTCCTGGAAAGGTTTGTGCAATCTCCTCTCAGGCCCTGAGGTTCCAGGGCTCAGCTCCAAATGCACCACGGGGCTCATTAGGATCAAGCAAGTCCTGACAAACCATGGCTCTGCCTTGATTTCCCTCTTGTCTCGGGAAGTTCATCAGGAAAGTTTCTGTAGTGGTTTTGGTTCATCAATTTGAGATTTCTCGGCCAATGCATCAATTAGTGTGGTGGGTTCAGTGCTGGCTAATTACCAGTGCACTCTCTAGAATATACTTACTCATTTCCAGCGCTAAGATAGGATTAGGAGAAAAGCAAAATAGGCTCAAAACTTTAAAAGGGCATTGAAGCAATATGCGGAATAAATAAATAGACTCCACAACCTGGGGTAGTTATGAAGTGGGTCTGTATGTCAGCGCTCCTACTTGAGCTGGGCTTCTTGGAGGCCTTCTGGCAGCCTTGTCTTGCTCAGCTTGGGGTGAATGATCCTTGTCAGTCTTGCTGGTATCATTTCCTCCCTTTCCTCCAGGGATTTTAACAAACTTTCCAAGGAAGGACAACAAAATATTTTGTTTACACTGGCCACCCACACCAGCCATTGTCCTCATAAGTTCTCCCACAAGTCCCTCAGAGGAAGCAGTGTCCAAGCTATTCCAAGAGTTCCTCCAGAAAGAACAAGTTCCTCAGAAGAGGGATGTAACCAAAAGTGTGTTTTCAGTCACCATCTTCATGAACTGTGATAAACAGGTGGGGCACTGTTCTTTATCTCTGCCATGACTCAGCCCTGATAACGCCCTCCAAGGGCCATCTTCTGTTAATGGGCCATTGAGTGTCACTGCAGGACTGATAAAATTACATCATCCCATTGTGGGATGCTCCGCCCAGGGGGAGGAACCAAGCATTCCTACCTGCATATAATCTCACCTTGCAACACCAGGAGCACCTTGCCTACTGGATTCCCAGAGGACAAGAGCTCCATCAGCACCACTGGACCTTCAGAGGAAGACCAGACCCTTCTACAGGATCCCTGCTTTGACAGAATCACGTTCATCACTCCAACCGGACTGCAGCCACCATTTCATCAGACTGCTACCACCTCCCTGCCAACGGGGTGTCAGGTTATATCCTGACTCTGTCAGATTAAGCCAGTGTTTCTGGATCATTTCCTTGATCTTAATTTTCTTATTAAATTGTAATTCTGGTTTAGACTGATTTGCTCCTAACCAGCCCAAAACTCAATGTTCTCATCCCTTGTTTTCCTCCCAAAACAGAATTTCCCATCGCCAAACCTTCACCAGATGGAGGATAAGGCTGCAAGGATGAGGAAGATGTCCCAGGACACCCAGGCAGGTGAGGAGGAAGTCAGTGCCCCTTTCTCCCTCTCTCCTGCTCCATCTCCCCCATGTCCTCCATGGCCCCCGGCTGCAGGACAACCCCACTGCCGACGCCGTCCTGGTGGGGACGCACTGGGGGGATCTCCTTCCCCTTCCCTCTGGCACGGAGGCAAATCCCATCCTCTCCTCGTCCTTCCTCCCCCAGACAAGGAGCTGAGGATGGAGACCAGGGAGGACAAATCTCCACAGCAGGACCTCGTGGAAGAGGCCATTTTGAGCAGCTCCATGGCACAGGAATCCAACAGGGAGGAAAATCCCCAGAGATCCCACAGGAGGAGGGGCTGCAAGCCCAGCCCAGGGTGCTCTAAGGAGGAAAGACCCACCCTGTGCCAGGCAGGTGGACAGAGCTCCAGCCAGAGCTCAGAGCTGGTGGTCCATGAGCAGCTCCATGATGGGGAGAAGCCCCACAAGTGCTTGGAGTGTGGGAAGAGCTTCAGGCGGAGCAACAACCTGATTTGCCACCAGATGATCCACACCGGGGAATGGCCGTACGAGTGTGGGG
This sequence comes from Vidua macroura, assembly GCF_024509145.1. NCBI lineage: Eukaryota > Metazoa > Chordata > Aves > Passeriformes > Viduidae > Vidua > Vidua macroura. The sequence goes on along the minus strand of NC_071600.1, from coordinate 2,422,581 downwards.
AGTGTGGGAAGAGCTTCAGCCAGAGGTCCAAACTGATCATCCACCAAATGGTCCACACTGGGGAGAGGCCCTACGAGTGTCCTGAGTGTCAGAAGACGTTTCACACCAGCTCCAGTCTCCTTGTGCATCAGCGGATTCACACAGATGAGAGGCCCTTCCTCTGCCCTGACTGCAAGAAGGGTTTCAAGCACAACTCCACCCTCGTCAAGCGCCGGCGCATCCACACCGGGGAGAGGCCCTACGAGTGTGGGGAATGTGGGATGAGCTTCAACCAGAGCTCAAGCCTGATCTGCCACCTGAGGACCCACAGTGGGGAGAGGCCCTATGAGTGTGCCCAGTGTCTGAAGAGGTTTCACACCAGCTCCCATCTCCTCCTGCACCAGCACATTCACACCAAGGAGAGGCCCTTCCTCTGCCCTGACTGCGGGAAGGGCTTCAAGCGCAACTCCTACCTCGTCACCCACCGGCGCATCCACACTGGGGAGAGGCCCTACGAGTGTCCCCAGTGTGGGAAGAGCTTCTCCAGCAGCTCTAACTTGATCAAACACCAACGGACCCACCGCTAAGGGAAGCTCTGCAAGTGCCCCGACAGCAAGAAGAGCTTTGTGCACTGCTCCAACTCCATCTCCCATGGGAGGACCCACGTTGGTCAGAGCCCCAGTGACCCACATTCCCTGTGATACACAGAGGGAAGACACCTGGCTGGTTATCCTTTTGGTATGGCCTTAATATTCTTCTGATCTATCTTCATCCCATAAAAACACCTGAAATAGGACAAAAAAAGAAAGAAATTTGTCAGAGATGACTAAAGTCTCACCATTTCACAGCTAATTGAGGGGGAATTTATGGTTTGGGGATATAGTATGGAAGACTTGTTGGTCCTTGAGGGATTTTGGGCAGTGTTCTTCATCTCTCTGCATTCCAAACAACAAACAACAGTCCCACTGAAAACAATGCAATCTTACCCCAAAAAAGTCTCATTCCCATCTATAAATGGCTTGTTCTAACCTCAAAAAACCTCAATCCCATGCCAAAATTACTCAATTCCTTAGCCTCTAGTGTGACATGGTGTTGGAATAAGATTGGGAGAAGTGGGATCCAAATTTGGAGCAGTGGGATTGGGGTTGTGTGGGACTGGGGGGGTGGGATGTATTGTAGCAGTAAATAAAACTTTCAGAATTATTGATTCCTGTCCCATTCATTTTCCATCAGTTCTGGTTTGTTTTCCCGAGTGCCACCTTCTCAGCTGATTGTGTTTGTGTCCTCTTTTCTCTCCTGCCTCTCTTTGCCTGCTCTGTTTCTCTCTCAGTGTCTCCCTTGACCCAGGGCAGCTCCCACCAAAGACCCTGCCCTGATTTCATTCCCAAGCCAGGAGCTACAACCACCATGGGTGAAGTTATGAAGGCTGGCAGTGAAATGTCACTGTAGGATCTTGCTGCACTTGGCTTTTGTCTCTTCCATAAGAGCTTTGCCTTCAAGGGCAGGAAGATCTTTTCCTGGCTGGGAACTGGAATTCCAGCCCCTGGGAGCGTGTGCCATGGATCCCAGAGGGACATTCCCAAGGCTCCCAGGGTGCTGCTCCTGCCGTGCCTCCCAAGGAGCTCTGCAGGGCCAGGGGACAAGGTGCAGCAGCTGTGTTGGTTCTGCAGTGCCACAAGGGCCCCTGGTTCCATGAGTTTCCACACTGCCAACAGTGGTTCCTGGGTTCCCGTGGTGCCCTGCTGTGTCACCATGGATATTTGGTGGCATGAAGTTCCTCAGTGTCACAATGGCCTACTTGGCTCCATGAGCTTCCGCAGTGTCCAAATGGCCTCCTTGGATGGGCAGTGTCACCATGGGCCATTGGCTCCATGCAGCCCCGCTGGGTCACCATGGGCTCCTTGGTTCCATGAGGTTCTGGGGGTGTCTCCATGGTCTCCTTGGATCCACAGTGTCACAATGGACCACTGGATCCACGTGGCCCTGCTGTGTCACCATGGCCCCTTGCTTCCATGGGACCCCAGGGTCACAATTGACTCCTTGCTTCCACGTCACCCCTCAGTGCCAAAATGGCCCCTTCGTTCCATGGGGAACAGAAAAGATTTATAGAAACATGGAGCAAATCCTGCTTAACACAGCTGGGAACATCTGTTTGCATCCAAAAGAGAGCTTAAAGGTGAGGATGGCACCAGCAGCTTCCATCTGCAGCAGAGATCCAGGGAAAGGACAGGGACAGAGAATTCAACTGAAGGGCTCAGAGAATTCTGCTTCCAGAGATCATTTCTGGTCACACTGTCCCTTGTAGAAAGGTGACACCATTCCAGGCAGCCTGTACTGAGCAGGTGCTTCCTGAGTGGGGTTTGTTGCTCAGGAAACCTGCTCAGGCTTTTCCATTCTTTCCTTCCCAAGAGGAAAACTTCTCCTGGGCCTGTGTGCAGGCAGAGCCCTGAGGAGAGCAGGTGGGACACGGTGCACTGGGCTGGGACATGGAGCTGCAGAGCTCAGGGACAAGGTTCTGCTGCAGGGCACAGGGATGTCAGTGCCAGGTGGGCCATGTCAGACATGGTGAGGCTGGGGCTGAGGAGCAGCTTGTCCAAACAGGGTCAGCCCTCAAGGGGCTCATTCTTCTACATGCCCAGACCTCCTAAGGAGACCTTCAGCATCAAGATCACCTGGGGAATGCTTCTGACAGCTCTTCTCTCAACTGGAAATTAAAAAAAAAATACTCACTTGATTAAATAAAAAAATCATGAGGTGCATTTTGAAATCTTTCCCTTTAACAGAACTCCAAACTGACTCCAATCAGTAGCACAAGCCCTGGAGACTTGAAGACCATTGAAGGAAGACAAAGAGCCCCCAAAGACTTTTTGTATTTTAATGAGCCCTACATTGGATTTGGGGCTGAGTCCAGGCCCCTGAGGCACTGAGAGAAGCCTGAAGAAGCTGCTCAAGGAGTCAGAAGCAAAACTCCAAGGCCCTTGGAGCATCACTTGGTCCCACTGGGGGCAGGCACTGCCAAAGGCTCCCCAGGGACTGGTGAGAGCAGATCCTTGAGGCCAGGACTGCAGGGAGCCAAAGGCTCAGAGCACGGAACTGCAATGCTGAGCAAGGCCTGGGCTGGCTGGGGGAAGCAGAAAGGCTAAGCCCTGAGCCCAGCCTGGCACAGCAGGGCCTGTCCCTCACGGGTGGCTCGGGGCTGTTTGTGGGGCAGTGGGATGTGAGGGGCAGCAAGGACAAATGTCACAAACCTGTGTGACACTCCAGATCCTCATGGAACCAAGGGGACAGTGTGACACTCTGGGAAGTTGTGGAACCAAGGGATCACTGTGGCACTGTTGGGCCCATGGAACCAAGGGGCCATTGTGACACTGTGCTGCCTCATGGAATCAAGGAGACATTCCCAGGAGGCCTAGCGTGTGCTGCATATTGATTGCCAGACCCCAGCAGAGGACTAAAAATGGACTTAAACCACAAACCAAAGTAGGACCTGCTCGACAATCCACATCCACAGGACAGGGAAGTCTCAAAGAAGTGGAGAAAGCTTTCAGCATCCCTAGAGATGGCCACCATAACTTGAGAGAGGTCCGAACGGAGTCACCACCTTAGACCAACGAGCCATAATTGAGTCTCTGGACGTATCCGCCGAGGGTGGAGACTCTGAGTCTGCCATAATCGACAGGATCGTCTACCCCTCCTCTGGGACGTCAACTCACCTGGGAGTAGCGGCGGTGTCACGAACCCCGTACCCTGGCCCTCTTAGGCTATCTTTTAATAAAGGCCTTATAAAGAAAGGAGCACAAGGTCTCCTGGCCCTTTTATTTACAGCACTGGGGAGGTCACTCCACCCCAGCCCCCCCTCACAGTTCCCCCAGAGAAGTCCAACGCTGCTCGTGCACAGCGGGGTCCCCTGTCCCCCCGGGTCCCCCCGCCCCCGGCGCCGCAGCCTCCCCCAGAGGATGTTCCACGAGATCGACCCCAGAGCCTGACACGGGGATGGGGGACGGGGGTGTGGGGGGTGGGACCGGGGGACAGGGACCCCCCGGCAGCGTCCCCGTGTCCCCCAGGGCCAGAGCCTGGGCCAGGGCTCCTTCACCCTGTTACCAACGAGGGCTTGAGAGCGCTGAAAAAATCCCCAGCAAGGGAGCAGCAAAAACCAGATTTAATATTAAGCGACAGCACGGCAAAGTTCCTTGGCAAGAGTCACTCTGCTCCTGACTGGACACTTCAGTCACATCAAGGAAACAAAGCAACAACAAAACCAAACAAAATCCAGGCAATCAGACCAGAAATTAGCCAATAACTGAGGCTTTCCTTCCTCTGGAAAAGAACTGTCCTTCTTGGCCAGGCACCCATGGCCACAATCGGGATTTCACCTCCAGCACTGCCTGTTGTGACAGACTGGAGGAGATTGTTGGCTGGAAACATTTCCTGTGTGGGGAGGAAGGGGCAGGTCCAGCCTTGCCCTGCCCTGGAACCCCAGCCCTGCCCTGCCCTGGAACCCCAATCCCCGCAGAGCCTCTATCCCAGCCCAGCAGTGGCTGCCAGTCCCTGGCACAGCACAGGCAATGCTCCACAGCCACCTCTGGAGCCCCAGCCCAGCTCCTGAGTGACCAAATGACCCCAAGTCCCACCTGGGGGAAGGGCCGAGGAAGACCAAGGGGTTAAGGCTGACCACAAGGCAAGCACACATCTGGACCCTACCTCCTCTTGGAATTTCCATCTGAACACCGCTGGAATCTAGGAGTTGGTAGCTCTGTGTGTGCTTCTCTAGATCTTATTTTTCTCTCTTTCTATGTCTACTTCTACTTCTGTCGTCTTGCAAATGTTGATTAACTAAAATTTGAACAGGCATAGAGTTTGTGAAGTTGAATGGGCCAAGTTCATGCATTGAAAACTGTTTTTTGTTGACTGAATGTCATATTAAACGTTTTGCCAAAGTTGCTCTGATTTTCTAAAGTTCCCAGTAAAGGCTGTTTTGTTGTTTGGAGCTCCTGAGAATCCCTTGTGGGTATTTCTCCAGTGCATCCAACTCAGAGGACACAAACAATTGTAATTTCTTAAAAATGTCTCCCTTGAGAGAGTATTTTAGTGGATGGGGGTCAGGGCTTGTGTGTCCTGCTTGGCACAGCCCAGGCAGGGCTTTCACAGCCCCATCCCACACTCCATTTCCCAGCTGGAGCCGCTGCTGCCTCTGAGTTCTGCTGCCCCAGCCCCAGGGACGCTCTCCTTGTCTGCCCATTCCCCCACGGTCTCTGGGCAGGGATGGCCTCAGTGGGGGCTGCTGACATCCTCAGCACCTTGGAGGCTGCTGCTGAATTTTACTGCTCCAGAGGCTTCTTCAGCCTTCAGCTCTTCTGTTCAGGAATTCAGTGCCCCAGGGCTCATTAATGTTCTGAACACCTTTAACAAGCCAAGCTTCTGGGAATAATTTGATTTAAGTGGATCAAATCTTTTGTGGATAATTAAGCACATTTCAGAATTGTATTCAGAGAGAATGTATTTTTTTTTCAAAGACAGTGAGAAAATATTTTTGGTGCTGCTTAGGTTTTTTATTTCCTGTTAATTCATTGATATGTGCAATCTCCAATTGACATTGAATCCAAGAACCTCCTCATGCAGTTGGAATAGATATGAAAATCAAGAGCCTTCATGGCTGACAATCAATCAGACTCTGTCCCTACCCCCACCCTACCATTTTCCCCATCCAAGCCCTGGCACTCAGAGCAGCCTTGTGCAAATCTGAGCTCCCTCCAGCCCAGGCTGCACCTGCAGCTTTCAGCTCCTTGGCTCCAACTCCCACCTGCTTTCCCTGGAGAAGGAGCTGCCCGAGACACAGAGGGATGTTCATTTCTTGTCAGCCAACAAAGCCAAGGGAAGGCACAGCTCCATCAAAAGTCATTCTTCTCCCTGGCTCTGCCCTGCCCCTGATCCCCACAGCCTGCCCTGTTTCCTTCATCCCTCCTTTGCCTGGGACTTTCTGGGACAAGGCAGCTCTGCTCTGGGGATGGAGGGAGCTCCAAGTGCAGCCACTGGATGGGGAACCACAACTCATCAGGTTTGTGTCCTTTGGGGGTCAGGAACTGGTGAGACTCAGAGGCACAGAAAGTTTCCCTTCATTGCCAACAGGTCATGGTTGAACAGGACACAATTTAATAACAATCACGCTCTTCCCTGAGCTATGTGCAACGTCCCAGCCGGGTCTGATGAGTCCACCATCCACAAGTGATTTCCATACTAAAACTGATTTTAGACAAACGTGGTTCTCTGATAGATATAAACACAATTAAGTTCTTGTATCAGGATCTCATCCTGGAGTGGGGGAAAAACAGCTCAAATAATTCCTGATTTGCAAAGCTGTCAGTGGTGGATGGAGAAGGGAGGTCAGGCTGTTTTTGGTGTTGAGGAAATGCTGAAACCAGCCTGACTCATTTCATCTCCTCCTGGCCTGGCTGATCTCCCCTCTTTCCCCTTCCACCCATTGGCTTTTGTCTCCCAGCAGCCCCCCTGGTGAAGAGCCTGGCTCTGTGTTCTCCATCCCCTCCTCGCTGGCACTGCCAGGCTGGGATGAGGAGCCCCTCAGCCTTCCCTGCTCCGGGCTGGACAAGCCCAGCTCCCTCAGCCTCTGCTCACAGCCCCAGGGCTCCAGTGCTGTTGGGCAATACCCTTTTCCTGACCCAGAGAGGGGGCAACTGAGAGGTGCTTTAAAAACCTTTATTCTGTTTTCAGTCTCATGGGATGGGTGAGAAAATACAGATGTTATAATTAATGCCATCACAATCAGAATCCAACCATTTCCTAATTACAGTACACCATAATCGTTTTTTGGCCTATCAGCTATAGCTACACCATGCTGTAAGTGCCTTATGGCCTATCATCTAAAATTATCCCTCGTGGGTCCCATTAGAATCCATCTTTCACAGTTCTATTTCTCAAAAATATCTAGTCTTATTTGCAAAGCCATCCTTTGAAACTTTTATCTAGCTCCATTTCTCTCTCAACAATATCTGTCCTATTCCATGGCATTTCTAAATCAGCATTTCTTATCTCAAACTTTGCATATGGATGCGTACTGTGTGGACCTTCTGTCAGGCCCTGAGAACTCTCTACAAATCCACTTCCCACACAGCCCCACCTTGGAGGCCCTTCCCTAAGCCTGCTCCAGCTGCCAGACATCTTTCCTGCCCTGGGGAACCCAACCCAGGCCACAGGGACCTGGATAATCCACGTCCTTGATGTCCTGGTCACACAGCCCTGGCCCCTTTTCCCCGTGTCAGGCTCTGGGGTGGATCCTGTGGAACATCCTTTGGTAGAGGCAGTGGCTCCAGGTGGACCGGGGGGATACCAGGGGGACAGGGACCCCGCTGGGCATGAACAGCATTGGACTTGTTGGGAGAAACTGTGAGGGGGAGCTGGGGCGGAGTGACCAACCCAGAGACCTCACACAGCCCTCCTGGGATGTCACACAGCCCCTCTGTGATGTCACAGCCCAATCTCTAATGTCACACAGCTGGTCTCTGATGCCACAATCCATTCTGTGATGTCACAGAGACAGTCTATGATGCCGTAGCTGCTCAATGACCCCACATAACCCACTCTGTGATGTCACAGCCCACTCTGTGACCTCATGTTAGCAGATGATAAATTCTCTCCACCAGGTGAGCTCACACCTGGAGCTTGTTCTCCAAAACCCCAGGCCTATGGGAACCACACAATGCCCATTGTGTGAGAAGGGGAGCTGGAAGTTCACCAGCCTCAGTGTCCTGCCAGCTCAGCCAGGCCCACGGGAACATTGGGGTCCACGACCACCAGGGACCACCAGAGAGACCCCCAGGACAGAAGAGAGCATGGGTAAAGGGGAGGGGAAATATGTGAATGATTTTGGGAAATGATTATCAGATGTATTTTTAGTCCAGGACAACCAATGAATATGTGTGCAAAATACAGAATATGAACAGAAACTTTCCTGCACTCAGCATGCTCGGCTTTGGGAGGAGCTATCCCCTGTGCATCCGGCTGAATAAAGAATGCTGCTTCTTAATGCTGCACTGGTGTGAAGGAGTTTTCTGTTTTACTGAATTTTTGATAACACTCCACTCCCAAGGAAAGCTCTGTCTCCTGCTGCTCACAAACAGAGAAGGGCTGGTGGCAGATGTGGGGGTCGGAGGCTGCCTGGGGCACAGTGGCCATGAAATGATCAAGTTTTCAATGTTCTGTAAAAGAAGGAGGGGCAGCAACAAAACTTCCACACTGGAATGAGGAAGGGCAGACTTTGGCCTATTTAGGATGTTGATTTGGGGAGTACCGAATCAGGTACTGATTTAAGGGAAACAGCCCTTAAAAACAAAGGGGTCCAGGGAGGATGGACACATTTCCAGAAGGTAATCTTAAGGGGGAAGGAGCAGCCTGTCCCAGTGTGGCAAAAGATGAGCTGGTGAGGAAAATGACTGTCCTGGCTGCCCATGGAGCTGTTGTGGGAACTCAGGGGAAAAAAGGATATGCAACCCAAAAAGTGTTTAAGGATGTCGTTAAGTTATGCAGAAGGAAAATTAGACAGGTGAAAGCTCATTTAGAACACAACATGGTGGCTTCTGTGAAAAAAAATGAAAATGTTTCTATAAAAAAAAATTAGCAAAAGGAGGGGTAAGGAGAACCTCTACTCTTTATTGGATGCAGTGGAGAATATAGAAACTAATAATAAGGAAAAGGCTAAGCAATTTAACACCTTGTTTGTCTCAATTTTTAATATTAGGGCAGGTTGTCCTCAGGACAAGAGTTCTCCTGAGCTGGCAGATGGGCACAGGGAGCAGAGCAGCCCCCTGTAATCCAGGAGGAAGCAGCTGGTGACCTGCTGAGCCACTCAGATGCTCACAGGTGTATGGGATGGGATGGGATACATCCTAGGGGGATGAGGGAGCTGGTGGATGAGCTCCCCAAGCTGCTCTCCATCATTTCCCATCAGTCCTGGCTCAGCAGGGAGGTGCCAGAGCACTGGAGGTGCCAGTGTGAGCCCATCGCCAAGAAGGGCTGGAAGGAGGATCTGGGGAACTCCAGGCCTGTCAGCCTGACCTCGGTGCCTGGCAAGGTTCTGGAACAGATCACCTTGAGAGCCATCACAGGGCAGCCACAGGATGGCCAAGGGGTCAGAGCCAGCCAGCGTGGATTTCAATATTTGCATTGATGGTCTGGATGAGGGGACTGAGTCCACCATCAGCAAATTTGCAGATGACACCAAGCTGGGTGTGAGTGTTGATCTGCTGGAGGGTAGGAGGGCTCTGCACAGGGCCCTGGACAGGCTGGATCCAGGGCCCAAATCCAACAAGGTGAGGTTTAACAAGTCCAAGTGCCGGGTCCTGCACTTTGGCCACAACAACCCCTGCAGCACTCCAGGCTGGGGACAGAGGGGCTGGAGAGCAGCCAGGCAGAAAGGGACCTGCAGGGACTGATGGACAGCAGGCTGGACATGAGCCAGCCGTGTGCCCAGGTGGCCAAGAAGGCCAATGGCTCCTGGCCTGGATCAGGAATGGTGTGGCCAGCAGGAGCAGGGCAGTGATTCTTCCCCTGTGCCTGGCACTGGTTGGGCAGCACCTCGAATGCTGTGTCCAGTTCTGGGCCCCCCAAATTTAGGAAGGACATGGAGGGGCTGGAGAGTGTCCATGGAAGAGCAACAAGGCTGGTGAGGGGTCTGGAGCACAAGTCCTGTGAGGAGCGGCTGAGGGAGCTGGGGTTGTTTATCCTGGAGAAGAGGAGGCTCAGGGGAGACAAGACAGTGTCAAGGCACAGGTTGGACTTGATGATCTCCAAGGTCTTTTCCAGTCTTGCTGATTCTGGGATTCTCTGAAACCACCCTTGGAGCAGGTGCAGGAGGAGCCCTGGGCCTCCTCTTCAGAAGCTGCAGCAGCCCAGGTCCCTCAGCTTCTCCTCAGAGCCCCAAAGCCCATCCTGTCAGTCCTGCAGAGCCTCTGCAGCTCCTCCTCCTTGCCCAGAACAGGGAGCCCCACAGGCAGACACAGCAGCCCAGATGTGCCCCCCTGGCCTGGGCTGCCTCTGGCAAGGGAGCAGCACGAGGCACTGCAGGAGCCTGCAGACAATTCCTGCAGCACTTGTGGGATGATCCTGCTCCCCAAGGGCCGTTCCCATGGTGCCAAGTCAGGAACTGCAATGGGGAGTGGGGCCAGAGAGGAAAGGGCAAACAGGGATGGGCTGTGTGCAGGGGAGGGAACTGGGGTGGGCAAGAGGAAGAAATTCGTAGCAGGAAGAGTAAAGAAAGCAGAGGTGAAGCCAAGGAAATGCTCAGGGCAGTCTGGGGGAGGCTGCCAGGCAGCCCTGGCTCTGAGCAACAGCGTCTGCAGTGGGACAGGAAAATCCCAGCTGATGGGAACAAACTTTCTGGCTGAGTGCAGAGGCCAGGACAAAGCTGAGTGGTTTCCCTGGCGTCCCCCAGCCCTTCCTGGCCCCAGGGGCTGATGGCATTTGTGCTGCCTCAGGTTCCTGTCCCCACAGCACCAGCACGGGGGTGCTCCCGCCTGCTGTGTGCAATGCAAACAGGGGCTCCTGAGCCAGCGCTGCCGTGTCTGTGCCTGCAAGGATGCGGCACCTGTGTGAGCTGGGGGAGAGGCCAGGGCTGCAGAGGGGGGATGTTGTTGGCAGCTCCATGAGGACGCTCTGGGACGCTGCCCTGGGCTGTGCAGCGCACTGGGGATGGATCAGCCCCTGCTCTGCTGCTCCTTCCCGTCTCCCCCAGGGCCCTGGCAGAGCACCAGCCGTGCTGTTTGCCCCCAGCCTGCCCACGGCCAGCCTGGGGCTGCTGACGGGGGTTTTCTGTGCTGATCATTGGCCTGGCCGTGTTCTTGAGAGAGCCTGGGCAAGGAGCCTGGAGCCCCCAGGCCCTGGCCTGAGGCGTCAGCGCTGCCCCAGCAGTGCCCATGGCCTGTCCCTGCTGCAGCCCCGGCACTGCCACCCCCAGGACTGTGCCCGGCCCCAAGAGCACTCAGGCCCTGCAGCAACACCAGGGCCACCAGGGCAGCGGGGCAGGGCCACGGGAGCAGCACTGGCAACACCAAGTGCTGCTGCTGCTGCTGGGCACAGCTGCTGTGCCAGCACTGATCTGCCCCCAGCTCTGCACACAGACATTGCTGCTGCAGCTCCAGAGAAGGCAACAAAAGGGCATCTCGGCAGAAATCTGTGCTGGGAGATCCTTGAGTTCCTTTAAAGGCAATGAGAGTGCAGCCCCTCATTGACACAGTCTGTGGGCACAGGGAAGGTGGAGAGAAACAGTATGAGAAATGGCACAAACAATGACATTTCTTTGATGACTATATTGAAAAAGTGAAACAAAGAAAAAGAACCTGCAAAATGAAACCAACTAGAAGTATCAAAGATGACTTTTATTAGAAGTAATTTTGCAAAATTGTGCAGCAGTTTAATGTTCCTGAAGGCATCCAGTCATCAGTCTCCACACTGCAGCCTTGAGCTCCTGGTTCCTCAGGCTGTAGATGAGGGGGTTCAGGGCTGGAGACACCACTGAGTACAGAACTGACACTGACAGATCCAGGGATGGGGAGGACAACGAGGGGGGCTTCAGGTGAGCAAACGTACCAGTGCTTAAGAACAGAGAGACCACGACCAGGTGAGGGAGGCAGGTGGAAAAGGCTTTGTGCCGTCCCTGCTCAGAGGGGATCCTCAGCACAGCCCTGAAGATCTGCACATAGGAGAAAACCATGAACACAAAACAGCCAAGTGCTAAACAGATGGAGAACACAATGAGCCCAAGTTCTATGAGGTAGGATTTGGGACAGGAGAGCTTGAGGATCTGGGGCAGCTCACAGAAGAACTGGCCCAGGGCATTGCCATGGCACAGGGGCAAGGAAAATGTATTGGCTGTGTGCATGAGAGCATTGAGAAAGGCACTGGCCCAGGCAGCTGCTGCCATGTGGGCACAAGCTCTGCTGCCCAGGAGGGTCCCGTAGTGCAGGGGTTTGCAGATGGACACGTAGCGGTCGTAGCACATGATGGTCAGCAGGAAAAACTCTGCTGAGATGAAGAACAGAAAGAAAAGGAGCTGTGCAGCACATCCTGTGTAGGAGATGGTGCTGGTGTCCCAGAGGGAATTGTGCATGGCTTTGGGGACAGTGGTGCAGATGGAGCCCAGGTCGCTGAGGGCCAGGTTGAGCAGGAAGAAGAACATGGGCGTGTGCAGGTGGTGGCCGCAGGCTACGGCGCTGATGATGAGGCCGTTGCCCAGGAGGGCAGCCAGGGAGATGCCCAGCAAGAGGCAGAAGTGCAGGAGCTGCAGCTGCCGCGTCTCTGCCAGTGCCAGCAGGAGGAAGTGGCTGATGGAGCTGCTGTTGGACATTTGCTGAGGCTCCACATGGGGACCTGTTCATGGAGAAACGGACAGAGAAGAGTTAGAAGAGATACCTGTAACGAATATCAAAGCCATTTCCCATACACCCTCCCCCAGAACACACACAGACACACATTTGTGTTCACGACTTCTGGAGTTTTCTTCATAATCTCCCCTTTATCTGTCCTGTTGTTCTTGGGTATCAGAAACCCTCAGCATTTCTGCTGCCCCCAGGGAGAACAAAGAATGTTCTGTGTGGCAAAGTGATGAGTGGAGAGTGAGGGGAGATGGTCTGTCATTCTGACATTTTCAGAATTTCTCTGGGTTTTAACGTTCCTCTGGGGTGGATGATCACCTTCCCACATTTTCCCTAAAAAAACCCCAGGTAGTGCTGAGAGCAGATGGAGCCATCACAGCCCAGCTCCACATTTTTAGCCAAGGACTCACACTGCTCATTTCACCAACCCAGCAGCATTTTCGTTGTCAGAACACCTCTGCCTTTCCCCGTCAATCTGGTAACTCAGAGATGCTCTGGAACAGGTTTGCACCCTGGATTGAAGCTCCCAGCTTGAACTGAAATCTCAGGGAGACTTCCAAGTGTCCTTCTGATGGCACTGGATGAAGGGAGATGCAGCTCCTTCCCTGGCTGCACGGCCAGCATTGCCCAGAGCCGGGCACTGGGGACAGCTGTGTCACCCTGAGCCAGCTGTGCCCCCTGCCAGAGCCCCCAGTGCCGGGCAGCTGCTCCCAGCCCTGTGCTCTGCAGAGGGAACTGGGCCCGGGGCTGCAGAGCTGCCCCACGGCTCTGCTGCAGCTCTGCCTGCACAGGAGGGGCTGCACGCCTTGGAGCCCCGGCCCTGAGGGCAGAGGCTTGGCTGGGGGCACAGCAGGGAGGGGGCTTGTTCAGAGGAGGGGCTGCACTGGAGGGGATCCTCTGCACATCTCTAAACTCTCCCTGCCACAGCATTTCTGGGTTTTGTTTTCTCTCCTTCCCTGATCTTCTCTCTGCTTCCCAGAGATTTTCCTCCTGCAGGTGTTTCCCTGTGCCTGATCTCTCTGTGCCAGCACTCCCAGACCCCAAATCACTGTGCCCTCTCCTTGGCCTGACAGAACCCTGCCTGTTTGCAGGGCACTGGCTGGGGGCAGGTTCTGTTTGCAGCTTGGAGAAAGGAGAGCTCAGACTGAGCCTGATGGCTCCAGCAAAGGTGATGCTGGTGCTGTCCATGGGCAGAGGGGCTGAAAGCACATTAGGGATCTCCTGTGAACATATTGAACAGTTAAAGTAACAGTTCAGATGTCTCAGGCACTTGTCAAAATTCATAACCAATTTTTAAGATATATCCCTGCCTCCCTGCCATTCTTCAATAGTAGGAAAATCAGTGCAAAGTCTTATGAAGTTTCCTCATTTTTATCAAATCCTTGTCCTGGGAATATTCTATGACTGATCAGAATCCCTCAGCATGTCAGAGCTTCATGAGCATTTTACCTCCCCTGCACCAGAAATACTCAGAGTTGTACTCACAGGGTCTGTGGGCATTGGGATGTTCCAGCTTGAGGAGATCACTGCAGGAGCTGCAGCTGCATTGTCCTGCAGCCAGAGGTTCCTGTGCCAAGGGCTGGCAGTGATTCTGCCCCAGGCACTTCTCAGCACCTTCCCAGCCCTGACTGATTGAAGCTCTCTGTGCCTCTGGGCTGTGCCCGCGCTGGCTGCAGGCAGTGCCCCAGCCCTGCTGGGCTGGGAGAAGAGCTGCTCATCCAGAGAAATGTGCTTTTGAAGCTCTGCTTGCTTACCAGCATCACCCTCTGTGCCAGGAGCCCGGCCCAGCTCAGCAGCACAGACACAGCACAAGGACTTGAATGAGCCTCTGGGGCTTTGTGCTCAGGCCCTGAACATCAGGCCCTGAGAGGCAGCTGCAGAAACCTCTCCAGAGCTCCAAGTCAGAATCCAACTCCAAAGTTTCTTTGACTTTTAATGGGTCCCACTGAGGGACACGACTGAGAAAGTGTCCCCAGGCCCCAGGCTGAGCAGAGAACTGGAGGCACTGATGACAGGTGGGGACAAAGAGAAGCCAAGTCTTGGTGGCCTGGGGCACAGCAGCGTCTGTGCCACCAAGGGCTGTCAGGAGACACCTTGTCCTGAGGCCCTGGGGCCTCCTGGCACAGCCCCAGCCAGGCTGGGCACTGTCAGCCCCTTGTCCTGCCCTCAGCATCCCCCCCTAGCCCACATCCCAGTGGCCTCAAGGATCTGCTGGAAGGAGTCCCTGGGGAGCCTTGCTCAGGAATGGCCCTGGGGGCTCCACAATGCTCCCAGGCACTGCAGGTTTTTCAAAGGACTTTGGCTTTGGCTTTTGCCTTGCAGTCTGTGAGAGCTTTCTGCAATCATGGCCTCCAATTATCTGCTGTAATTAGTCCCTGGAGATGCTTTGTCAGCAACAACACTCAGTGGGGCTCATTAATGCTTCAAGGTACTTCAGTTCTTTTAAGGTACTTGGTGTTTCCCTTTGGATACAGACTCTGTGAGAGGTTTGTGCAATCATGGCCCCAATTATCTGCTTTAATGAGTCCCTGGAGAGCTTTGCACTGACACTCAGTGGGGCTCATTAATACTTTGAGATAGTCAAGGTTTTTGAAGTACTTTGGATTTTCCTTTCCACACTGAGAGGTTTTTGTGCCATTTTGAGTCTGAGAGGTTTTTGTGCCATCCTGGCCTCCAATTCTCTCCTCCAAGGAGTCCATGAGGAGCCTGTGTTGGGGATGGACCTCAGTGGGATCCATTAATGCTTTGAGACACTTTGGGGTTTTCTTCTGCCTTTGAGTCCTGGAAAGGTTTGTGCAATCTCCTCTCAGGCCCTGAGGTTCCAGGGCTCAGCTCCAAATGCACCACGGGGCTCATTAGGATCAAGCAAGTCCTGACAAACCATGGCTCTGCCTTGATTTCCCTCTGCTCTAGTGCAGTTCATTGTTTCATCAATTTGAGATTTCTCAGCCAATGCATCAATTAGTGTGGTGGGTTCAGTGCTGGCTAATTACCAGTGCACTCACTAGAATATACTTACTCATTTCCTGCTCTGAGATAGGATTAGGAGAATGGCAAAGTGGGCTCAAAACATTAAAAGGATTTAAAGAAAAGTTCACATTATTAAGTAAAAAAAGAGTAATAAGAATCAGAACAAAACTTTCAGAAAACTTCTCCCTATAACCTTTTCTTTCTTATTGACAATGTAAAGAGACAAAAGTTAATTTTTCAGTCAGTTTACCACCTCTAGATAGTCTTTCTTCTGTTCACTTAGGGGGAGGAATCTGTCTTTCAGGCTATGGAGACTTCTCCACAACAAAACAGTTATCTCATGGCTTTTCATTTCCACGAATAGCATCCACTCGGAAAAACTGAAATTATGAAATCTTTCCAATTTTTCAACAGCTTTTCCCACAGCTGTGTTTATGGGCCATGTCAGCTAATGGGGTATTAGTTTCCAGATGAGCTCTTTAAGAGCAAAGTTTCTCTTCATCTATTTCTGAAATCATCTTCATTTCTGGCAACACAGATCTTCTTCTTCTCTCCCTGAGGGCACAGGGTCTCATCACTCTTTTCTCTTTCAGTGTTCAAACTTCTCATGGGATCACAGCTAATTCAACATTTGCTTCCTTTTGCATGGAGGCCTTTGCTGAACAAGTCATCTCCCCATTCTTTTCAATGCATTATAGGGAAAAAGAGAGTCTGATGGATCAATTCCAGCCTTCTCCATAGCTTTAGCAGAGGATTTCAGCCCCAAGATCAAGGCATCTCCTCATCCCTCCCATCTGGGACTCAACTTCCTCTTGACCTCGGTGTCTTCACGTTGCTCCTGTGTGTGCCTGCACTTTGTCCTTTTCTCTCCCCGGAGGGAGGATGGAAGCACGGGAAGAGTCAATATCTGAGCCGGGGCCTGCAGATGGTTGCGTGAGCCCGGCCGGGCTGGGTCCTTGCGGCCGGAGCTGTTTTGCCATGGAGGTTTGTGCAGCGGCTGCGCTGGGGCTGTGTCAGGCTGGGCGGCGCTGGGGGCAGGGCCAGGATCTCAGCAGCCAGGCCAGAGCAGAGCAGCAGCACGGCCGGGGCCGATGGCTTCTCCTGGCCCTGCCCGCTGGTTGCGGGCCAAGCCCAAGGGCGGCAGAAGCTTGGCCGAGCCGGCCCGGCCCGGGGCTGCTCCTGGGGCCCGGCGGATCCTGGCTGGGCCCGGGCTGGCGGCGGGGCAGGGCTCGGCAGCGGCCAGATGTCAGCAAGCGCAGCCACGGCCCGGCCCGGCCTCGGCCCCGCGGCCTCCCCTCCCCTGCCCGGCAGCCGATGGGGCCTGGCGGGCTCCCTGGGAAGGGGCCCGGCCCCACGGCAGGAGCCGCCCGGCCCGCCCCGGCCCAGACGGGGGCTGGCCCGGCCTTGGCACCTCTTTGCTGCCCAGAAGGGAAAGAGACCCAGCCAGGCTTCTTCCTCTTTAACTTGTGTCTTCACAGAGGCATGTGCAGTTCCCTTAGTGGTTTAACAGATTGTCAATTCTCAAAGCTAATAGTTTTTTGTCAGACACGGAGGAAACTGCTAGCAGTGTCTCTCAGGACATCACTTCTGTGATGCAAAACCACCACAACAGCACCGAGCACAGAGCTCCTTTGTCTGTATGTAGTGGCCATGTGCCTGAGGCCTCAGAACCCCACCTTGGGAGATCTCTGGGCACTCTCCAAGGTGTTTTCAAATGAAAACATTCAGCTCATAGTCTAAGAAAATCACCAGAGGAGAGGGCCTACCTGACCTGTCTGTCCTGGCTACTTTTGTTATATCTCGCAATCCTTGGATATACGGAATTTGGGAGGCCAAGTTCTAATTTTGGCCATGGTCTTTGTCAAGAAAGCTGGTTTTTTTCCATAGGAAGGAAGGACAGAGCCCCAGTGCTTCAGGGGCAGATGAGAGGTGACCACCAGAGGCCACGGCCAGCCAGAGCTGGCAGGATTTTCTGAGAGATACCTTTGCATAGAGGAAAATTCTTAGGGATCGTATCAATTTTAGGAATGGGCATCTGAAAAGAGGGACAGTTCTTTCCCATAGCAAGGAAAGCATGGAGCCCCAGTGCTCCAGGAGCTGATGAGAGGCAGCCCTTGGCATTCCAAGATCAGCCAGACCTGTCAGGTGGCCCCTGGGAGGCCAAGCCAGCCAGACCTGTTCCATGTTCCCTCGGTTCCATGGGGCCCCACAGTGTCCCAATGGTCCCTTGCTTCCAGGAGGCCCTGAGGTGTCACAACGCCCCCTTGGTGACACAAGGCCCTGAAGGGTCCTCATGGTCTCCATGGTTCCATCAGGCCCCACAGAGTCAGAATGGTCTCTGGGTCCATGAAGCCCCGCTGTGTCACCATGGCCCCTTGGTTCCATGGGCTCCAGTGGTGCCACAATGATCCCCTTGGTTCCATGAGGTGCCCACAGTGTCACAGGGATCTCCATGGGAAGGAAAGAACCGAGCCCCAGTGTGGCAGGGGCAGCCCCCAGAGGCCAAGGCCAGCCAGACTTGACAGTACTGGCAGATTTTGGCTGGGAGCAACCCTTGGATATAGGGAATTGTAGAGGTGGAATCCCAATTTCAGCCATTTCTGTGTAGATAAGAAGGACAGTTCTTTTCCATAGGAAAGAAAGTACAGAGCCCCAGCATTTCAAGGGCAGAAGAAGAAAGATGTGGCTCCTGGGAGGCCAAGCCAGCCAGACCTCTCTGTCCTGGTAGCTTTTGTCTGAAAGCAACCCTTGGATATAGGGAATTTTGGAGGTGGAACCCCAGTTTCGGCCATTTCTGCATAGATAAGAAGTACGGTTCTTTTCTGTAGGAAGGAAAGCACAGAGACCAAGAATTTCAAAGGCCGAAGAGAAGAGAGGTGGCTCCTGGGAGGCCAAGCGAGCCAGACCTGTTTGTCCTGGCAGCTTTTGTCATGGAGGAAACCTTGGATACATGGAATCTGGGAGGAGGAATCTCAATTTTGACCATGGATATCTTGAGAAGAAGAACGGTTCGTTTTCATTGGAAGGAAAGCACCGAGCCCCAGTGTTTTGAAAGCAGGTGAGAGGCATCCCGAGGAGGCCAAGGGCAGACAGACTTTTCTATCCTGGGAACTTTCCCTGGGGAGCAATCCTTGGATGTACAGAGTTTTGGAAATGGAATCCCAGTTTTGGCCATAGGCCCCTGGAGGAGAAGGACAGTTCTCTGCCATAGGAAGGAAAGCCCAGAGCCCCAGTGCTTCAGGGGCAGATGAGAAGCAGCCCTTGACATGCCAAGGTCAGCCGGACCTGTCAGGTGGTCCCCAGGAGGCCCAGCCAGCCAGACCTGTTCCATGTTCCCTTGGTTTCGTGGGACCCCACAGTGTCACCATGGTCTCCTTGGTTCCATGAGGCCCTGGAGTGTCACAATGTCCCCCTTGCTTCTGCAGTGTCACAATGGCCCCGTGCTTCCATGAGGCCTTGCAATGTCACAATGGCTTTGTGGTTCCACAGAGCCCTGATGTGTCACAATGGCCCCTCGGCTCCACGCGCCCTCGCTGTGTCACAACGGCTCCTCTGTGACACTGCGGGCTCCACAAGGTCACCATGGACCCTTGGTTCCTTGGGGGCTCCGAGTTCCACAATGGCCTCTTGTTTCCATGAGGCAGCACAGTGTCACACTGGCCCCTTGGTTCCATGGGCCCCAACAGTGCCGCAGTGATCCCCTTGGTTCCACAACTTCCCACAGTGTCACACTGGCCCCTTGGTTCCATGAGGATCTGGAGTGTCACACAGGTTTGTGACATTTGTCCTTGCTGCCCCTCACATCCCACTGCCCCACAAACAGCCCTGAGCCACCCGTGAGGGACAGGCCCTGCTGTGCCAGGCTGGGCTCAGGGCTTGGCCTTTCTGCTTCCCCCAGCCAGCCCAGGCCTTGCTCAGCATTGCAGTTCCCTGCTCTGAGCCTTTGGCTCCCTGCAGTCCTGGCCTCAAGGAGCTGCTCTCATCAGTGCCTGGGGAGCTTTTGGCAGTCCCTGCCCTCAGTGGGGCCCAGTGATGCTGCAAGGGACTTGGAGTTTTGCTTCTGACTCCTTGAGCAGCTTCTTCAAATTTCTCTCTGTGCCTGAGGGTCCTGAACTCAGCCTCAAATCCACCGTGGCAGTCATCAAAATACAGAAAAACTTTGGAGGCTCTACTTCTTCCTTCACTTGTCTCCAAATCTCCAAGCCTTGTGCAGCTGATTGGATTTAGTCTCGAGTTCTATTAAGGAGAAAGATTTCAAAGTGTACCTCATTACTTCTTTTCTTTAATCAAGTGACTATTTTTTTATTTTCCAGTTCAGAGAAGAGCTGATAGAAGCATTCCCCAGGTGATCTTGATGCTGAATGTCTCCTTAGGAGGTCTGGGCATGTAGAAGAATGAGCCCCTTGAGGACTGACCCTGTTTGGACAAGCTGCTCCTCAGCCCCAGCCTCACCACGTCTGACATGGCCCACCTGGCACTGACATCCCTGTGCCCTGCAGCAGAACCTTGTCCCTGAGCTCTGCAGCTCCATGTCCCAGCCCACTGCACCGTGTCCCACCTGCTCTCCTCAGGGCTCTGCCTGCACACAGGCCCAGAAGAAGTTTTTCCTCTTGGGAAGGAAAGAATGGAAATGCCTGAGCAGGTTTCCTGAACAACAAACCCCACTCAGGAAGCACCTGCTCAGTACAGGCTGCCTGGAATGGTGTCACCTTTCTACAAGGGACAGTGTGGCCAGAAATGATCTCTGGAAGCAGAATTCTCTGAGTTCTTGCAGCTGAATTCTCTGTCCCTGTCCTTTCCCTGGATCTCTATTGCAGATGGAAGCTGCTGGTGCCATCCTCACCTTTAAGCTCTCTTTTGGATGCAAACAGATGTTCCCAGCTGTGTTAAGCAGGATTTGCTCCATGTTTCTATAAACCTTTTGTGTTCCCCTGCAACGAAGGGGCCACTTTGGTGCTGAGGGGGTGACGTGGAAGCAAGGAGTCAATTGTGACCCTGGGGTCCCATGGAAGCAAGGGGCCATGGTGACACAGCAGGGCCACGTGGATCCAGTGGTCCATTGTGACACTGTGGATCCAAGGAGACCATGGAGACACCCCCAGAACCTCATGGAACCAAGGTGAGAGGGTGACCTCTGTCAGTGGGACCCCTCTGTGCACAGGTACCCCCACTCCTGGGGCGGCTGTGCCAGCTCCCCCACCAACCTCCAGCCCTGGGAACCTGGAGCAAGCGGAAACCACAACTTTGCAAATGCTGCCTGTGCCTGAAGCAAATGGAAAGAGAACTGGGGTGTGGAAAATAAAGATTGTTTATTTTCAGAAGAACAGCAATGAGAACACAGAACACATTTACATTGTAAGAATATTTGTAACAATGACTGTCTATAGAACGTATATACCTAAGAACATATCTAACAAAAGTCTATGAAATGTATTTACAGAAGACAAAAAGAAGCCCTAAAATCTATATCCTAAAGACAACAACAAACTCTAAAACGTATGTACAAAAGGGTGGCATCCCTGTCTGGGATCTCCATCCGTCCTTGAGGAAAAGCAAGTGCCACAGTCACTCCAATCAGGCAGAGAAGGCTCTTCCATGTGCCCCCAGGCTGGCACAGCAAGGACAGGACAGGCTGGGGATGGCCACCAGAATCCAGTGCACGGGTACCACATCCCTGAGCAGGGACCACCCAGCCCAGTCCCAGCCTGGCAGCAGGGGACCCACTCTGCCTGTGGGGACCACGTCCTGCTGCTGGTATTGGTCTTCATCCCAAGATCATGGCCTCTTCCTCATCTTTTCCATCAATGTCCATGTCCTCAATGTACTTTTCCACATCCATGTCCATCTCCTCTTCCACATCCACCTCCATCTCTTCCTCTGCAGTCTCTTCTCCATCCACTTCCATGTCCTCCTCTGTATCAGTCTGCATGTCCACCTCCATCTCGTCCTCTCTGTCTGTGACAGCCTGCAGAGGTAGCAACACCTCAGAGTGGGGTCCCTGTCCCACACCATCCCCACAGAACTCCAGCCCAGCCGGGCAGCTGGGGGGTGTCCACCTCCATGGAATGGCACCGTACCTTCCTCAGGACCAATGTCAGCATCCTGCAGGGATGGATGACAAAATCCAGGCAATCGAGAGCTTTCAGGACTGATGGGAGTATCAGGGCGCAGGTGACAAGAAGGGTGACAGGGAACATGGTGAAGGCTGAGCTGGCACAAGGGCTGACACAAGGTGGGCTGACACAAGGGCCAGTGGTTGTGTTGTGCTCTTTGCTGGACGCTGGAAGTTCCAGCTGGAACGTGGAACGTGACATCACAGTTGTTCTAAAGAGCATCTTGTTGCAAGCTGAGCAATCTTCCCCCAGACCATGCTGCTCACAGCCCCGTTCCCAAGGATGGGGCATCCACAGCCTGGACCAGTGCCTCACCACCCTCAGTGTAAAAGAGCAGCTTCCTTAGATCCCACTTCAATCAGCCTCCTGCAGTTGAAAGCCATCCCCCCTTGTCCTGTTGCCACAGGCCCGGTGGAACACTGTCCCCGTCTTTCCTGTGGGACCCTTCCAGTCCTGCAGAGCTGCAGTGAGGCCTCCCCAGTGTCTCCTCTTTCCAGGCTGAGCATCCCCAGCCCCACTTGGCCAGCAGTCAGTTAGATCAGGGGGAGTCAAGGCTGAAGTCAAATAGCATCAGAAATTGAGAGATGGAAGCTTTAGGCCCAGGTTTGCCTCTCTAATAACAGAGGAGGGGAAGATGGTGGGACACTGGCTCTGTTCTAACTGGTGAATATTTTCTTTTTTTTTTTTTTTCCTTCTTTTCTGTCATGCTGATGCAGATTTGCTGTTTGAAAGGAAGCTTGGCACAATATCCATTGTCTTCTCCATTTGTGAAACACTGAGCAGAGTCTGGGCAGACTGATGATGCAGAGCAAAACCTGCAAATATACCTGTGATCCTGAGCCTGGAGGATGCAGCTAAACTCAGCCAAAAATAATTTCTGGAAAGTCAAGCCTGGTTTCCATTTTTTTTTGAGTTTGGCTATGCCAGCTTCACCAGTCATTTATAAAAAAGCAAACAAAAAACTCAAACCAAAACAGACAAAAACCCAAACAAACAAACCCATGCAAACCAATCAAACAAAAAGATAAAAAACCCCAAATAAAACCAAAGGGGATGAGGAGTTAGTATTAAGTTGTGAGGATATCACAGCAGGCAAAAGGCTACTTCCCACAGGATCACAAGCTAAAGACACAGGATGA